>NC_132839.1:48124958-48427988 GCF_048164855.1 Canis lupus baileyi | reverse complement strand
GAAAGGGATGCACCATAAGGTACACAGCTGTACTTTCCCCTTTCCTCTTCCCCTTCTTGTCTGTAACATTTCCTCTCATAAGTAGAAGAGGAAGGTCTGTATTCAGGTCCTAGAGACTCAGATCCTACCCTGAAAGGTTATTAGCAAAGCATTTACTGGCTGCTGTGACAGGAAGACGACGACAACAACAACAGCAAAAGGCCATTGTTACTGTATTTTTATAAAGCTTAGGAATTTATAAGGTATTTTTACATTTATCATTTGAGTCAACTATTAGGTGTTTTAAAAAAAGATGATCAGAGGGGCCTGGGTGGCTCAGTCGGTTAAGTGTCTACCTTCGGCTCAGGTTATAGTACCAGAGACCTGGGATCGAGCCCTGTGTTGGACTCCCTGCTCAGTGGTGAGTCTGCTGCTCCCTCTCCCTCTGCTCCTACCCCTGCTTCTTCTCTCTCTCCCTCCCTCACTCTCTCTCAAATAAATAAATAAAATCTTAAAAAAAGAAAGATGTTTAGAAATGTGTCTTGCTCAAGATCATGTTCTCAGTAGGTGAAATAGCACGTGCAATTTAAATTTTGATGCACTCAGGCAAAACGCCTTCCCCAAAGGCTGCACCAATTTTCTCTCCCATATCCAGGGTACCAATGTTCTCATTTTCTTATACACTGGAAACAAGGTCTTTAAGTTCTGCTGATTTGATGGATTAAAAATATCTCCCCATTTTAAATGACATTTCTCCATTTACTGGTGAGATCGGTTGTCTTTTCATCTACTTATCACCTATTTATATTTATTTTTTTGAATATCATTTGGCCATTTTCCTATTGATGTGCTAAATTGATATACTTTCATGTGCCATTTAAATTCCCTTGTTGCTTCTTTTGTCATATATTTCTGAACTATTTTCTTAGAGGTTATCCTGGGCTTACCATTAACATCTTAATTTATAACAATGTAGTTCAGATTACTATCAGCTTAATGACAACTCTGTCTAAAAATTGTGCTCTGTAATGTCTTCATTCCTTTTTCCTCCTTATGCTACTATTACCACAAATTATATATACTATATGACCATCAATGGAGCACATTTATAATTACTTTTTAAATAAACTTTTTTATGCTACTATAATTTATAAACTTCTTATATGCTTTTATAAACTCTTAATATACTTTTACAATTTATAAAAACATTTATAATTTATTTACACAGTTGCCTCTTAAATCAGTAGTGGGAGAAAAAGGACTTGCAAACAAAAAATAAATTTATATTGTATTTGTATTTGCCTACATATGTGCTTTTATCAGTATTCTATATTTCTTCATGTGGATTTGAATTACTATTTGGTGTTCTTCCATTTGAGCCTGAAGAACTCTCTTTGTTATTTCATTTAGGGCAAGTCTGCTAATGAAGAATTCTCTTAATTGTTGTTTATCTAAGAATGTCTTAATTTCTCTTTGTTTTTTTTCCGATCAACCTCTGTGGCTTAATATAATGAAATCTCTATGGTGCAATATAATAAATGTTTACTTATTTTAGCATAATGAAAGTTAAAATTCCTATATGAATGTTTTGAGGAGGCAGCGCTCTCACTACCTAGGTTCCCTTGTGGTTCAGAGCCTTAGATTCTTTTGACCTTGGGGTTCTATGTCTTCTTAGGCTGCTTTGCCATTTTGCCTCAGGCTACAATAGAAGAAAGACCATAGAATTCCCACCTGGGTTGGATCTGTGTTACTTCTGCTCATCCTCAGTTTGCCCATGCTCAGGTGCATGGCCCCATCTGACCACATGGAGGAGTGGGCACTGTTGTCTGGTTGTGTGCCCAGAAGAAAGGAGAGAGAGTATGGTGACCAGCTGGCCAGCCTCTGCCTCTTATAGCAGTAAATAGAGGGTTTGTCTTTTATTCTCTTGTGTTGGCAATGATAGACTTACAGAGAAGGGATATCTGATGGTGCCTTTTTCTCTTTTATTTTTGAAGGATAATTTTCCCAGATAAAGAATTCTTGGTTGACAGTTTTTTTTTTTTTTTTCCTTTCATCACTTTGGGTATCATTCCACTGTAGTCTGGCTTTGCTGGTTTCTGATGAGAAATCAGAGTTAATCTTATCGAGGGTCCCTTGTACATGATGAATCACTTTTATCTTTTGGGTTTCAAGATTTTTGTCTTTTTACTGCTTTATGAGTCTGAGTATGGATCTCTTTGAGTTTATTCCATATGGAGTTCACTGAGTTTCTTAGATACATAAATTAATGTTTTTCATCAAATTCGGGAAGCTTCCAGTAATTATTTATCCAAATATTCTTTCTACTTCTTTCTCTTCTTTCTTTCTGGGACTTTCATCATTCCTATGTTGTATGCTTGATAGTGTCCCATAGCTCTGTGAGGCTCTGTTTATTTGCCTTCACTTTTTTTTTTTCCTATTCCTTAGGTTGGATGAGTAGACATGACCTGTCTTCATGTTTGCTGATTCTTTTTTCTATCTGTTTAAATCTGATATTGACCCCTGTAGTAGATTTCCATTTTAGTTATTGTACTTTTCAAATCCAGAATTTCTATTTTATGGTTTTTGTCTCTTTTTTTAAAAACATATTTTATTTATTTATCTGTGAGAGTCACAGAGAGAGAGGCAGCAACTTAGGCAGAGGGAGAAGCAGGCTCCCTGTGGGGAGCCCAATGTGGAACTCAATCCCAGGACCCCAGGATCATGACCTGAGCCAAAGCATATGCTCAACCACTGAGCCCCCAGGTGTCCCTCTTTCTGTCTCTTAACTGATATTCTCTACTTGATGAGACACCATTAGCATGCTTTCTTTTAGTTTTTTAGACATAATTTCCCTTAACTCTTTGAATATTTTTAAAATAGCATATCTAAATCTTTGTCATGTTAGTCCAACATATAGACTGCCTCAGGGACAGTTTCTGTTTCTTTTCCCCTCTTGTGAATGGGCCATATTGTTTGTTTGTTTGTTGGTTGGCTGTTTTTCTAATTTAGTTTTGTTTTTGTTTTTTTGTAATTTGCACGTTTTGTAATTTTTGGCTAAAAACTGGACATTTAAAGTCATATAATGTGGCAATTTTGGAAATCAAATTCTCTCCCCTCCTTAGGATTTGTTATTTTTGCAACTTGTAATAGTAGTTGTTTGTTTATAAACTCTTCTGATACAAGTCTGTAAAGTCTGTTTTCTTTCTTACATGTGGCCACCAAAGTCTTGGACTCAGCTTAATGGTCAGATAATGGTTTGAATAGAGATTTCCATAAATACTTGGAATGAATAAACCTTCTGGTATTTACCCAAGGGCTCTCTGTGTGCATTGAGAGCATGCTTTAATACTCAGGCAGGACGTTTACCACCCTGTCTTCATCTTCTACTTGTGAAGAGCCTCAGGGCCAGCCAGAGGTGAGAGCATGCTTAGGTATTACTGGACATGTGCATGACTCCACAGGTATGTGCCCAATCCTATGCATGCATGTGGCCTTCCAGATTCCTAGGAATATATTAGGCTATTTCAAAGTCCCTATTGACATCTTATTCCTCAGTTTTTCTGTTTAATTTTTTAAAATTGATTTTGGCCAGGTGGTTGTTTACTCCAACTGTTAATACTACCTTAGGCAACTATAATGTTAAAAAATTGCTGCTGATGTTTTTGATAAAAGCTTAGGGGAATTCTATTTTACTGGGCAAGCTCTGAGTCAAGTCAACTAAAGACAAACCCTGGGAGTGGGATTTACCAGGGAGGTATTAGATAGAACAAATTATGACAGTCTCTAGGAAAGGGCTTTGAGGAAGCTCCAATCTCATTCCATCTCTTCTAGTGGCTTGGGGCTACTGTGATTGCAGGCTGTTGGTCTTTAAGCCTGCAGCAGGGCTGGGGAGAGAAGGCTGGGAACAGGGCAAGTTGAAATGCTACATGGATCACCATTTGTACTGAGATTTAGCCATTTCTTCTTGAATAAACTCTCCATGGACTGTAAGCTGTAAGCCTTTGATATATTTTCAGAGTTCCAAAAAAGTGGATTTTGACAATTTTTTGCCAGGTTTTCATATTTTTAATAGTGGAGAGGAAGTCCAGAGATCCTCATTCCACAATTTCTGCTGATGTCATTTCATATTAATTTTTAATTGTGTGTGTAGATATGAATAACTCTTATACAAGTACACACATTCACATGCATGCACATACATATGCAGAGATATATATTTTCTCCTAAGAACTGCCATAGCTGCACCTCATGAATTTTGATATGCTGTGTCTTCATTATAATTTCTTAATAAATAATTTTTAATTTTCTTAATTGTTTTAATTTTATCACTCTCCTCATCTGCTTCTAACTTCTCCTGTATAATAATGATCAAGGGGGTTTATTATTTCTCTTCTTGCATTATGCTTCAGTATTTATGTAGACTAAGTTACAAGTTTTATCCATTTACTTGTTAACCATTATTCCTTAAGCCCCACATCTTTCTGTTCTTTAATTATTTTTTCATCATTTTCAATATTCTTTTTTTAAAGATTCTATTTATTTATTAATGAGAGACACACACAGAGAGAGAGAGAGGCAGAGACACAGGCAGAGGGAGATGCGACTCCATACAGGGAGCCCAACGTGGGACTCAATCCCCGGTCTCCAGGATCATGCCCTGGGCTGAAGGCAGGCGCTAAACGGCTGAGCCACTGGGGCTGCCCCATTTTCAATATTCTTGAATAACTCTTTAGTAAGAGCCTGAATAAAAACATTCTGAATTAATGACTAAAAAAGGCTTTATTTTGTGGTATAGCCATTATTTTGCTGAATATATAATTCTAGGTTCAAAATAATTTTCTGTGATTTGGATGCTCTTTTCTTTCAAAGTCCAGTGTTGTTGAAGAAGAGTTTTATGTTGGTCTATTTCTTTTTTTTTAAAGGTTTATTTTATTTGAGAAAGAGAAAGAGAGAGAGAAAGCAAGAGCAGGGGGAAGGGGAAGGACAGGAGAAGAGGGAGAGCAAGAATTCTCAAGCAGGCTCCCCACTGAGTGCAGAGCTCTATGGGAGGTTCCATCCCAGGATTCTGAGATCATGATCTGAGCTGAAATCAAGAGTTAGATGCTTAACCAATAGAAATACCCCAGAGATCAATATTTTTAAATTATTTACTCTGTTGCTCTCAGGGGGTTATTTTAATCTGAATACTCAGGCTTTTCTTCCATTGAGCATTTTTTCCATTTCCTAATTTTTCTCTGCCCATTTCTATTTTTCCTCTCTGAGAACACAAGTTGGATTTTTCAGATAAACTCTCCAAGTGTTTTTCTCTTGTATTAAAAAATGTATGTTTTCTCTATGTACTAGGAAATTTTACTTTATTTTTTATTTATTATTTTTTTTATTTTTTTGGAAATTTTACTTTAATCTTCATCCTTCACATGATTGTTCATCCTTCAGTGTCTAGGGATCTCATTTGCTTTCTATATTCCCAAAATTTCTTACTGTATTTAGTCTATGGATGGTGCCTTTCTATTTTCCAGAGCTTTTATGAATTTATTCTAAAACCAACAACAAAAAAATTAAAAAGCTGTTCTTTATGATTTAAAGAGATAAGAGCAAGAGTGTAAGTAGTTAATATCTTAAATCACCATTTTGATCACATCTCTTGGTTCTCTTCTTTCCCAAAGATAGTTTTGAGATGACTTTTGCTTTTTTCATAGATTCTGAAAGTCATGTTCTCTGTGGAAATTTTGTAAGATTAAAAGAAACACAAGTGAGAAATAAACATTGCTATTAATCCCACCACCATTCTAAAGATAATATTAACATTTTCTTGTTTATCTTTCCAGTGTTTTATGCATATGAGAAAGTAGAACACTACTGTGCATTTGTTCTTGTAATGCGTTGTGTTTATGTTACATATATCGTGAATGTATTTACATACAAAACGTCTAAACATTATTTCTTAGTAAATGTATAGTATTACGTGTATGTACCAACATTTATTGACTCAATCCCTTCATTGTTGAAACATTTCTGTTTCATTAGTGCAACAATGTGCATCCTCATAGATAAATATTTGCACAAGTCAATGGCTATTTTCTTAGAATACATGCTGAAACCTCTTGCAGAGACTTTACCCTTATTATTCCAAAAGGATGTCCAGAGAAAGTCATATGAAATTACGATCCTATCAGCAATGAGGGCTGTGATTTAATATAAGAATTCCTTAACTTTGGTGGTAGATATGAGGAAGGAACACAACTTTACCCAGTACAATGCTTTCTAAGGCTGGTCAGTCACCAAAATCATCTGGGGTGCTTACTTAAACCACAGATTCTTGGACCCACCCTTGGAAATTCTGATTCACTAGGTCTAGTGCTGGCCCCAGGAATCTATATTTTTAACAGGCTCCCAGGTGATTCTAGTGATTAAATGAGTTTAGGAAACAGGATCTTATCCCCTGAAGAGCCAGGGGATGACGCAGGAGGGGCAGATGTTGGGGGGTGTCCTGGGTATTTCCCAGTAAGGGAGGCAGTGATGGTGAGAACAGAAAAAGGGCATTTTGAAAATAGGACTGACCCTTTTGGAGACAGTTCTGATGTGAAGAGCAAAAGTACAAACTCTCACTGAGGGCTTTTGGAGCATGTGACACTCAGGTGACCATGGATGTCATGTCACTGATTGGAGAATGAAGACAGCCCCAGAATTGAGACCTGGTTCCCATCAGCTCTGCAAAAGTGTGCCACGTGAGGTTGGAAACTCTCTTTCTATCTCTGGTTTGTAAATGGAAAGGGCTTCATCATATCATTTCAAGCAATGGGATCCCAATTTCACAATGATGGAGGGGTGGGCCAAGTAGGGGAAAGTCCAGGCTTTGCCCCAACACACCCTCCCTCAGAGCCACCGACTCTATCTGCTTTATACTGGAGTCATGTTTAAGATTTTATTTAAAACGATGTCTTTTGCTGCCAAAATGTCTGAGAATCTGCAGACTAGATGACCTTTCAGTTCTAAAAAGCCATATAATTTCGTGAACCAAGGTCCGAGGGAGGAGGAACAGTCCGGAACATGGGATTGAATGAATCAGAAGGGCAATCAAGAATGAACGTTCAATTTGCGGGGGAATGTCCCTCACTGCAGAGGACCCCAAAAGCCCAGAGAAATCATGGAGGTTCCTCTGCTAATCTTTTGGTCCTGTCTTGCCGGTTTCACTTTTTTCACCAGTGGAGTATGTCTGACCTTCTTTCTGCCTCCTTTCAAGCTGGGAATTTAAGGTGCTCTGCTGAATTCTGAGCAAACAAAGCTTCGGCTAACTTGCTGCTTTGATCTCTGAGAATTCATAGGAGCAAGAAGGGAGGAGAAGAGCCAGGGGCCCTGGAGGAATTAACTGTGAAAACCTGGCCAGGCTTTGTTGGACCGGGAAGCTGGGGTGGGGTGTCGGGTGTCTGGGGAACAGATGTGAGTTTGACTTGATCTCCTGCAGCTGCAGACAGAGGTTTGCCAGAGGTGAATGCGAGTTCCCGCAGCGGCCAAATTTCCTCTTGGTGTCGTCCACCAGTGGTCTACCCTCCCACCCGAGCTGGAGTTCAGTGCAGGATTTTTGCAATTTGATTCCCGCAACGAACAGGTTGGATGGAGAAAAGGTTTCTCTTGAGAAGCCAGGGATTTGATGGGGTTTATCTCTGTGTTATTATATTCATTTCTAAACATTCCAGAGAGGTGATGGAGGGACGGGGACCAGCCTTCCTTAGTAACCTTTTATTGCTTTCTGATCTCAATTAAGATGATGGGCAGGGCAAGGTGGGGCCGAGTGAGAATGAGGTGCTTCCTCCAGAGCAGCATGTCCCTGGGTTTGTGACTCAGGATGCTACTCCTGAGAGGTGCTCCAAAAGGTTCGCGGTCAAATCGGTTTAGGACATTTCGCATGTTGTGTTTTCTCCTCTGGGGAGTCACAAAAATGTGAATACCTAAGGCTCTGAAATGTTCCACAGTCAAAAGTATTCTTTGACTTTATCAAACCGAGAACTTCTCGAACTTAATTGGCCAGAGAGTCATAACCTCTTCTTGGTGGGGGAAGAGGCAGCAATGAATATAAAGTGGATCACACTTCAGGAAGGCCGGTCTACAGATCGGGCTAAGAGGCAGAGGATTTGGCTTAGTACCACCAGAATGGGACTTCCTGAAGCTTCTCCTTTTTTTTTTTTTCCCATGGTAGCATCCTTTTTTTTTTCTTTCCCATGGTGGCATCAACAATTCAGGAGTTCTTTCTTAGGAACTCACTATTCTGCATTATTCTAGATAGAATAGCTCTGCTTTCCATTTCATTTGAAGAAAATAAATCTATGAGCTGAAACAAGGTTGAGTCAAATTTTACATAGAGGAAGAAAAAATTCAGGGCTTAGAATGAGACAGTTTCTAATCCCCAGCTCCGTATGGTCTTCCTCCCAAAGGAGCCAGAAGTAGCAAAAATGTGGCATCCTCTTGGCCACAGGAAATGTTCAGTAATGGGTAGTTGACACATAAACCAATCAGACCCAAATAGGGCTTATCTCAGGACTTTTGTTTGAACAACTTATAAATGAGCACCGTGTGTTTCACTGCACTTGGAGCTGTGAAGATGTGAGCCCATCGACACCCATCTGGCCACAAGACAAAGCCTGATGAAGGAACCAGCCAAGAGATGGAGAGTGGGTGCATCCCAACGAGTCATTTGAACGCCTGGATCCAGCTACACCTGAAGTCTATACTATTTGGTTTTGCCAATTTGAGTTGAATTTTCTATTATTGGAAATGTGAAGAGTCTTTACTGATATGCTCCTCATCAGAGACCTTCTTGGAATTAAAAATCTGAGAGGACAAGAATTCATTTCCACACACTGCTTCATTTTATTCCCCCCCTAAGAGTGGAGCAAGCAATATTTAAAAAAAATTAAGCTATGATAATAATCATGGATGAATAAGAACTCCTTTTTATCTAGAAGTTACTTGAAAGTTTATCTGGTCCAAAGCCATCTGATCCCTCACCTACCTCTATCCGCTATCTGCTATCTTCTACTCACTAAGAAGTTTTCTGGCTTCTGCTTAAATACTCTCAGGGTCGGACAGCCCAATTCTTCTTGATGAAACATCTGCCATTCTCAGGCAGCTCTAATCAGGCTCATTTGAATCTGTCTGCTTGTCATTTTACTTTTGGGGCTTCATTGGATGCAGACCTCCTCCATAGGAGAGGCTTCCAACTTTCTGCAAATAGTGGAGCCGTCTCTCTGCCACAGCAAACACATCCCCAGCCTTACCCTATAGAGCCAGTTTTAGTCTTCCTCCCTGCTGCTCTGTGAACACACTCTACCTGGCTTAGAAGTTTGTTGGTTTCAACTTGGATTGCTTTTATGTATGATGTCTAACATGGTCCACATCCAGTGTAAAATATCCAGAAAAGTAAGAAGAAAATGAAAATTTTTTTGCTGACCTGCAGGGGATCACACCTGCAGCAGAGCTTCTGCGCCTTCCACCTCTAGGATTTAGACAGTGGGATGCTCAGGGCGCCAATCTGGCAGGGAAGAGAGGTCAAGGTGCTTATGTCCCCGATTCTTCCTGGTGATGTTGCCTGCGGCTGTTGTGCCCCTTGCTAGGTCACTGCTCCTTCTGGGATAGCCTATTCAACCCTTCTTTCTCTCCCTCTTGCCCATACTTCCTTCTGCCCTTGACCCTTTGCTATAAGCTCTGGGCTTCTGTGCTATCCTTTGCGGTCCCATGTTCCCACTTCTTTGTTCATAAACCATCTTCCAATTGTTTTGAGTATGTCACCTATTGCCAGTGGGGAATTTGGCTGATAGAGTTATATTTTACAAATATGAAACATTCTTTGCAGGCTTGTTTATAATCTGCTCTGACTTTTTTTTAACATTGAGAATTTATTTTATTTTATTATTTTTTAAAGATTTTATTTATTTATTCATGAGAAACAGAGAGAAAGAGAGGCAGAGACATAGGCAGAGGGAGAAGCAGGCTCCATGCAGGGAGCCCGACGTGGGACTCGATCCCGGGACTCCAGGATCATGCCCCGGGGTTGAAGGCAGGCGCTAAACCGCTGAGCCACCCAGGGATTCCCTGAGAATTTATTTTTTATTTCAACATTGAGGATTATAAATTTTTTTTCTCTAATTTTTTCTCCTATTAATTTGGAAGTGAATACTCTTGTAGGTAAATCTTTGCATGCACTCACAATTACTTCCTTAGGATAATTTATAGAAATAAAATTTCTGGATTGTTAGAAATCAACATTTGAAAAACTTCTGTCCTAGGTTGCCAGCTTGCCCGCCAAAGAGTTTTATTACAACTTACAGTGTTTCCAGTGATGTGTAGGAGGATTTGTTTCTGTACTCTTTCTAACATTTAATATTATAGTAAAATAATACTATGTTTGCAGTGCAGTAGGCGGTCTGTGTTTCTTTTAAATATGGTACCTAGTAGTGAATATGCACACTAGAACAGAGAGGAACAAGATCATCACTTTCCTGGGCTCAATACATTTATTGGCATGGCCTAAGATGACAGTCACTATGATGGACTGAGTAATGATCCCTGGAGATGCTCTAATACCTGAAATCTGTGAATACATTACCTTGCATGTTAGAAGGGACTTTGTAGACGTGATTAAGTTAAGGAACTTGAAATGGAGGCAATTATCCTGGATTCTCCAAGCAGGTTCCACGCAGTCACAAGGGTCCTTATGAAAGATAAAAAGATGATGTGCCAGTGGAAGCAGAGAGAGGCTGATGGAAGCTGAGAGAGGCTTGAAGATGCTCTCTGCTGGCTTTGAGGCTGGAAGCACAGGTCATGGTAAAGAAGGCAGGTGGGCTCTCCATGCTGGAAAATGCAAGGAAGCAAACTCTTCCCACAGCCTCTAAAATGTATGCAACCTGGCCAACACCTTGATTTTCAGCCTGTACCTCTAGAATAGTAAAAGAACAAATTTGTGTTGTTTTAATCCACTGAATTTGTGGCCATTTGTTGCAGCAGCAATAGCAAATTAATGCTGTCGCTTTTGTGTTTCTTGTTGGCTCATGGTGAGAAGAACATCTGAATCCAATGTTTTTGTTTTTGTTTTTGCTTTTTTTCAACACATTCTACTGCAAAGCCATATCAACCCTCTCTTCCATTGCACCCTTGGTTCTAGGACCTTGGTGTGAAATGACCTTTGTTTCGGTGTTTGAAGTTAGAGGCATCAGAGCCATCCCATACACACGATATTGGCACAGATGGCTGCAGGGAGCCAGGTAGAGTGTGTTTCGGGATATGGATTCCAATCTCTCTACTGCTGGAAGGAGGAGCCCTTGTCTGTAAAGCCTCTCAATTTTATTCCTAATTCATCTTTTCAAATCTATAATCTGAATTCCTTTCCCCCACTCTCATTCCTCTTCTCCATAATTTATTACTCTATTTGATCATCAGAATGAAACAAAATAATACAAGCCTCAATACTTGTAGAAAGATTTTCTATTTCCAAGCACTCTCCTGTAAATGACCTCATTGAATTTTCCCAGCCCAGTGCTTAGCAACTAGTAGGTGTTCATTAATGACAATGCCCCTTTCCTGCAGAGAGACACATATTTACTCACAGGATATTCCTGTATATGACTCCAAGGCTCTTGGAATCAGTAAGAGCACCCATGTGCACACTCACACCCAGAAATACTGGCGCATACCTGTGAGTCTTCTCACTTGGATGTGCACATTACACGTCACTTCTCTGGGCTCAGTTAATATTTTAGGAGAGATCCCTTCTACAAAGACAGCCATCGCTTTTTGTAAGCCCTAGTACCGAAAGAGACGCAGCAAGTCCCTAATCTGTTGGTGACCTGAAAAAGGAAATCACGAAGTCTATCACCAGGACATGCACAGATCACATGTGCCCCCTGTGAGGGCTCAGGCTTAGCTTGGGTGAGTGTAGCCTGAGGCTGGCGGAGGCAGGAGCAGTCCGGCACCTGCGACCTTGGCCAGCTGCAATCTCAGCATCCCAGATGCTGAGCATTTCCAAACCTCCTCTCAGCTCCTGGAGCTTCTGACTTGAACTCAGAGCCCAGAGCTGACAATATAAATGAGAGGAGCCCTGGGAGCTGAATTTTCATCGTCTCTACCTAAAGCAATGCCTAAAAGCTACATTTTACTTAGCTTGTCTTGGGAATCTCTGAGATTTCCATACCTTTGAATTTAGGAAACTGGACATTCATTAATGATGGTTCCAGAGGGCTTAATCCAGACCTGGACCTCCCCATGAGCACTGAGGAAGGACCTGCTGATGGATGCCTTACGACACCCTGTCATATTCAATTTTCTGTTTTGAAACAGCTTTGCTAAGGATGTCAAGAACTCTGTTCTCCAGCTTTATTTTTATTGGAATAATCTGGGAATCAGATAATAATGCCGTTGGGTCCCCAGCAGCCTAGAAAGGCAGCAACCTGTGCATTTCTCATGAGCTACCCTTTGTGCGAGGCCTTGGCAAATAGACAGTGGGGGGGCCCACACCTATGTTCTATGTGCTTCCCCAGGGCTCCTTCACTGTGCGGGCTCTCCGCCAAGTCATGAGTTTTCAGAGGTGGAGAGGAGAGCAGCTTGCTGAATTTTCTGATACTCTTAACTGCTAAGCTGGCCAGACCTGTGGTCTGTTCAGAGAAGAGCCTTGCAGCTAAGTAAGAGCCAAGTACAACGGCTTTCTAACTAATAGGACTTTTTTTTTCAGAGAAGTTGTATGATGAAATGGAAAGAATTCAAAATTTGGATTTGAAAGACCCTGAGTGCAACTGCTGTTCTCACCATGCTAGCTGTGTGATCTTGGGCAAGTGACTTTGTGCCTTAGTGTCCTCACCTGTGAAATGGGTATAATAAAAAAAAAACCTCATAAGGTTGTTTGGAGCCTCAAACGAAAGACTGAATCTGAAAGCATGTGGTGTCTGAGTTTCGGCTTCTACTAAGGTTTGCTTTTTGCAGGTAGACATATCCTGCTTTGACCAATTACTCTATGGAGCATCTAGTTGAGTGCTCGCACATGATCTCTCAGTGGGATTTTACTGACTCAAGAAAATTCCAGATTAATGCAAAACTGAACTTAGGAGTTGATTATTTGGGCATGAGTGTTTTCCTTAAAGCTTCCCAGATGATTCTAAGTACAACCCCAGCTGGATGCTCTGAAAGATGACTTTGGGGCTAACTCATTGCAATGTGATGCTTGCTATTGGCTGAGGGACTCATGGAAACATGGGCAGGAATAAATTGGGAGAGAAGGCTCCTGGTACTTTGTTTTTTTAAAAACTCCTCTCTCAGAACTCCAAACTTTTGAGATTTAGATTTTTATTAGTATTCTTACCAGGTGTGAGAACCATATCCATAAGTGTCCCCTTGCTTTGCTACTTTAGAAAAACAAAAGTAGCGTTTTGGTCACTATTAAGTTGTTGTGTTCTAATGGCTCTTCCGAAGAATGTGCTGTTGTTGTTTAATTTAAAAACACTTAGAGAAGCTTGCAGTACTGTGTTAATGTTTTTATCTGTACTTATTTGTCAATTGTGGGAGCCGAGTAGGATCTTGCATGCCAAAAATTATAGCACAGCTGTTTCTTACCAACCATATTGACATAATGGTGATCACTCTATCATGATTCACCACAGTTGATCAGCCTAATTGGTTTTAGCAACACGTCTGACCTAACTCCAGTTACATCACTGAGGCCAGGCTTGTTTGGGTGAGTTTCATGAAGATCTTTTGATTTCATGTCTGAATTTGCCAACTGGTTGTTTACATAAACCTGTCCTAATTTCGTAGTTGGGCATTTGTACTACTTTATCAGCTTACTCTCCTTATTTCCAGAAACTTAATGAATGATATTTGTTCATTTCACTTATTCAATCAACAAAACTATTGGGTGAAGCTACCCAGCCCCTGGCACCATGCTGAGTCTGATGAGCAATTAGGCTTCATTGTGCATGCCAACCCTGATTATTGATTGCATTGTGTTGAAAAGCATTCTGAATATCCTCCTCGGCTCAGTGGGGAAGAACATTGCAATCAATTAGTCATGTCTGCCATAGACATAGGAGGAGAGAACAGGGTCCCATGTGCAAGAAACTCAGGACAGAAATATAACTAGCATTTATTCCAGTAGAGTAGAATAAAAAAATTAGGAAATAATTTGATAAGCTGTATGAAATTGGTTTATAGAAAGTTCTGTAGCACACAGAGGAGGAAGCAATTGATATAGCCTCAGAGGGTGGATGCAATGGTGGTAGGGGATGAGGGGAATTTGAAGACGTTGTCACAAAGGTAATATTTCAAGGAGATCAGGAATTGTAGGAATTCAGTAGAAAATGGGGAAGAGCAGTCTTCGTGTGTGTGCTTTTTCATACTTTGATATGTTGCTATCAAAATAAGTGCAATTGATTAATGCTCTCAGTCAAGTTAGACACATCAAAAAGCATCGCACCTGATGTGAACAATCCAATCTGATGTCTGTTTATGAGAAATTCAAAGCACTTTGTGAATTCTGGTCCATTTTCATTGTCTTTTTTGTTTCCTTTTATTATATTGCTCTTCTTCTGCTCAAGTAACGAGGTTTATATATATAAACAGCACTGGGTGGCACCTCCTAGGCAATACATATGGGCTGAATCAATGAATGAATGCTTTTGTATTCATATTTGCATATTTCTAAGTAACTGAGATTCTACCTCATAGACAATTTTACATGAAAATTTAGATTCTGTGTATTTTCTACATCATAAATATTCTTTAACATAGTTTTTACTTATTATAACACAGTGACTAGTGAAGTTGCAGTAACGTGTTATGTAACCCCCTACCGCCTTCCTAGGTGCTTTCAATCCTTTGCTGTTTGAGTCTGTCATGAACCTTCTGTTCCTAAGTTTTGCTTGTTTGTTTGTTCTCTATATTTCTGGAAGTGGTCTTGCTGGATCAAAAGGCATGAACAATTGAGTTCTGGTTCTACATGTCAGACTAGTGGCGCTTGGGGCACTTGGGTGGTTCAGTGGTTAAGCATCTGCCTTTGGCTCAGTGCATGATCCTGGGGTCCTGCGATCGAGTCCCACATCAGGCTCCCCACAGGGAGTCTGTTTCTCCCTCTGTTATATCTCTGCCTCTCTCTGTGTGTCTCTTATGAATGAATTATAAAATCTTTTTAAAAAATTAAAAAAAACCCAACTCTGTCCAAAGACCCCATTACTCAGTTTGCAGGTTTTGTCCCTGGGACCCCCAGAAAGATCCTGTTGGGATGGCAACAGTGGGGTACAGGGGGAGAGGGGATGGAGAAAGAAGGAAGCATTATTTTTTGGCTTAATTTTCTAGTTGAATTCTGTGTGCGTTAGGTCAGTCTCTCATGAATAAATAAATAAAATCTTTAAAAACAAAACACACAGAAAAACAAACTGTGGAGCTTTATTTTGAGGTGAAATTGCTTTTTTTCTTGTCATTTTGCCTACTGAGGGGCATGTTCTCAGTTTTGGGGAGGCACAGAGCACATGGAAACAGCTAAGGGATGTACAACCAGCCACTGGGTATACTGGGGCTGGTGACTAGGATGTGGGCCTTGGGGCCGTGAGATGATGGACAAGCATGTAGAGGGGTAGGAGAGAATGAAACAGTGGGCTGGGAAGACCTAATGGTAGTCCATTGTGCCCACGGAGAAGTGGCTTTGGGGTGGGGATGGGTACCAGGCATCTTGAAAACAGCATGGATATGGATCAGCTCAGAATGCCTGGGTTCAAATCCTGCCCTCTCATTGACCAATGAGATCCTGAGCGAGGATACGAGCTGTGATCCTGAGTGAGGGATAATCTCTGTGAGCCCCAGTGTCCTCTCTGTGAGATGGCAGTCATCATGGCCCTGAGAACTGGGCATGGGAGAGGATTCCTTCATCATATTTGGCCCTGCCTGTCTGAATAAAAGCCCCAGTTACGCTTCCTATCTTAGTCCATTCTGGCTGCTCTAAAAAATGCCACAGACTGGGTGGTTCATAAACAACATAAACGTTTTGCTCACAGTTCTAGGGTCTGGATAGAATAGGTTTCTAGTATGGTGGGGTTCTGGTGACGGTCCTCTGCCAGGTTGGAAACTGCTGACTTCTTCCTATGTCCTCATTCAGTGGAACAGATAGGGAGCTCTGTAGGGTTTCTTTCATAAGGGCACTAATCCCATTCATGAGGTCTTCATCCTCATGACCTAATCACTTCCCCAAAGTCCCACAACCCTAATACCATCACCTTGGGCATTAGGGTTTTATCATATGAATTTGGGGG
Source organism: Canis lupus baileyi (assembly GCF_048164855.1). Lineage (NCBI taxonomy): Eukaryota > Metazoa > Chordata > Mammalia > Carnivora > Canidae > Canis > Canis lupus. The sequence goes on along the minus strand of NC_132839.1, from coordinate 48,411,726 downwards.
GCACACCAACGTTCAGACCATCATGTTCCCTAACTAAGGAAGATCTATTTCCCAATTCTGTAGTTTAAAGATGAGTTTTAAGCCCGAATTCTTCATGTACTACATCTCTATATGTTAGTTGCAAATGCAAGCATCTCAGAAGAAAGGCCAAAGGTCCTGGATCCAGACTTCCTTGCTCTCTCCTTCTCTCTCTCCTGAGAGAGGACATGTTTCTACACCTCCTTTCAGTGTCCTCACAGGCTCATGAAAAGTGGGGTGTAGGAAAGGCTGTGGGTCTGGCCAGTGTTTGAATGATCAGCTTAAGGTCTGCAGGTGAACGTGGCCAATTGATCTCCCATGAGTCCCAGCATGTTAGGAGGCCTGGAGACGTGTTGATTACACTGGAAAACTGCTATTCTTAGTGGCAAGCTGTCATCCAGCCCTTTTGAAAAAGGAGAGAAACCACTCAGCCAGGATCTAAAAATACTTAGGGATTGACAACCAGCTCCAGCCAGCATTGGGCCTAGAGCCTGGTTTGGGGAAAACTGAGTAGACAAAGGTACTTACTTTGCTTATTAAAGCATATCAGTGGGACTTTGCAAGACCACAAAGGCCACAGCTTAAACAAGCAAACAAACAAAAAAACCCCAAACACTCTTCTGTATGGACTTTTAGTTATTATTTATCATAATTAAAAATAGCATTTGTAAATATCTTACAGTGATAATGATAATGAGAAAAGCTGCTTAGAGTATTTCCAATATGGTGGACGTTGTTTTTAAGTTATTATGCACATTATATGAGTGAACCCTACAGTATCTCTGTGGGGTGGGCAGTATTATTATGGCTATTTGCTGTGAGGAAAGTGGGTCTCTCTATTTAGCCTGAAGACAGAATCTAATACATGGAGTGATCTGGAATTGGCCTTCAATTTCCATCCCTCCTTTTTGGCAGGGGTGAGTTGCTTGATATTGTTTTCCTAGTTGTTCATAAACTGCTCCCTTTCAACATCTCCAGGGAAGACCTTGGTTGCTGGACCTCTCAGGAAAAATGCTTGGTGCTGACTTGACTTTGGGTGCCTTTGTGGAATTTATGCCTCATGGTCAGTTTAGCACAATGGTCTGGTTTAATGAGGGCTGTTTTGATTTGCATTGAAATGATGCTCCCCTTCCACTGGCCAAGAAGAAAGAGACAAATGTCAGCTCTGTTCATGTGGATTGGCTCAGTGTCAGAAGGTACCATTCTCTGTGAGTATGTTTATAGGCTTTATCATTATTTGAACCAATTAGTTTTCCCTTCCTGTATGCTAGGCCCCTAACATGGTAGAAGCCTCAAAAGTTTTAGGACTAAGCTGACATGGGTTCAATTCTAGCTCATTACTATGTCGGCATGTTCATGTCTGTCCTCATGCATTTCTATTTCAGAGATGTCTGGGAGGGACAGAGATAAGGAAGGCGTGGATCTCAGGCTGCCATCTTGAACTTCCCAATCCATCTGTATTTGCTTGGCTCTGGTATTTTTTATTTATAATTTCTGCTTTATGGTTTTCTTGCTGCCACCTCAAATTCTTAGTGGAAATTGCTGGGCACCTTAAATAAATACTCCAACAAACACAAAAACGGCAACCATGGTTCCCGAGTTGAAAAAGCTGCCTGCCACATCCATGCTTCTTTTCTGGCAGGAGGAGGAAGGGGGGAGGGAAGCAAGGGAGAAATACTTCAAGAATATTGATGATATTGGCAAGCCAAAGTCTCTAAGGAAGCCCCCTTCTCAGTGTCTCAGTGTGAATAAGAGCCAAGGAGATAACACACAAAACAAGATGAAGCCATTGAGTTGGTGAATGGCATCCTGTTTGGACTACCTTCTGCACAGCTGCATTTCTGCCTTTTCTGGGGTGTGGACAGAGCCTTTGTTGACAGTGGCTTCAGTTGGTTCACCCTGTGCTCTTTTGGATTATATTTTGGCTAGAGAAAATGGACTGAAACCCAAAGTACTCCATGGTCATTCTCTGCAAATCAGCCCAGATGATTTCTTCATCAGCCCCATCCCTCACTGGGAACCCATCAGCAGACCCTGAATAATTAAGATCAACCCATTAGGAAGGGGTTAGAGCTGAGAGGAGAGGACATACTTTCCTTGGGTCCAGCTACATCCGACACCACAGGGCTGCTCCTCTTTGGAATGCACATTTCTCCCTGAATTTCACCATCTGTAAATGCCTCTTCGGACAGGCTCTTATGTGCCTTGACCTCTTGCTTCTCAGAACTGTTAATAAACTAACTGCTTCAGAGGTGGGTTCCTAAGTGATGGCTTGGCCGAAGAGTACAGAGGTAGCCTAGCCTTTTCTTCTAGAAGAAAGAGAGGGCTATGGAGCAGACAAAGCCACCTCTCTGAAGTGTTGGCTAAAAGGGAAAGAAAGAATGCAGACATCTTTCATAACCCCCAGATGTGTCAGCCACCAGAGAAAAATGACTGTTTCTGGGTGACTTTCAAAGTTTCTTTCCTAAGAAGTAGGAGAAGATTTCCAAAATAAAGAAGAAGTGAATCTTAAATAGTTTAAGTATCCACTGACCTCTTTCTTGTAGCAACCTATAGGTCCAGAATATAAAAAGCACTCATTAATTCAGGACATTTAGGCAACTGATGGATGTTAGGATAGTTGGATATATGCACACAGTGATCATTCGGCATATCTGTTCTCTTAGCATCTTCAAGTGCTTTCTGTGGTGGGACATAAGACAAAGCCAATGGGGAAGAAATGCAGTGAGCTGGTGATGACTCTGGTACTTCTTATGGCATCCCTGGTTATGGTATTCCTCCTCCCCCTCCCCCCCTTTCCTACTCCTCCTTCCCCCTCCTCTTTCTTTTTGTCCTTTTGTTTTTTTTTTTTTTGTTTTTTTTTGTTTTTTTTTTAATTTTTTTTTATTTATTTATGATAGTCACAGAGAGAGAGAGAGAGGCAGAGACACAGGCAGAGGGAGAAGCAGGCTCCATGCACCGGGAGCCTGACGTGGGATTCGATCCTGGGTCTCCAGGATCGCGCCCTGGGCCAAAGGCAGGCGCTAAACCACTGCGCCACCCAGGGATCCCTGTCCTTTTGTTTTATTCAAATGCTCAACCTGCCTTCCTCCTTTCACTATACTTTCTGCCCCGTCTGCATCTTGAGGAGACATTTAAAATCAGATTCAAACATCTTGGAGAAAGTTGGTTTACACTTGGCACATTGTTGCTTCCTAGGTCTAAGACAAAAGAAAAGAAGGCTTTAAAATGTCATAAAATGTCTGGGAAGGTTTTCTGGATGTCAAGTAGCTATTTCCTCACACTATGTGAATGAGTTAAGTGTAGAAGAATCAGAAATAGACAGATTAAATTTCACTGAAACCCACATGTGTTGGTAAAATATGCTTGGGGCCAAACCTGATTTGGGATCAAAAGAGAATTCATACATGTTGGGGAAGATGGAAAAGTCCAGAGGCAGCTGGGTGTATCTGCTCATTCTTTACCAGGACTCTTGGGGTCACATGTCTTTCCTGGGATGACCAAAGCCAGGCCCCGTTAAAAAAAAAGGAATCACCCAGAATCACAGACCAGGAGAACTGAGGGACACTAGTGCCAGCCCTGTTCTAAACATGGTGCAAAGGAGAATAAGCCTGTGTCTGGGAACATTCTCGTCACATTGGCAGGACTAGCCCTGGGGCAGATGCATTCTTCCAAGTGTCCAGCCTAGTGCCATTAAATAGTTGAGGAATAGAGCCAGTCCTCAATGTTGTTATTCTGGGATCTCAGAGAATTCTTCTGGTGGCCCCACCATATGTGCAGAGCCCAAGCCAGGAGGAGCCTGGCAGTTGACCTTCATGCCTTTCTCTCTGCCTTCTCGCCCATTCCAGAAGCTATTGTCTGGTTGATTGTACTTCCCAAAGGCCCAAGGCATCATCCCAGTTCCCATCCTCTCCACTACCACTCTTCTAGCTCAGGCCGCCATCATCTCTCACCAGACCACCAGCCCTCCCACCAACCTCACTTGCCTCTACCACATTTGCACATGCAATGAGCTTTCTACAACTCACACCAGCTCCTATCATCACCAACTTGAACCCCTTCAGGGGTTGCTTAGGTGCTTGCAAATTCCTTATATGATATGTATGAGCCTTCATGATTTGGCCCCTGCCTTCTTTTATATCTCTGGACAACCCATGCCTACCCCCTCCTCCCTGCTGCCTCCCGGTGCACCCCTACCCCCAAAATACTGCTATCATTTTGAACTCTGTTCAGCCACGCACTGGTTATGGGATCTTGGGGAAGTCAGTTAACCTCTGCATGCCTCAGTTTCCTCTTTGGTAAAGTAGAGATAATAGTAGCATCTGCCCAGAGTTGCTGTGGACAAAATAATTAACACAGTCTTCTTGATTTGATTAGAGCCAGCCAGGCATGGAGCATGCCACCTTTCCTGGCATCTTTGTGGGGTGTTTTTTTTTTTTTTTTTTTTTTAGGATTTTATATATTTATTTGAGAGAGAGAGAGCACAAGCGGAGGGGAGGACAGAGGGAGAAGCAGACTCCCCACTGAGCAGGGAGCTCAATTCGGGGTTTGATGACCCCGAGCCAAAGGCAGATGCTTCACTGACTGAGCCACCCACGCATTTTTGTATGCACGAACTTTGTATCTTGAACTTCCTCCCACTTTCTCTCGCTCACTTCTGTTCGTTCTTGTGGTCTCAGCTAACCTGTCAATTCCATGAGAGGTAACCCCAGAAATCCACATCCACAACAGAGCCAGGATCCTGAGTGGCACAGTGATCACCGCTTCTGGAGAAAGCCACAGTCCACCTTCTGTCTTAATCGCCTGCATTCTAGTTGTCCCTACACCAGGCTGAAAGCTCTCTGAGGGCAGGGACCATTTCTCAGGCACCTCAATAATATTGTGGCCCCTCAATAAATAAATATTTGCTGACATAAAGAAAGAGCAGAACTGGCTGACAGGGAGAGACTGGGACCACCTTCAGATAGACATCGGTCGGCTTTGGGAAGGTCATTATTTCTTTTCATACATTCATAAATGGTTATTTTCTTGTAATGAGGCAAAGGAAAGACAAATTTGCCAAGCAGGCATTTTAGCAAAAGCCACTTTGATATCTAAAGATGTTCCCGGTCCTGGAACTTAGAATGACCTCACACTTTAAAATGTCATTGTCGGGTTGCCTGTGATGTTTCCTCTTTGACTCTTGCCTCCTACCCCACTACCACCATCCCCGCTCGCCCCCCACTTCCCATTTCCCGCCTCAGCCACTGTTCCTCCAGCGCACTTGAACTTTGGCTAGAAGGCCATGTTCCCTGCTCTCCAGTGGAGCCCCCGTGCTCCCCCCAGGGAGCAGCTGGGCCAATGCACTCTGCATTTAGATCTCATGCAGTTGTGACCAAACACAGGGTGGTAGCCCTGGGAGGAGGCAGCTTCTGTCACCCTGGGCCAGCTGTGGCCGCATTTGACATGGCTGAAGGATTCCGTCACCCGGCTGGCCGAGGGTCATTAAAATGCGTGGGCTTGCTGGGGGCTGGTATTGCCATATCTTGGCTGCTCACAGGGCCATGGAAAGAGTAGGGTGGGTGCTTGCCAGTGTGTCTGAATCTCCCGTGGTCCCAGGAGTTGGAGAGCAGAGGAGGGTATGTAATGCAGAGAGGTGCTTCTTGAGATTTTGCCCCTGGAACCTCCTCCTGGGAATATACAATCTCTTACCTTCCCTCATCCTGTAGGATTTACAAGAAAAACCTGTTCTGTCATTTTGGTGTGTTAGGTATTCTAAAAATTGCATTTAGGAATTTTTAAGCATTGTTTTCTCATCTCATAAGCGATGCAGGCTGTTTAATTTACTTTAAATTAATTATGGAAGAAATATGATTTGTCAACAGGCAGACTCACAAATTACATAGTTTATCATACTTGCTTGAGAAATACACGTTTAAAATGCAGATGGAAATTTAATTATGTTTTAGCACTGAAAATAGGCAAAAGTGACTTTTGTGACCTCACGTGTGGACTTCCTACATTTTTTTAAAAATAGATTTTATTATTTATTTATTTATGTAGACTGAGCCTGAGCAGAGGAAGGGGCAGAGAAAGAGGGAGAGAGAGAGAGAATCCCAGGCAGATTCCCTGCTGAGCATGGAGCCCAACACGGGGCTCGATCCCAGGACCCTGAGATCAGGACCTGAGTCGGAATCAGGAGCCAGACGCTTAACTGACTGAGCCACCCAAGTGCCCCCGGCTTCCTGCATTTTGATTTTAAAAATCAACTGGTTAATTAGTGTGAACTTTGATTTTTATATCTAAGTGTTGGCATAAAGGAGGCAACTAGGCCATTTGCCATCATTTCTCTTTATTTACCCATTGCAGGAGTGGGTAGCTTCATTCCCAGTGAAGGAAGAAGCTAAAATGACCATATGGCTCAGTATGGTTTTCTCACTGTAATGCTGGCTTCTGAAATGCTGGAGCTAGCATGAAGGACTATGGAGAGTTTTGACAAGATAAATCAAATTTAGAGATTAAGTTCAGAGAACTGTAGGAGAAAATTGGCAGAATTATCATTTTTAGGCTCCCTGTGTGGAAGGCAGCTTCTAAGAGGGTTCATTCCCCTGGACTATGGGCCAGACTCCGTGACTTACTTCTAGTGAAGAAAGAGATGAGACCCCACTACCAAGGTCAGGTTGTAAAGGACTGTGACTTCTCTTTTGCCCCCTCTCTTTCTCTTTTCTTCCTTATTCATGCTGATGAAGCAATCTGCCATGTTGTGAGGAAGCCCTCTACCCCCCATCCTCCAGGGTGGCCCCCAGCCCTCATCTGTGAAGAACTGACACCCTGAGTCCAATATCCCATGAGCAGCTGGATCCTGCCCACAATTACAAAATGAGCTTGGAAGTGGATCCCTTCCCACTTGAGCCTTTCGATGACTGCAGCCCTGTTTGGGACCTTACCTGTAGCAGGTGACCCATGTAGAACAGAGAGGACTCAGCTAGGTTGGCCAGATTCCTGACTCTCAGAAATAATGGGGAACGATAAGCGTTTTGTTTTAATTCACTAAGGGTTTGGGGTAATTCATTATGCTGCAATAGATAATTAATACACCTTGTTACTTGTTGAATTTCAACATCACCATTCCTTATGTTTCCCATCTTTAATAGTGGATATACATTAAGGGGTACCTGGCAGCTTGCCTGGGCAGCTGAGCAGCAAATCACATGAGGGTCTGAAGCACGAATGTGTTCACCTGCTCTCTCAAACAATCACACTAAAAATGCACAGAGACTGTCACACAGTTTGTTTTAAAGAGAAAACCTGATTATTTCCTTGCTTGACTTATTTTATTTTTAAAGACTTTATTTATTTATTTGAGAGAGAGAGAGAGAGAGAGGAAGCAAAAGAGGGGGAGTGGCAGAGGGAGAGGGAGAAGCAGGTTCCCCACTGAGCAGGGACTCTGATGACTTGGGGCTCCATCCCAGGACCCTGAGACCATGACCTGAGCAAAGGCAGACACTTAACCAACTGAGCCACCCAGACTCCCCTCCTTGCTTGATTAAAAAATGGTGCTATTCCAGGCACTCAGTGGAGTGCCTGCGTCTTCCTCTCCTTCTACCCTTCCCCCTGCTTGCCCTCTGTTTCATGCTCTTTCTCTGTCTCTCAAATAAAAAAAAATCTTTAAAAAAATAAAAAATCTTTAAAAAAAGTATGCCATTGCCAACTTTCATGCTGTGAACCCAGGCTGAGGGGGAAAAGAAGCATCCACCTGACAGCCAGGAAAAGACAGCATGGATGAGCCTAGGGGAGGTTTTATTTATTTATTTATTTATTTATTTATTTATTTATTTATTTATTTATGATAGTCACACACACACACAGAGAGAGAGAGAGAGAGAGAGAGAGGGGCAGAGACATAGGCAGAGGGAGAAGCAGGCTCCATGCACTGGGAGCCCGACATGGGATTCGATCCCAGGTCTCCAGGATCACACCCTGGGCCAAAGGCAGGCGCCAAACCGCTGCGCCACCCAGGGATCCCTAGGGGAGGTTTTAATATAAGATCAGGACCAGCGGTGGCAAATATCCCCCCCTGGTCACTTTTGATTAGCAGAATTCAGTCACATGGCCACAAAATACTACAAGGGAAGTGGGGAAGTAATAGTCCAGGGTCAGACCCAGAAGGTGGAGGAGATAGGTGTTAGCAACACATAGCAGTACCTGCCAGAGTGATTAACTCTTAACTCTATTGCATGAAGTTTCATTGAGCACCTGTGATGTGCAGACACTATACACTAAGCACTACAGATATGGACGGTGGGGAAAAGTCTGGATCTCATTCTCAGAGACAGCAGAGTCTAGCTGGAGGAGTGAGTTGAGAAAAGGTGGTCTGGAAGTAAAGTCTTAGGCCAGCTTCCACCATCCCCATACAAAAAACAGCAGCTACAGAATGTCCTGTTCACGGGCTAAAGGGTACAAGTTAATCCCCAAAGCCCAAAGGAGGCCACAAAACTACTCATCTCAAGATTCTCTTTGTTGGAAGCTGTGCACATGACAAAACCTCTCCTAGCCCTGGTGGAATGTTTGCAACTGTGAACCTCCATGTGGCATATGTGGGAGGCGATCTGGCCAGTGTCCCCAAACTCCAGCAAACTCTACTTGCAGGAATAACAGTCTCCGAGGTAGTTTTCAACAGTTCTGCCAAGAATTGGGAAATCAGAATGGAAGCTAGCACAAACTCTTTGGAAATGTAACCTGGGACTACAGACTGAAGTAAAAAAAAATGCACAAACTGCCACCGAGCAGTGTTCTTCTGGCTGTGTGCCTCGGGGAATCTTTGATCCTGTACACCAACACATGAATGTTCATTTGCAGTGCTGTCTCGAATAGCGAAGAACTGGCGACATGACCAGCATCCCTCAATGGGAGAGCAAATTCTGCTACAGCTGCACAGTGGAATAGTATATGGTAGTGAGCATGTGTAAATTATAGCCTCATGCACCAACACTAGTAAATCTCTAAAATGCAATGCTGGGTGTGAAGAGCCAGTCATATAAGAATATATAAGGATGATTTCATTTATATAAAGTTCAAACAGACCCACGTGAACAATGTATTGCTTAAGTATGTGTGGGTAGGGCTGGCGATTCATGTTAGCACTCCCTTATGCTTGAGAATGTAAGAGGGCATGAGGGTGGCATGGGGAGATTAGGCCTGCATTACTCTGTCTCTGCCCGTTTCTGAACTTCTATCTGCAGAAGAATGAACTTTGTTGGTCATCCTCCTATTCCCCTTGCCAATCCCTGCATTACAGTATTGTCCCAGCCAAAGCTGGGAGACAGAGAGGAAGGGAGAGAGAAGAGATAGATAGATAGATAGATGTGTGTGTGTGTGTAGGATAATATGGTTTGAGAATGGAAGAGAGATCCAGGTTTACTGGCCCCACCTACATGTTAAAAAACGCATATGTGGATTGGTCTTTTATTGAGCAATTACTGTGTCCCTCTCACTGTGCAAAGCAATTCCTCATATTTCCTCTCATTTCATCTTCATAGCAGCCCTGAAAATGCATATAGTTGTTCCCATTTTATTTATTTATTTAAAAAAAATTTTTTTTAAAGATTTTATTTATTCATGATAGTCACAGAGAGAGAGAGAGAGAGAGAGAGAGGCAGAGACACAGGCAGAGGGAGAAGCAGGCTCCATGCACCGGGAGCCCGACGTGGGATTCGATCCCGGGTCTCCAGGATCGCGCCCTGGGCCAAAGGCAGGCACCAAACCGCTGCGCCACCCAAGGATCCCAGTTGTTCCCATTTTACAAATTAGTAATGTGAGGCTCTGGACTGGACAGTTAAGGGATTTACCCAAGGTCATTGTCATGGGGATGGGAACTTTGGTGTTCATGCTCAAAATATACAGGGCAGAAGTTCAGGGACTGTGCTTGTAAAAATCTAGCAAGGTATGACTTCATCTAAACCACTGACTCTTTGAATACTGCTCTCTTGCCCTAGCAAACCCCTTCCCCATTTTAATTTAAATATTTTTTTGCTCCAGGGTGCATCAATCAGAGTGCAAACAAAGCATTAGCAGCATTCTCCCTACATTGGTTCTGAGGCCCACGCCTTTAAGCAGGTGGCTTGGTGCTTGCAGATGTGGCCTAACTTGCACATCTGGCAAGCATTAGTTGGTGGGCAGAACATGCTATTACACAGCCCTAATGAAATTTGGGTCTGCTGCATTTTAATAAACCATTTAAGAAGCAAGATTCCTGGCATTTTGTTGGCAGTAAGGGCCTGGAAGAAATAGAAAAATTTCTACCATCATGATGGATTAGGTTATTTTCATCTTGTACAAAGTTACTCAGAGTTGAAAGGTTGGACAAGATAGCTCTTGATTTAATGAAACTTGTGTCTGACTAGTACATAAATTATGTAGTAGAGCAGCAGAAAAATCTGAGTGTGCTTTTATTAGCTTAGTCCTCATCATGGTTTAACTCAGACTAAAAGAAGCTTTTTTATCTTGCAGATATGTCAATGGCTACACAATTGAAACATTTCCTTGAAGGAATAGTCTAGTAGGAGACTGAGTTTTGGTAATGGGCATTATCTGCTTTGGTTTTTGCCCACTTTCATCCTGGCAGTTGTACTGCTTTGTGTTGGGTTTATTAATCTATTAGTCCTGTCCCCTGCCATGCTTGTATCCATGGGTCCTTTTTCCATATCTTATGGTTTATTTGTTTGGCTTGTGAGCCTGGGAATTGCTTTCCTCATGCTTCTATCCCATGCTTCTAGTCATATAGGAAGTGTAGAGTTTCCTTTCTCTCCACCAACCAGTGAGCTGGCTAATTTAAGCAGTGGGGGGACAACTCAGTCAGATGGAGCCAATTGCATTCCTTTTCCTGGGGATTTGAGTTTAGAAGGTAATAGTAGTAAATAATGTAGTTCAAATATTCCTGGTTCTCTTCTGAACACATGGTAGGACTGCATGTCTTAGTTCCATTGTGGTGTGATAGAGCCTCTCAATAGTTTTAACCAAAGAGTTGTGAGCAGAGGCTAAGTGGGTTATTCCAGGGACATACAAGACCCTCAGAAATCTTTTTCCCTTTGGCATGGCAACCTGCTGGAGCTCCATAGCATGGGTGATGAGTAGAGTCCCTGCCAATACACCATAGACAATAAAAAAGAGTAAGAAATTAAACTTTATGTTTCTAAAGCCTTTCAGATGGAATTGTTTGTTACTGCAGCGTAATCTAGTTTATAATAACTGATACACAGAGAGAAAAAGTATGAGTGAGCAAGAGAAAGAAGAGTGATTACAGAGTTCTTTGATGCCTCTGTGCTGGAATTATAATATATGAACTTGGGAGTTGTGGTTGTCTATTCCTACACTACAGAACTTTTGAGTCTGATTTCTTTCAATGAACATAATGCATTTGCAACTTACATAAGTTGCTGCATATATCAGTAGTTTGTTTCTTTTTATTTCTAATTTGGAATAAGTAGCAGAGGAAACTACCCCACAGGAAGCTCAGAATCTTAGCATTGTCAAATTTTCCACCCTAACCACTTGCAAACCCAAGATAACACTGATACTTTATCTTGCTGTTGATAGAATTTATAATTTTCTTTAAAAAACCAGGAGTCCAGAGGCTTCTGGGCAATCCATGGAGCATTGGACAGGATCTGTCATTTCCAGGAAGATTATGAGGATTAGTAAACATTGTAACTGTGTGTCTCAAACTGCAGTACATCTATTCATGTCAGGAGTTATCTGAAGCTCCCAGTGTATTTTCCTGGTGCACTTGACTTAAATATTTAGAATGAATGCTTAATAATTTTTTATTAAAATTTTTAATTTGACATATAGAACATATATAGAAAAGTGTTAAATCATAAGTGTACATACCACTGAGTTTTCAAAAACTGAACATGCCCTTGTAACATAGCACTCAGATGAAGAAACAGTTACTGCTCTCAAGAGAGACCACTACTCTGACTTCTGACACTGGAGCTTCGTTTTGCCTGTGTCTGTAGTTTATATGAATGAAATCACACATATGTACTCTTTAGTGTCCATTTGTTTCACTCAATGTTGATTGTGGGATTCGTCCATTTTTTAAAAAGATTTTATTAATTGATTTGAGAGTGAGAGAGAGAGAGAGAATGAGCGAGAAGGGACAGAGGGAGAGGGAGAAGCAGACTCCCTGCTGAGCAGAAAGCCAGATGCGGGACTTGATCCCAGGACTCCAGGACCATGACCTGAGCTGAAGGCAGACGCTTATGGACTGAGCCACCCGGGTGCCCTGTATTTGTCCATGTTTTGCGTGTAGCTGTAGTTTGTCTGTTCTTATTGTTTTATAGTATTCCATTGTCCACTCATGCACCTGTGGGTAGTTTCTGGGTTTTGCTTATGACACAGTGCTCCTCTAAACATTACAAAATTATATTCTTTTGGTGAAGATATGTAAGCATTTCTCTAGGTATCTATATCTAAGAGTAAGAATGCTGGGTTGTAGGGTGGGCATATACTCACACTGAGTAACTATGACCAAACAGTTTTCCAAAGGGATATGTTTTCATTATTTAAAAAATTTACACACATTACAATTATATGGATGTACAACAGTTTGTTTATTCATTTACATAATGAGGGATACTTTGGTTGATAACTTTTGGTGATTATGAATAATGCTGTTACAAACATCTGTATTTTTGTGTGAATGTAAGTTTTCATTTCTTTAAGGTAAATGCCTAGGGAGTGGGATTGATGACATATATTCACCAAAAGAATATAAACATGTATTTAACTTTATAAGACATTATTTTCCAGAGTGGCCATATACATCTCATTTCTACCAGCAATATATGATTTCAACTGCACCAAATCCTCATGAGCAATTGGTAGTGTTAGTATTTAACTTTAAAAAAATTTCAGCCATTATTTTAGTGTGAAATGGCATCTCATTGTACTAATTTGCATTTCCCTAATGACTAATGATTTTCAGTATCTTTTCATGTGCTTATTTTTTACTTGTTTGTCTTCTTTGGTGAGTAATATTCAAGTCTTTTGCCCATTTTTATATTTTATTGTTTCCTTATTATTGAATTTTGAGTTTTTAAATATATTCTGGATAGGATCTCTCTATCAGAAATATGTAGCATATTCTCTTACAGTATATAATTTGTATTTTCATTCTCTTAAGACTGCCTTGGAGGAAGTCCAATTTACCAATTCTTTTCTTTTCTTCATCGTGCTCTCGGAGTCAAATCTAAAAATTCTGTTTTACTCAAGGTCACAAAAATGTTCTGCTACATTTTCCTCCAAAGTTTTGTAATTTTATATCTCACATTTAATCTAATCCATTTTAGTGTATTTTTATATATAGAAGTCATAGGTCAAGGCTGGCTGGCTGGCTTTCTTTCTTTCTTCTTTCTTTTTTTCCCCTATGGATGTCCATGTGTATCAGGACCATTTGTTGAAAAAAGTATCCTTTCTTCTTTTTTTCATCTTTGTAAAAAAATCCACTGACTATATTTGTGTAGTTTTATTTTCTTTAAAGATTTTATTTATTCATGAGAGACAGAGAGAGAGAGAGAGAGAGAGACAGAGAGAGAGAGAAACACAGGCAGAGGGAGAAGCAGGCCCCATGCAGGGAGACTGACATGGGACTTGATCCCGGGTCTCCAGGATCACGCCCTGGGCTGAGGCAGCGCTAAACTGCTGAGCCACCCGGGCTACCCATATTTGTGTAGTTTTATATCTGTACTTTTCAGTCTGTTCCATTCATTTATATTTTACTAATTTTGCTAATGCACATTTTTTGGCTAATACATATCTTGATTACTATAGACACATAGTATCTTTTTATTTTTATTTTTTCTCATAGTAAATTTTTAAATTGGGTGGTGTGAATCCTCCAGGCTTGTTCTTTTTCCAAATCATTTTGACTATTCTAGCTCCTTTTCCTTTCCATATAAATTTTAGAATTGGCTTGTCTAAATGTATAAGAAAGTCCTTCTGGGATTTTGATTGTGGTTATATTAAATCTATAAGGTCAATTTGGGGAATATTGATAATTTCACTACTGAGTCTTCCCACCCGTGATATGACAAGACTTTCCATTTATTTACTTGACTTGGATTTCTTTCATCAGCATTTTTAAGTTTTTAGAATCCAGATTCTGTGCATATTGTTTTAGATGTATAGCTAAGTATTTCCTTTTTTTGAAGTATTGTGAATGGTTTTTAAAATTTTGGTTTCCAGTTCTTTGCTACTGTATAGAAATACCATTGTTTTATTTTGTGTTGACTTTGCATCTTGCAACCTTGATAAACTCAGTAGTTATGGGAGGCCTTTTGTAGATTCCCTGAAATTTCCTTTGCCAATCTGGTTGGGAGTGTATCAATTTTACTGAGCTTTTGAAAGAAATGGTGTTTGGTTTCATTGGTTTTCTATTTTGATTTTCTGTTTTCAGTATTGTTGGTTTTTGCTCTGTTTGTTATTTCCTTTCTTTTCTTACTTTGGGTCTATTTTGCTCTTCTTTATCTAAGTTTATAAGATGGAAGTTTAATAAGGTCAGGCCTTTCTTCTTTTTTAATAAATATATTACATAAAATTAATGCTATAATTTTCCCTGTTTGCACTGCTTTAACCGCATCTCTGAATTTTGATATATTGTAATTTCACTTTTAATTTAGTTGCTGATTCTCCTTGAGATTTCCTCTTTTGACTCAAGAATTACTTAGAAGTATTTTATTGAATTTCCAAGTATTTGGGGGATTTTTCTCATGTCTTTATGATATCGTTTCTACTTTATTTCCATTATGGTCAGAGAACATACTTTGTATGACTTGAAATAGTAAGAAGTACAGAGAGGTCCTAGATACTCCTTCCACAGCCTTCCTGTCACCAATGTCCAGCACCAGAGAGGTACATTTGCTACAATCAATTAGCATACATTGACCTGTCATTTTCACTAAAAGTTCATGGTTTACATTAGGGTTCCTTCTTGGTCCATTCTATGGGATTTGACAAATGTGTGACGCAATGTACCCACCATAGGCATACCACAATAGTTTCTATGTATATGAGTTTAGTTGCCAAACGCCCAAGTGCTAGTTGCACTACTTTGACCCTTCGCATTTATGTTCCTTCCAGGGACAAGTTCAGGACCTGAGTGATGACCTGAACCTTCATTCATTTCTCAAGGCCTTTGGTATGCTGTTTGAGGTCTGTCCACAGGGGTACAGTTAGAGATGGATGCAGAACTGTGTACACATCTTTTTGCGATCCATTTCTAAAAACTCCATCCTCCTCATGACTCCCCACAAACTCCCCTAGTCTCTGGATTCTCTTTCTTGCTCCTTGAGCCAGAAAGGTGAGATTCTAGCTTCCCAGCAGTTGTGCATTTCCTATGACTGGGTCTGGCCCCCGGGTGAAGCACCGAGAGGAAAGAGAGAAAGCACCATAATCAGGATTCCCTCTTACTTTTTCATTGTTCACTAACCATAAAAGTAGGTGCCATTATGGCTGCTGCTGCCACCATCACTGGAATACAGATTTGGGACATTTGCCTGGGAGCAGCACACAGAGAGAAACAAATAAAAAAAGCAAACAAACAGTGGGCTTTCCTCATTCTGTTCTCTGGCCATAAAGAGGTGGCTTCTCTTGGGCTCTTTCCCCTCTGCCAATGCTGAGCTATTTTGGGATTTGACCTTTTTTCCAAGTATAAGCTGGGAGATATGGGAGCAAAGAAACAACCAGGGCACTCATTGCCATATCCATCTCTCGGAGTGTTTACTCTCCCTCCATCTGCCTGCTCACATTTCCTTTTTAGACTTCTCTGATGATTGCATCATGAATCCTGTCGGGGGTTCTTGGTTGTAATCATTGGGAGAGATAGTGAAGTGTGCATGCTCCATTTGACCAGCTCTAGTAGCTGGCTTCATAGTTGAACTGGAAAGGAATTTTAGACTTTATTTTCATACGAAAATATACGGAGTAAGACTACAAGATTGGCACGAACATTCCAGATAAAGCTTGAGACTTTGAGTACATTTAGCCTTGCAGGGGGTGTAGTCTCCTCTTCTTGGAGAGAAGACAAGCTGGAGAAAGGGTGCTGTCACTGGTACAGATCACAGGGCTCACCATGTGACCCACTGACCTTTCAGGGGCCTGTGGTCCCTTTTTCCCCATAAAGAATTTTCTTTGGAGATTCCCTGCTTCTCTCCCTTTGTGTGATGACTGGTCCTGTCAGAAATTTTACCTGATTGACTGGTCCCAGAAAATACCCCTGCCTGCATGGAACATGACATTTGCTGGGACCGCTCCCCTCTCCCGGCATAACCATCTGAGAGACAGGTGTCGGCACGAACTCCATCTCTCTGACATCTTTGCCCCAGGCAGGGAGAGGATCTCTTGCCATAACAGTGCATTCAAATGATGTTTTCAGGTGCAATTTCTTAGGGAACATGTCATTTTGTTGTACAGATGCTTCTCGCCGAAAAGCAGGGAAGAGGTGGAGGATGCTAAGGGCTGACAGATGCTCCCTCAAGGCGGTAGCAGGAGTGACGGTACCTTGGTGACAGGTGACTTGGTGCTGAGACCTGGTGAGAGCAGAGGGAGAGGAAAGGACAGAGCAGAGGACACAGGGGAGATGAGGCGGCAGATGCCTCAGGGAAGCAGACTCTTAGGGACCCAGTGAAACACAAAACAACATGGTGAATGCTTTGCCTTGTCCACCAGTTTCCGAGACAACTGGTGACTGGCCACCAGGGAGCCTCTACCACCCGATGACCTTCACGAAACCAACCCAGTGTACCTTGAAGCAGAATAGGCTTTTCAGGAGTGAAGACTTTCCTAGTTTTCATTCTCATCTTATTGCACATTTTTGAGGGGCTGGGGTGAGGTGAACGGACACCTGGATCTGTTCTCAGGCTACACTCAGCTTCTGGATATTACAGGAAAATCTTTGTCTCTCTTTTTCTTTTTTATGCCTGAAGTGCAGGGCTCAGAAAGACCCACGCCCTGCTGCTGCTCCCAGACCCTCCCTCAGGAGGCAACGACACACAGCCACATGCACCTCAATTGCTCTGGTCGTTTGTGCGAGATGGCTATTCCTCAGCACCAGGGTTGTGATTTGAAATTGGATAATCTTAGGCGCTGGGCCTTTGGCTGCCTTTGGTATTTTGTGTTGTTTTGTGAACCCTCCAGGTGCGAGAATGTGAAGTTTGTCGCTGGTTTCTGTCTACAGCTTGCTCTACATCATCTTGCTGTTACTGTTCAAAAGCTGCTGTTTCTGTTCTTATCTCTAGATGTCAAATGATGCCTATCCCACAGCTCTCCATTTGTTGTGTCCTCCTCCTTTTCTCTGTCTTCATACCATCAGCATTCCTTCCATTTGTGTCATGTAGAAAGCCATGCACAGGGGAGGAGATAGCATTGGGAAGACAAGAGAAAGAAAAGTCAGCCCTTCTTTCATTCAATGCTTTTTTAAAAAAAGATTTATTTATTTATTTGAGAGAGAGAGAGAGAGAGAGAGAGAGGTTGAGAACAAGCAGGGGGAGAAGGAGAAGCAGACTCCCCGCTGAGCAGGAAGCCTGACGCAGGGCTCCATCCCAGGACCCTGATATCATGACCTGAGCTGAAGGCAGATGCTTAACCGATTGAGCCACCCAGGTATCTCTCAATGCTTCTTGTTGTAGAAACACTTGTACCGAAAGTTTGCCAAGAAACAAAAATGGTGGAGGAGAGGCCAGGAGATGGGGAGGAGCTGGCTCCCCTGAACCAGATAAGAAGATAGTCAGCTATAGGAGGAGGAGAGGATGTGGGGTGTGAGGTTTAGAGGGAGACCAAGTTAGATGTGGTTGGCTGGGATGAGCCTGGGGGAAGCAGGACGGGGATGGAGGGATTTTCCATAGTCCACAATAGCCTCTCTTGTGAGGGGTGAGGTAGGGATTGGCTGGTTTGTGGCCCAGGAGTCTGGGCTTAGCAGTGACCAGCAAGAAAAAAGAAAGATCACTCAGAGACCTTAAGTGAGAGTTTCTTAATCTTAGCTGAGCATTTGACTAATGTGGGGGATCAAAAACAATTCCTGGGCTCTACCCTGGACCTCTGCCATGCATTAGAATTATCTGGAGAGCTTGTTGAAATACAGATTCTGATAAATTAGGTCTCAGGTAGGGTCTGAAATGCTGTATGTCTAAGAAGCCCCGGTGATGCTGTTGCTACTCGTTCAAGGACCGTGCTTTGAGTAGCAAGGATCTAGAACAATTAAATCATAATCTCTTGGAGATGGATCCCAGCCATGGATGTTTTTAAAATTTCCCAGATTTTTAGGGTTGAGACCCATTGCCTGAAAGCCTAATAAAAGATAAGAATGCAGGAAGTTGGAGGGGCTGCCATGATTAAAGTTTGCCCTTCTGTGAGGACATGGCAGATGGTCTGAGAGTGAATTAGAAGGATCTGCAGGTTTGCTTGAAGAGTCACAGATAATTCATCATGGCAGATGGCATTGGCTTCTTTGGTAGAAGAGGTTCACTGTGTGGGCTCAGGGCAACCTCAGCTAAGTCCGTGTCAAGGACTTCTGAAATCAACATGTCTCTTGGTGGTGGGAGAGTGAGTCACAAATCTCCCCAAACTCTGAGTCCTCCTATTACTCTAGTTCTCTTTTAGAGATGACCCCAAAGAATTTTTTTTGAACTTCAAAGACTTCACTTTATTTTTAGAATTTATTTATTCATGAGACACACAGAGAGAGGCAGAGACATAGGCAGAGGGAGAAGCAGGATCCCTGAAGGGAGCCTGATGCAGGACTCAATCCCAGGATCACAGGATCATGACCTGAGCCAAAGGCAGATGCTCAACCACTGAGCCACCCAGGTGACCCCAAAGACTTCACTTTAATCCTCAAAATGGCCTAGTCAGGTCTCTGTCCTATGTATAAAATGGAAGAAGAAACCGTATGTAGAACTATCAACCTGGAACTTAGACTCAAAGGAAAGTTGAAATAAAAACACTTTGGAAGGAAAGGAAGTAGACAATAACTGACCAGATGTGGCCTTTGGGGGTCAGTTGGTAGCCCATTGAATGTCCACCTAACTCCTTGGTCTGTCATCCATTTCTGGGCTTGTAACCCTATCATTATTCTTCAAGTAATTTAAACAACTGGCCTGAATATTATTTAATTTGCTGCATGGGCCTGATGTTGCTCCTCTAGAAGCCAGAATTTACCCACCCTCCCACCATATCCTCAGGCCCTATAATTCATTCTGATTTTGATTGCTCTGTCATTCTGTGAAGTTGGATAATAGGCCATTATTCTAGAAATTACCATTATATTTTATTAATAAGAGCCAGGAGAATTTATAGCAGTGAAATGTTGAAAGATTTCCAAGTGGAGCCCTCGTATCTCTTGTAAAATATGACTCCATGGGCCAGCGCATGTGATGTATGAAGACAGTGCAAGCTACCTTCCTACCTCCCTCCCTTAGTGGCCAGATCCTGGCTCTGGGGACCTTTGACTGAGCCCGGCTCAGCGCCTGCCGAAAGAGGACGTGTGTGGGATGGGAGTGTGACACGGAGGAATTAGTATGAAACTATGAGTGGCGTGGCCACTCTCATCTGCGGGTGAGGTCGTGGTCAAACTCCAAGCATGAGCCTATGAAGGAGAAGGCTATGCATATCTTCATAATTTTTTTAATAGCTTTTTAAATAGCTTTCCCCCAGATGATCAAAGAAAAATCTGCTTATTGTAACAGACATTTGGAAGGTAGTGAAAAGTGAAGAGTTGAAGACATGTACTATTCCGAGGCAACCACAAAGCTCACATTTTGGCATATTTCCCTCTCATTTTATATTCTTGCACAGTATTTTCTTTATATAGTTAAGTTCATTCTATCCACACAATTCTATATACTCTTCTGTTTCATATGGCATTGCACTTACCCAAATCATTAAAGAAAACTCTTCCTAAATATCATTTTAAAGGTTTATTTATTTATTTTGAGAGAGAGAGAAAGAAAAAGAGAGAGCAGTGGGGAGGCGCAGAGGGAGAGAGAGAGAGAGAATCTCCAGCAGACTCCACAGTGAGCATAGAGACCAACACGGGGCTCCATCTCATGACCCTGAGATCATGACTGGAACCAAAATCAAGAGTTGGATGCTTAATTGACTGAGCCACCCAGGTGCCCCCTAAATATCATTTTAGACAGCTGCATTAGTGTGCTATCATATGGTTAAGTAATGGTTTATTTACCCCTGTGTATAGTCACCACCTGTCAGTTGGGACCTGTTTTCCACTGGGGGATTCCCCTACAGCACTGTGCTTGGGGAAATTCCATCAGTCCTCTTGATCAGACTTCAGCTTTGTCTTTTGCTAGATTTGTGGCCAAATCCCCCGTGTAACTCTGGGTAAAATGGGAGTCATAATAATTTGCGATGCAGAGTTGCTATATCTTTGAAAGAAGATCACTGCCATAAAGTATCCACACTCAGCCAAGTACTCTTTAAATCAAATAAATCATTTGCCCCAGAACTTTGAGTGTCTTTGCACTTGGTGTTCCCTCTGTCTGGAATGCTTTTCCTCTGGAAATCTGTATAGAAATCTAGTTTGTGTCTTCATTGGAAAAGCTTTTCAGAACACCCAATAAACAGAGGTAATGTCCCCTCATTCCTAACTCTGCCTTATTCTTTGTCATAAGTCTTACCACCACTCTGCAGGTTTACCCAGTTATGGCCTGTGTCCCCACCCTAGAGGCAGAGTGCCATGATAGCCAGTTTTTTTTTTTTTTTAAGATTTTATTTATTTTTTTCATGAGAGACAGAGAGAGAGGCAGAGACATAAATGGAGAGAGAAGCAGGCTCCAATGCAGGACTCAATCCCAGGACCCCAGGATTACGACCTGAGCCGAAGGCAAATGCTCAACCACTGAGATCCCCAGATGCCCTGACAGCAGGGTATTTGAGGACTTTTCTTATTGCTGTGTCCCTAGCATCTAGGATGCTGCCTACATGTAATAAGTGCTCAATAAACAGATGTGTAACAAATGAATAAGTTGCTTGGGTGCTGGGGATGAAAAGCGAAGTCTGGGCCTCAACTAGCCTTATCTCTGGGAATGTGACCCCCAAATCTGTTTTAAGAAACCCCATCCTGGAGATGTCTCTGCCCTCAGAAATCTGGGACCTCCCTTCTTGAATGACAGTGTAGCTCCATCCCCAGTTTCTTATTTATTTATTTATTTATTTATTTATTTATTTATTTGAGACACACAAAGAGAGGCAGAGACATAGGCAGAGGGGGAAGCAGGCTCTCTGTGTGCAGCCTGATGTGGGACTTGATCCCAGGACCCCAGATCACACCCGAGCCAAAGGCAGGTGCTCCACCCCTGAGCCACCCAGGCATCCCTATCCCCAGCTTCTTTGACTGAAAGAACCTTCACGTACTCTGACTTCATGTTCCTGCTCTCCTTTCAAAACCTACTTGTCTCTAAGTAGGTAACAGTAATTAAAATGACAATAATAACATTCCTCACCTACAACGTGTTAAATATCTTGTCGTGTTTCCTACTCAGCTAATTTGCTGCAAAGATCGCAGTGACAAGATAGCCATGGCTTAGTGGTGAGGGGGACTCATGTGGGTTTTGTTCAGGGTGGTTACTCGGGATGGCCACGTTGTTTTGGCTCTCCAGAGGATAAAAATGTGAGGCCATCTTTTGTGTGACTTATGCAAACCTCTTCTCTTTCCTCTACTTGGCTCTCATTCCCTGACTGGCCCCTTCCTTCTTCCTCACACTTGGTACCAGCGCTACTTCCAGTGTGTTTTACTTTCTTGAATAGTCAGAAGAGCTAAGACTCCAGGCCCCCAGGCTGTGTGGACTCAGGCTCAGAGGTTAGGGCTGGGTTCAAACGGGAGGCCTGGTGCCCAGTGCTTGAGGGGACTGGCAGGGAGCTGAGCAGACCCAGGTCTTTTCGTTCCCAACTTCACAGCCTTGTGGCCTTTGCCTGCATTTATAAAAGAGGCACACTGTGAGAATGTTCCTCATAGCTTACCCTGAGGCTTGAGTCAGATCCAACAACTAGAAAGCTTCACTCTGTGTCTGCTCAGTGGAAACGTGTAATGAAAGAGAATGAGTCCTGTTTTCAAAAAGTGGTAACCCTAATTCTTCTTTCATCTTCTGGAAAAATCCGTCATGGAGCTTGTGTGGTTTCTGTGATTGCAAACATGTATGGCGGCCTTCTTGGGAATGAGCCTCGTGCTAGGTCCTGGGGGTACATGTCCTTGTTGCGGGACATGTTAGAATTTTTAATACAATGTATTATAACGTTATATTTCTATGGTTATAGTTTTTTAATACAGAGTTAAGTCTTTCCATTTTTGGCTAACTGGGGAAGGACCCATCTGAATGATAGCATATTTCAGAGTAATCACTCTCATTACTTGACACATTATAGGAAATTCGATAAATGCAGATTTGAATTAAATTGAGCTTAATCTTCCTTAAATACATACTGGAGTTGAAACTAGGTTAACAAGTGTTATCTAATAAAGAGATCCTTGGTGAGAACCAGTTAAAATGACTATAATTAGTGATTGTTTATCATTGTCAATTTAAATCCTTGGTTATTCCTAAAGTACTTAGAGGGACTTAAAACATGTTTGCCCTCTTAAGAGGCTTTAGAAACATTTTCTCTACAATCTTGTTGACACAGTTAATTAACAGAACAATAGATACAAACGCTTTCTTCTCAGACTGTGCTGGGGAAACCTGTCACAGCACAATTATTTCCAAAATTCCTGTGTGTGAATGCAAGTGAGTGTGTATTGTACATGGTCTTGGTTTGGGTTTGTAATGAGCTGAAAAAACATTTACTTCATGTACTCCCCTGCCCCTGCCCCGGCCTCACCCCTACCCTCCCACCCAGGTCTACCCAGTGATTTTTATTCAAAATGTTTTAGTTATCTCATTTCTTTTCTATCGAATTGCTTTTACATGGCAATCTCCATCTTGAAATGAACCATTAACTAGGGAGCTATGATTATTTTTTTTTTTTTTTCGTGGCCTCTGTTCCTGACAAGGAAATCAGTTATGAGCTCAGATCTGTGGACTGGGATTTCAAAATATAAACAAACCTCACAGGCTGAAAATATTAATTATCTGGGTGGAACCAGCTGTAAATGATGCAAAATCTGTACCTTTTGTTTTCACACACCCGAATGTGCCTGAAGGATACGTGCAGATTTGTTCATAGCAGTTTGTTGATAGAAGCTGAAGGAAGAAGAAAGAATGGGGGAGAAGAGGGTTTTAAGTAGACTACAGGGCGTCTGAAAGTGAGACCCTGGAATCTTCTGGAAATCTCCAGGGTTGTGGGGAGGGCTGTGGTCTGCCTATTTCTCTCCAGGCAGCATTTCATGCTTGTCTTTTTTCTGGACCTGAGTGAGTCAGGTGTGCTGGGATAGAAGTCAGCCTGCCAGACCCCTTTGCCACTTGGCTGCCAATCTGTTGGGAGTCTTTGCCAGCCCCCTGGGGAGACCGAGCTTTGCCACGGCTGGGCTCTTTCTCTCAGCAGGGAGATGGGAGGAAGGAGGCCCTTCTTACAGCTTGGGACAAACGCTGGATTTGAACTCTATAAATATAACCCTTTTATAAAAAGGAGGGGAAAAAAAAGGAAAGAAAAGAAAAATAGAGAAGATAGTTGTCAGATTAAAAGAGGATTTGAATTGACTTTGACTCTTCCTTGCCCCCAGTGCACCCAATGGCCAGGGAGGGAGCCTGAGCAGTGGTCCTCAAGTGTGGTCCCTGGATCAGCATCGTCTGGGATCTTGACAGTAATGCATATTACTTGGGCTGCTCCCCAGACGCTCCGGGGCTGAGGGCCAGTATCTGTGCTTACCAAGTCTCCCAGGTGGTGGGGATATAGTGGAAATGAACCCTTGGTTTAGAAGAGTTTTGATATTTGGGTTTGAATATTCTTCTATTACACTCCAGCAGTGGGATCTTTATTTTATTTTATTATTTTAAAAAGATTTTATTTGTTTATTCAGGAGAGACACACACAGAGAGAGGCAGAGACACAGGCAGAGGGAGAAGCAGGCTCCCTGTGGGCAGCTTGATGGAGGACAGGATCCCAGGACCCTGGGATCATGACCTGAGCCGAAGGTAGATGCTCAACCACTGGGCCACCAAAGCCTCCTGGGATCTTTGTTTTAAAGTCTCAGCCTTCTCTCTACAAGGTGGAGGTGATGTTGACCATCCCTTAATTCAACAGATATGATTTGCACACCTACTAACCCCAGACAGTGTGCTCAATCTGGGGGCATGATCAAGCAAAGCCAGAAAGGACCTGAGATCAGAGAGCTTAGAGCCTGGTGGAAGAGACAGGTGTTGAACAAATCATCACAAAATAAAAGTATAAGGGCCAACTGCACTAAGTGTTCTGGAAGACAGAGTCACCAGCTCCAAGTTTGGAATGGGGCACGAGACATAGTTTGGTGGTTTGGAAAGACTTCCCTAGGACAGTGGGGTTTGAAGTGTCAGTTGAAGGATGGGAAGCTACTATGGGAGGAGAGAGTTTTGTGGGTGGGCTGAGTGGTGCAGGCAGGAGGAAGGCCATGTGTGAGATCCATGGGTGGGTGGGGAGAACACCACCAGGTAAGGAAACGGTGGTTCCCAAATTTGTCCTCCTAGAGTCACCCAGGGAACCTCAGAAATATTGATGCCTGCGCCACACCCCTAGAGATTGTGATTTTGTTAAATTTTAAATATTGGGGTCATTCTAACATGGGACATGTTTGGGAATCACTGAACAGGGAAGAAGATGAGAGCATGTGGAGCCCAGAATGGGGAAGAGGGGTGGAGAGGAAGCGTGGGGCTGCCAGGCTGTACCTCACGTGAAACATCTAATTTCTTCCTTCCTGAGGGCGGGGCTGGAGGGCTCTAAGCAGAAAGAAGACCCAAGAAGTTCTGTATGTGGGAGAGATCACTCCCTCTGGCACCTGGACAGAATATGAATGGATACATTGGAGGAGGGGAGAGATGATGACAGATGTGAGATAATCGAGCCATCTCAGCAATGAGGACTAGCGATGGGGAATTCATGGTGGCCCTTGGTTCCTTACTTGCAGATATGTAAAGACTGGCAGAGGACCAAGTTTGGGGGAAATCACGCGTTTGGCTCTGCATATATTGAGTTGAGGGCAAGTGGCAGAAAAATGCAATAAACAGGGCTTAAACAAATAAAGGGTTTGTGTGTCTTATGTAACATGAGGGATGAGGTAGCAGGTCTAGGGCTGGAATGTTGGCTCCAAGACACCTTTACAAATTTAAAATCTTTGCACCTTTCTGCTCTGCCACCTTTGTGCTCAGGCTTGTGGCTTTGGGTCCCAGGTGCTGTACCCTCTAGCTCCTTATCCCCGCTGCAGGCAGGAAGAATCAGGAAGGGGAAAGTGGGGAAATAGAAGGCAGTGTCAGGGAAGCATGGGCTCTTCCCTACACCCTCTGCTGTGTCTTCTTGGCCATAACTGTGCTCATGGCCAACCCTTCTGGATAGGCAATGTGGGGAGCACACGGCACCCCAGACAAAAATCAAGGTTCTGTTCATAAGGGATGAAGGGGATGGATACTGAGTAAGTAGCACAGTGTATATACCTCAGATGCTTCTTCCAGTCAAGATGTTGGATAGATCGTCGCATATCTATTCCTCTAGCTCAAAGGCAGGTGAGGGATGAAGCATTTTATGGTCATGATGATAGGAATAGCTTTTGTGTCTTTCCAGTGAAAAAAGGAAGTTTTATTTGTGTGTGACTCCTGCTGTTACCTTAGTGAAGACTGTTGAAGATAAACAAATCAGTAATCCTGATGTAGTAAGCATCATTGTCTCGAGAATCATTTGATCCTTGGGCTTATATAAATGTCTGGCTACCTGACATTACTTGAATCTTACAGTAGAGGCAGTCATCAAAATAAATGTCTGAGTGTCTACAATGCTAAGCACTGCATTAAAGTTCTGAGCAGTGTCTGTGTGTGTGTGTGTGTGTGTGTGTGTGTGTGTGGTGTGTACCTGCACATGCTCACTCCTGGGTATATGTGGTAGACTATAAAAAATGGCCCCCAATGTCCCCTGTCCTGGCACGTGACCTGTTTGTGATATGACTTCCCTGATCCTCCCATCAAGGAGAGGAGTCTCTTTCTCCACCTCTTGAATCAGACCTGGGTCACATGATTCTTTTTTAAAAAGATTTTATTTATTTATTCATGAGAGACACAGACAGAGGCAGAGACATAGGCAGAAGGAGAAGCAGACTCCCTTCAGGGAGCCTGATGCGGGACTTGATCCTGGAACTCCCAGGATCACGCCTTGAGTGGAAGACAGATGCTCAACCACTGAGCCACCCAGGCGTCCCTGGACCACGTGATATTGACAAATGTGATGTAGATAAAGGCTTACAAAACTGTGTATTGAGGCTTGCCCTCCTGTTGGAGATTCCTGGATCAGCCATGTGAACGAGTACAGGCCAGCCTGCCAGGTGTTGGGTTTGCTCATGTCACCCCAGTTAATATTAATCCAAAACCAGACCTGTAAATTGAGGTCATCCCTGGATCAGTCAGTCTTGGCCAAACCAGCCCATCCCAGAAAAATCATCCAATGTACACACAGAATCATTGAGGAACAATAAATGTTGTGTTAGCTGCTAATGGGGGTTGGAGGTGTCTTGTTACAGAGCAGAAGCTAAGTGATATATGAGTTTCTCATGAATATTTTCTTTTATTGCATTGTTACCACTAAGAGGCAATGTTTGGTAGAAGCTATGCATATGGGTTTAAGGGGCTTAACTCTCTGGGTTTGAAGTCTGGCTTACACATCTCCTAACTGTGTGACTTGTTAACTCTGTGCCCATTTTTCCTCATCTGTTGGGTGGAAAAGTAAGTCTTGACCTCTTAGGTTGCTGGGAGGATTAAGGGAGTTGATGGGGTGACAAGCCCCCTGCACTAGATCTGACTCCTTCAGACATTCCACAATGTCTAGCACATCACCACACTGTGCTAGTCGTTAGTGGTGGCCTTGGTGTGTCCTGCTCAGTAGATACTCATG
This sequence comes from Canis lupus baileyi, assembly GCF_048164855.1. NCBI lineage: Eukaryota > Metazoa > Chordata > Mammalia > Carnivora > Canidae > Canis > Canis lupus. The sequence continues at coordinate 48,384,657 of NC_132839.1, read as the reverse complement.
GTTGTATGGCTTTCTGTGACGCAGGGTTGATTCCAAGGTCAAGTTTTAAGTTCTAGGTTCTAAAGTTCAAAACTCTGTTCTCTTCCTTTCACACATTCACAATTTATCTTGGGGAGAGTGTTCAGTCATGGACAAGGACATCAAAGGTAGCTGATGAGGAAAAAGAAGTTGCAAAAGAGAAAGGAAGGCCCGATCTGTGGGACCCATAGAATTTTCCATTCCTCCAGCTACCCAGGAGTCAATGAAGGACAGAATAATGTGAGTCAGACTCCTTCAGCAAATGGATGAGGAAACACAGCCAAGGAGGTGAATGAAGTGTCTTACAGAGGATGCTGGCAACCCCAGCGCTGGCTCCCAGGTGCCCCTTCTCCCCAGCCTGGCTCATGCTGTCCCCGACCCCTCTGCCCCTTGCTGGGCCATCCTCCCTTGACTAGGGCTCAAGGACAATGGATTGCAACTTTCTCCCCTTAAATTCCTAAAATCCATAAACCTTTATAGGCCATGAGGAATTACGCCCGAATCTGCAGGCAAGGTCTGGCTGGGAGTGGAGGGTGGAGGGGGGGTGGGTAGAGCTAATCAATCAAGTATTGCCATTCTGCACATTTCACTTCCAATGTGGCTCTTGGAAGCAGCTTCCGACAGGCCAGGCCATTTTTGCCCATTCATTCCGCCCCATCTGGTGGGGCCTGAGGCCTTCTCTGTGCCCCCTGGTGTTTGTTCCTGTCCTCTGACATTTTTTGTCTTAAGATTTTATTTATTTATTTCCCACCCTAAAGGCACAACCGCCAATGGACCCCGGGGCCAAAGATGGATCCCCCCCACCCCCAGGACAGCCCTTTCCACAGTGTTCTCAGGCCTGACTGTGTGGGGCAGTCTGCTGGGGGGCGGGGTTCAAAAGATACAAGAGTCTGATCCCTCCTGGACCATTTAAAACAAATCCTTTGGGGCTGGGAGACCAGCTTCTGTATTCTTTGAAAGCTCCTCTGTTGGTATAAGATACTTGCATGTTTGAGAACCACTACCTTACATTCATACTTGAGGGCTCTTTACATGAAATAAAAGTATTTATGGGAAGGCTTTTTTTTCCTGGATTATTATTATTATTATTACTATTATTATTATTATTATTGGTGCGATTGTATTTATTTATTCATGAGAGACATAGAGAGGCAGAGACACAGGCAGAGGGAGAAGCAGGCTCCCTGTGGGGAGCCTGAAGTGGGACTCGATCCCAGGACCCCGGGATCACGACTTGAGCTAAAGGCAGGCACTCAGCCACTGAGCCACCCAAGCATCCCAGGACGGCTTTTTAAAAATATTAACATAAACATAAAGATGGTTTTGATTCCTATGGGATCATTTGGTTGGCAACCATTGTTGAGCATGTACCAGCCAAACCCCAAAGATATAGAGGGGAACGGGACAGATGTGTCCCCAGCTCCTGTGGCTCTTGGTCTGGTGGTGGACAGACACCTGGACAGGAAAGATTACCTGAATACATAATTAAAAGCTGTGACAAGAGGCAAGGATGAAAGACACAAGGTGCTAAAAGCAGAGTTCTGCTCCAGAGGGCTGGGCAGGTGTGGAGTGGGGTCAGGGGTCACGGCCAGGGAAACATTCCTCAGGGGCTGGGAGAGGAGGATGAAATGACCAGATGGAGGAAGTTGCTGAGGTGTTCCAGGCAGAGAACACTGTGTTGGAAACACCTGAGGGTCTAGAACACAAAAAGGGAGAGTGTTTGGGGATGAGGCCCAAGAGGAAGCCAGGATGAAGTTCCCCAGGCCCTTTTTGACACTATCCTGGCCTGCAGAAGGACTTTGGAGGATGTGCTGTCTGGGAAATTTACTCTGGCTGGAATAGGGAGAGCAGATGTGTGGGGACAGGAGTAGATGTTGCGGGGGACCTGCTTAGGGCAACTAGTCCAGGCATGAGGGAGTGATGTCTTAGGTCAGGACAGGAGAAGGAATTGGAAGCTCTTTAGGGGGTCAGATGGACTCTAGATTTGGAAGCAGACCAGGGAGTGGGACTGATGTCAGTCATGGCTTCCTGGGTGCAGAATCCTAGACGGGACGGGATGGGTACTGGTGCCACACGCTGAGGGAGGAACCCCTGGGGGGTGGGGTGGGCAGCAGAGTTGAGATGGAAAGGTGACCAAGGGCCTATCTATGACTCTTTACAAGGGCTTGTCTCTTTGTAGGGACTGATATGCATTAACTGCTCTTGTTGTTGGTAATAAGTGTATGAGGTTGGCCTTGGCCCAGCTCAGGGAGGCTGGAGGGATGGGTGATGGGTGAGAGCTGACCGTGTTGAGTTGGACTGGGGCTAGGCTCTCTTCTATGTGTGGTGCTTGTATGAATTTGGTTACCCTTCCTGACCGTGAGGAAGGTGTCTCTCTTACCCTGCACCCCCCCAACACACAAGTTACAGATGAGGACACTCAGGCAAACAGAACCAGGACTTGGACCCCAACAGTCTGGCTCTAACAAGATGTTCCTAACTTCTATGTGGCGCTGCCTCTAAGTCAGGACAGCTGTTGTTCCTGAGCCCAGTCTGTTGTGGAGAATTTGGGGTCCCAGGGCAGCAAAGGAGGTCCGTCTCCTGGGGAAAAGCTGACGGACACGAAAAACCACAAGACGCTTGCTCACTTTTCCGATGACCTCACACCGAATGGAAGCGCATTGTGCTCTGTACAGAACAATTATTTCTGTCAGACAGGGATGGGTTAGCTGATAGAGGAATCCACGTTCCCTCCTCGATTTTCCCCGTGGTAGGCTTGGCCTTGTAATCCTGCCCTGCCCAGTAATTTAGAAGAATAGCAGTAATGATGACAACCAAAAGCCAGTTGGATCTGCAGGGATAGTCCTAGGAGGCAAGCTATAATTATCCAAATTAGACTCTGAGGGGGACTTGGGTTTTACAACCTGATGATCTCTGCCACAGAAAGTACTGTTGCTAATGTCTCTTTTTGCTAAGGGTGTGGCTTGCAGCACCGTGCCTCATGGCTACCTTCCAGGTGATTCCTAAAACTGCTTTGTGTGCCAAAACCTAGTCAGGGAGTTCATTGTATCTTAGAATGGTGATGGTTGAGAGAGCAGCTTCTAGAAACTTCTGAGAGTTCCCATGGTTATGAAGGACATATTTAGGTTTCCTCCTGAATTCTACTCCCATTTAGAAGCAAATAGTTATTGCATATCCTTATATCTTAAGTTAATTATTCCTTTAATATTCCCACAAAGTGACTATTTTTTCCCTCATTGGACAGCACATTTCTTTTTCTTTCTTTTTATTAAAGATTTTATTTATTTATTCATGAGAGACACAAGAGAGGCAGAGATGCAGGCAGAGGGAGAAGCAGGCTCCCCGCAGGGAGCCTGATGTGGGACTTGATCCCAGGATCTTGGGATCATGCCCTGAGCTGAAGGCAGACGCTCAACCACTGAGCCACCCAGGCGCCCCTGGAGAGCACATTTCTACAAAGTGATTTCTTTTCTAATGGTTTTTAATGCCCCTTTCTCAGGAGTTACCACTATGTCAGGACCAGGAGGGCAGCAGGGCAGCCTCATCTGCCTCCGTCCTGCTCATAAGCCTCCCCAGGGCTCACCCCAAATCAGCACCTCAGCAAAAATTCTAACTACCAACTGAAAACCGGAGTTGAACCTGGGCTTTGTAGTCTGGCAGGCTGGTGTTTAAGTCTAGGCTCTGCCTTGTTCATTGTACAGCGATGTGCAAGCTCCCTAACCATTAAAGACATGAACCGAGGACTTCTACCTCCCACGCCACACAAAGCCTGAACACCTGGCTTCCACCGGCAGTAGGTCGTTTCCCTAAAAGCGATCCCAGCCCCTGTGGTCATTTTTTTGCTCAAGAAAGTACAATACAATCACATCACAAAACTTTTTTTGTCCCAACCCACTTTGCTAAACCATCTCCAATAATTCTGCACTCACTCCCTTTCCATAATTTTCCATTTTCTCCATGGCCCCATGGTCCCTCCTTTGTTTCCCCTATTGCATGTCCCCAAAACCCTTTTTCTGTTCCATGTCTGTTGTTTCTATACATTTCCTTTACCTTTGTCTTAGCTGGAGTTAAGCTTGCTTTATACAGGAGTCTCTCTCCACTAGAGAAGTAGTGTGAATAAAATCTGTCTTATCGCTTTAATCATGTGTCTGGCACTGGTTTTCTTAGACAAAGGCTCAGCCTCTCAACCTGCAAAACAGAGATGTTAGTGTTGCCTCTTTTACTATACACTGCTCTCTGATTAGGATTATACGACAGTGACATGTCACAGGCCACTAGGATTGCCTCCCAAAGTGGAAACCATGTTTGTTGAATGTGCAAATATCAGTGGTGTACTGAGTAGGAAAAAAAAACCAACCCAACTATTCAAAAGAGAAAGTAATAGTTAAAAGAATCTTCACAATTTGCCTGCTAAGAAGAATGATGAGGGTATCTTTAAAATGTGGACATTGTATGCAAGGCCGACTTGTGGATGGATGTAGGGGCTTACGTAGCAGAAGAGGTGGAGGGTGCCTGGGTGGCTCAGTGGTTGAGTGTCTGCCTTTGGCTCAGGTCGTGATCCCGGGGTCCTGGGATCGAGTCCTGCATTGGGCTCCCTGCAGGGAGCCTGCTTCTCCCTCTACCTATGTCTCTGCCTCTCTCTCTATGTCTCTCATGAATAAATAAACAAAATCTTTAAAAAAAGAAAATGAAAAGAGGTGGAAAGGTTGAGATTAGGTTGTAAAGCAAGGGCCTTGCATACCAGAGTAATGTGCTTTGATTTCATCCTTGAGCCAACAGGAGAGCTGAAGGCACAGGGCAAGTTTTGCTTGTATATAGGACAGGACACTTGCAGTGGTGTAGGGGCAGCTGGGGTGTGGGGAGCAGATGGGGATATTAATAAAAATATTCTGAGGCACCCGAGTGGCTCAGTCAGTTAACCATCCTACTCTTGATTTTAGCACAGGTCATGATCTCAGGGTCATGGGATTGAGCTCAGAACACGGAGTCTGCTTGAGATTCTCTCTCTCTTCTGCTCCTCCCTCCTGCTCACACTCTCTCTCTCAAATAAAGAAATAAATCTTTTTTAAAAAAGAAGAGTCTGGTGGAAAGTACAAACCACAAGGCAAGAAAGAGATGGATTTGATTCCATCAAAGTGAGGTTCCTCTGGTCAAGTCGCCATGGATAAAGTTAACAGATGACAGAATGGGAGCTGTATCTGGGCTATGCAAGAAAATCTGCAAATCCACAGGAAAAAGATAGCAACTTGTAACAAAATAGGAAAATAATATGACAGCCAATTTTTAGAAGAATCCCCCCACTTCGGGTGATAAACATACAAAGAGGTACTTGCTATCATTAGAATTGGTTAGATGAAAAATCAAACAGCACAAGGTGTCCCTTTCTATCTCTATCAGAAAGTCGGATTAAGGCCTATGTGGTAGGACTGGGGAGTATGGGTGCCCCTGGGCGCCGTGGCAAGGAGGCTAGCTGGGAGAGTAAGCAGTAGTATGGGAGTACCGTGGGGCCAGCCTACACCTGGAGGTCGAACGAAGATGCTCGTTGCAGTGTTATTTGCTGTGTGTAGGGAGCGCCCATCAAGCTGGAAGACCAGACTGGCCTCGTGCTGTGGATGCACATGAAGGACAAGGCCACAGTTAGAGGGGACAGAACAGGCACATACCAGCCCCACAGCTGAATCTTAACTTAGTGAGTATCTGGGATGCAAAACAAAACTTTGAGACCACTTACGATAAATAAAAATACATATGTGCAAATACATATAGCTTTTAAGGAATATGTACAAAAGGCTATATATCAAACAGATTAAAATAGTTGCTCATGAGCAGGGAGGGGCAAAGGGGGGTGGGGAGTAGGGCTAAAGGGACATAAATCAGTAATAGGAGTGGACACTTGCGTGGGCCATGCTGATCACATTCCCTGGGCTGAGGAATGTGAACATTTCAGCACACCTGAGGTTCACACGAACAAAATAGATTGTGTTTTTGAGGGAAAGGGTTACTTTTTGTTCAATATGTGCTGTAGTGGGGCCTGACTGGGTGCCAGCATCAGCTTTGATTAATCGTGCCCTATAACGTTTATAGTGTTTTCAAAACTTACGCATAGACCAGCACATTGAAGTGTTAGGACACTATATAGAACTATATAAAGTAGTTGGGGGCTGGAGCTATTTTTAGAAAATGAGGAGACCAAGGCTTAGATGGGTAAAGGGACTTGCCTGGAGTTACACAGCTGGGACGTGGCACACTCTGTGAGTCAGACCTAGGACTCTTGACCTGGGTGCTCCGTCTCAGGTCCCTGGGGAGCATGACTGCACCAAATGGGAGATCTTGGCTTCTTTGAGGAAATAAGAATGTAAAATGTCACTTGGCTGGGGTATATATATTTTTTTCATGTGTACTTTTCTGTTTCCACTGATTTCTTTTAATTTAGATTTTGTTTTTGTTGTTGAGGGAGAATTTTCTTATTCTCTAGACAATCCTAAATCAATAGCTGTTAGTTCCCACCAACATGGTGTAGTGAGCTTAATAGAACCAGTAGGAGATATTTTAAATTAAGAAGTATGTTTATTATTTTTTTTCTTATTTCAAAAATGATTTCTGCTCCAGTGACATCCTTCTTTATCCTCCTACCCAGGGATTATCACTGTTAAGTGACTTAAATTCTCCTAAACCCTGCTCCCCGCCAAAATTGAAAGTTGAATTTCCTTCTTCAGGAAAGTAGGAAAAGAAGTAAAATCTGTAAGTAGGTTAGAATCTTGGGAGTGGTATTTCTGAGAAGATAGGTCTGGTTTAGCCAAGTGGGAGGGTATGCCTCCTGAGGCTGGAGATTCAGAAATTGTTGATTTTGTCTTCACAAAGCAACTCTACATTTTTAGATGCAGCTGGGCTCTAAGACCGGAAGTTCGATTCCCTGGAGGGCAGGGCTCTCCATATCTTAGACATATGTGAAGCCAGAACAGTTGGGGAGGCTGAGAGTTTGCCTGAAGAGAATTGCAGTCTTCAGACTTGTTACAAATTTAGCTCAGCTTCTAAGAAGCATTCCCATCAAAGAGAGAGATTTCCTGGCTGCTGTCGGATTGGGTTCACTGTGGGATTTCTCATGTGCAGTTAACTAGGTATAGTTGTTTCTAGGCAGTGGGACCACAGATTTGCCTAAGATCTCTGTTTTGACGATTTGAGGACTGGTGACTTATGTGGTATTAGGAACATCTGTTGGCTTTGGATTTTGCCTGCCGAGCATCTGCACCCTATCTTTTCTGGTATTCATACCCTGTTTTTCTTCTGGTTTACCATCTGTACCAGGTTGATTGGTATCCCCCCATCCTCCACTCCCCATCACGTCTACTTGGAAACTCAGAATGTGACTTTATGTGGAGATAGGGTCTTTGCAGATGTAATTCATTAATATGAGGTCATACTGGGTTAGGGTGGGCTCTCCATCCAATGACAGGTGTTAGTGTGAGGCAGCCATGTGAAGACACAAGGGAAACAAATAGAATAAGATGGAGGTAGAGATTGGCTGGAAATGCAGAATCTAGGAGAAAGGCATGGAACAGATAGATCCTCCTCAGAGCTCCCACCAGGAACCAATCCTGCTGACACCTTGACTTTGGACTTCTGGCCTTCAGAAGTGTGAAAGAATAGATTCTGTTGTCCAAGCCACTCAGTTTGTGGTACTTTGCTATGACAGCTCTGGGACACTAATATACCACTGGGTCAGAGGACTGGGGGGCTGAGCTGCATCCTTGCCTCCAGAATGGCATGTAACACAGGACTGAACAGGGCATAGTAATTCCCTCAGGGACAGACGCATCACTTTATCTAGATCAATAAGAATCAGGTGTGGGAATTTTTCTAGATTATTCAGGAAAGAGGATCTCTTTTCCTTCCAGGTTTGTCAACCTAGAGCTCCTGGAGGTCTACTCAAGAATGAAGCTAGTACTGAGGAAAGCAGAATAAAGATGGAGACAAATTCAGGGCACTTGAGCACCTAGATCTGGCTATACCTGATTCCCACTAGACTGTTCAGTCAAGGCAGTTTTATTTTTTTATTTTTTTAAAATTTTTATTTATTTATGATAGTCACAGAGAGAGAGAGAGGCAGAGGCATAGGCAGAGGGAGAAGCAGGCTCCATGTACCGGGAGCCTGATGTGGGATTCGATCCCGGGTCTCCAGGATCGCGCCCTGGGCCAAAGGCAGGTGCCAAACTGCTGCGCCACCCAGGGATCCCAAGGCAGTTTTAATATCTTCAAAGGCCACTTTGAGCTGGAGTTCTTGTCACTTATAACCAAAGGATCCAGGCTAATAAGTATGATTTAGAGACAAGCATTCATGAACACGATCTTTAAATGACTTTCTATAAAAGACCTGGTTGACCCTGTTGGTTTGTTTTCACAGTTTCTTTGAGAAGATAGGAAAAGGAAAGCAATACAGGAAAAAGAAAACATTTATTGAGTGCCTCCTACCTGCTACGCCCTGTGTGAAGACCTTTAAAAGACTTAAAAAAAACCCAAAACACCCTAACAACAAAACCTACTTAAGACTTGTTGCTTATAAGTTACAGAGGCTTTTAGGTCTGTTTGGTTTTAAAACCCATGCTGTCACATGGCCTCTTGGAAGTAATATCACTGGGCTCTAAAGCCTCTTTGAACATCCTTGTGGGATCTTTTTTTTTTTTTTTTTAAGATTTTATTTATTTATTCATGAAAGACACAGAGAGTGGCAGAGACATAGGCAGAGGGAGAAGCAGGCTCCCTGTGGGGAGCCTGATGCAGGACTCGATCCCAGGACCCCGGGATCATGACCTGAGCCAAAGGTAGACGCTCAACCACTGAGTCACCCAGGTGTCCCCCTTCTGGTATCTTTATCTTCCTTTACTGAAGACAGAGCCTGGGGTTGTGCCCTGGCTCCTCCCCTCCCTCACTGGGGAGCTCCGGGTGCTCCCACCCTATGAGGTAGCTGCTGAATTTCATCCCATCTTGCAGATGAAGAAACAGAGGCTGAGTGAAATACTAGGCTCTGTGCCACCCAATCAGAAATGGTCAAGGGAAGTATTTAAAACTAGGTGTGCTGGGTCCTTGCTATTCAAAGGTGGTCTGTGGACCAGAACCTAAATGATGACGTGGAAGCTTATCACGCAGAACCTTGTCTCTGCCCCTCCCTTGTAGCCATTCTGATTCACTGCACCAAAGGCTCTAGGGGAGCCCTGCAGGTGAGAACACTCTATGCCCAGAAGGGCCAGCTTCCCCCAAAGCAGCTGGTCTGTATCAATGAAGGGAACAGAGTTTCCTCCTAGTGCCTAAGGCTAGCCCACTGCCAGCACAGCCCGGGCAGAGAACTGGCGAGCCCTCAGCCTCTCTCCATGTGGCTGGGAGAGTGGAGGCTTCTGCTGCCGAGCTGGCCATGCTGAAGGCCAACAGAACACCCTTTTCTCTTCCGCCACGGGTTCATCTCAGCCCACCTCGGCCTGTGTCCTCGCCACCTGGGTCCAGCTGGAGAGCCAGCTGCTTTTTGCGCCAGGGATTATGCCCAGAGAGCTTCCCACAGCAGCTCTGAGGATTCCTTGCTAAGCTGCTCTGGGAACAAAGGGCCTGCAGAATATCCCCAGGATGGAGGGGCGGGGGATAAAAGCAAGAGCCACATCTGTCACAAGGAACGTGGGAATAGCTCTTTGCCAGGAGAGATGGGAATACTCTGTCCCTGACTGGCTTTGGTACTCCACGGTTGAAATGCTTTCCTAGTCCACGGGGTCAATAGCTGCTGTTTGCTGAAGTCTACTGTGTAGGGGCTCTGGCCTCCAGATTGGCATGTGGGCAGCAGGCCACCTGAAGAGGTGCAGTATGGTGCTGGTATTCATCTGGCCTGGAACAGGTAGGGGACACTAGGTTAGAGCACTGATGTGATGGCCACACAGGCTGGGGTTCACACCCCGGACATCTGGCCCCAGTCTCTTGCTTCTTCTGTTCAGAGACATTATCTGATGTCATGGAGCAGCTGGGCAGCCAAGCAAAAAGGGCAGTTCCCTGGATAGTGACACTTTTGTGGATGACGAGGAGGGTCAAATAATTTTATTAAAGAAATCTGTGATCTATTTTTTTTTAAAAAAGATTTTATTTATATATTCATGAGAGACACACAGAGAGAAGCAGAGACATAGGCAGAGGGAGAAGTAGGCTCCCTGCAGGGAACCCAATGCAGAACTTAATCCCAGGACCCTGGGATCATTCCCTGAGCTGAAGGCAGATACTCAACCACTGAGCCACTCAGGCGTGTGATCTATTTCTAAGAAGCTTCCAGGAAAAGCTGTTCTTGTCAGGGGACCATGCTTCAGGAAGTGAGGGGACAGGCCAAAGCATGCATTTAACTGTATGGCCCTGGCAAAATTCACTTATCTCTCTGGGCCTTTCTTTCCTTGCTTGTCAGTTGGATGACAGTAATATCCCTGGGAGGGATCATGTTGTAGCTATTCCAAATGAACAGTGGCTCTCTTGTGCCCTAAATCTTTGGTTTTCAACCCTGGCTGCACACTTGGATCCTCTGTGGAAATCCAGAAACTACTGAGGCCTGGATCCCTCCTCCTAAAGACATTCTGATATAACTGTGCAAGGTGGTGTGAGCATGGAGATGGTTGAAGCTCCTTGGCGATTTCTCTCTCTCTCTCTCTCTTTTTAAAGGTTTTATTTATTTATTCATGAGAGACACACAGAGAGGCAGAGACACAGGCAGAGGGAGAAGCAGGCTCCATGCAGGGAGCCTGATGTGGGACTCGATCCCGGGACCCCAGGATCACACCCTGAGCCAAAGGCAGATGCTCAATTGCTGAGCCACCCAGGTATCCCTCCTTGGTGATTTCTTTTTTTTATTTTATTTTTATATTTATTTATTTATTTATTTATTTATTTATTTATTTATTTATTTATTTGATTTATTTATTCATGAGAGAGACACACAGAGAGAGGCAGAGACACAGGCAGAGGGAGAAGCAGGCTCCATGCAGGGAGCCTGATGTGGGACTCGAACCTGGGACCCCAGGATCACACCCTGAGCCAAAGCCAGACGCTCAACTGCTGAGCCACCCAGGTATCCCTCCTTGGTGATTTCTATGTGCAGTTGAGAACCGCAGTTCCTAAGGCAGGTCTGGGGAAAGACATGGCAAAAATCCTCATCATTTTTGAAGGTTGGTTCTCCTCTAACCATGGCCTATGGATCTGTGCTGCTTGCAAGCTACTTGTAATTGGTTGGCAAGAGAACTGCAGGCACTAAGTGTTAGGAGCTCCTGTGGCCTCTCCATACCTCCACACCATAAATTCTTAGGACTTAGCCCCAGCCTTTTGGAGCCAGAATCATTTGAATAAGATTTCCGGTGACTCATCTGCACATTAATGTTTGAAAAGTGCTGCTCTAAGTCATTTTCCTGACGAATTAATTTAAATGGAGCCACCAGACAAATTATTTATTTATTTTTAAAGATTGATTGATTGATTGATTGATTGATTTATTTATTTATTTATTTTAGAGAGAGAGACAGAAGGCAAGGGTGGGGAGGGGCAGAGGGAGAGGGAGAGAGTCCTCAAGCAGATTCCCTGCTGAGTGCAGAAGCTGATGTGGGGCTCAATCCCAGGACCCTGCGATCATGACCTGAGCTGAAATCAAGAGTCAGGTGCTTAACTGACTGAGCCACCTGGGCACCCAGACAGATTTATATTTAAAGACTTCTGTTGACATAGGAATCTATACGTGTCCTACTTTAGGTTAAGGTTGGTGACCCTTCAAAACCTTGCTCAGTTATCTCCCTCTTGTTTGCCCCTCTCCTGATCCTCCCAGATAATCACTCTTTCCTCTTTGCTACTTCATCACAAACAAACTTCTTTTCTTTTTCATCACATACAAACTTCTAATATTGCCTTATAAGCATCCGCTTACAGGCTAGTCTCCTTGATGGCAGAACTGCGTGGTCACCGTCTTGAACCACCTGCATCTGGTTCTCTGCCTGGTATAGTTAAGTCCTCAGAAAGTTTGTTGAGCTGAACTGATAGGTAGGGGAAAAAAAAACAAGCTTCATTTTTGCTTCTCTCATGGCCACAATGGGAGAAGCATAGAGAACATGTTGGCATGCTTTATTACTTTCAGAAGCTCATAATCTGGGTCCTACCGTAGCTGAATATTTGTTCATTTGCTGAGAGGGACATTCCTTTTTACCAGTCAGTGCTGGCTTTATACTCTTTCCGAGGGATAGCAGCCAATTCTCCCCACCTGCTTCCGTGCTATGGGAACTCCTCTCCCAGTTATCACACGGAATGTGCATGCCTGTTCTCCCCACTTTTCCGTGCAAAGAACCAGTGGGTACTCTGGGCTGCTCACCCTAGCGTGAAAGCCATCTTGGGGTATACCTAATTCTAATGCAGGTGAAAAACAGCTTCAAATTTTCATGGAAAATGTGAGGCAAGAATAAAATTTAGGTATTTCTTTTAACCCTCAAAAATATGTTTTTGTCTTCTTTTTTCTCTCTTGCTGTCTTTCTTTCTTTCTTTCCTCTGTGGGAGGTGTGCCAGATAGCATCTCTAACATTGACTAGAGTCTCTGCCACATTTGCAGGTTTAGAGGCCACTTCCTGTCGGGCTTTTGGACTAAAGGGTCAAGATTGAGGAGGAGACAGAGCTCTGGAGTAAAGAATATTGTTGTGTCTATGGAAACAACTCATTTTTCTTTCTTTCTCAGATGTTTTCATTCATCAACTATTACGGATTTCTGTGAATATTTATTAAACAATTATTATGTACCTGCTCGAGGGGTCAATTAGAAGGGGCTTCACACAGGGAGGGATACCGCAGTGGCGGCTTCAGTCAGGACCACAAGTTCACCAGGTGGAGGACTGGAAGGAAAGAGTTCCCAGCAGGGAGAACAGCTATGCGAAGCCTCAGAGGCATGAAATCCTATGGCTGTTGTACCAGATTTACGTTTAGCTGTCTAAAAGAGAAAACCAAGTAAGTGGCTTCAATTAAATGAAGGCTTACTTCTCTCTCATAAAGAAGCCCCAAAGCAGGCAGTTTAGGGGTGATCTGGAGGCAACTTCTCGATCTCTGCTTTGGCCATCCTTGGCATGTGACTTCTATCCTCAAGGTCACAAGAAGGCTGCTGGAGCTCCAGCCAGGATGTCTATGTTCTAAGTGGAGAGAAAAGGAAGGGGAGAGGGGCAAAACTTATTCCTTCCATCTGAATCAGCCCCTTAGAGAAAGACTTCTCAGTCTCTGCCTAGAATCAAAGGAGGCAGTAGAATATAGTCTTTTCACTGAGCACATTGCAGCCTTGAATAAATCCCAAAGTCTGTTATTACAGAGGAAGAAGCAAATGGGTACTGGGTAGGCTGCCATGGTATGCCTGGAGGGACGTCAAGTTCTTGGTTCTTGATATTGCCAGAGCCTACGGTGCAGAGGGCATGTGGTGAGAGGAACATGGTGCTAGCTTGTCGGGCAGCAGGAGGTCGGGGCAATGGAAGGCACTGGCAAATCCTCATGGCTGAAGTGGGAAGAGAAAGTTCAGGGAAGTGACAGCTCTTGGACTGAGCCTGAAATGTGAACTTGCCTGGCACAGTCCATGGGACTGGAGTGCCCCAGTGTCCTCCCTCCCTCCATTCCCATCCCTGGCTGCCTCCTTTCCTCCCTCCTTCTTTCTCTTCTCTCTGCCATTCCCCACTTCACATTGCCTTCTTTCTTATCCTTTCCCCTCTCTCCTGGCAGGATCTGCAGGATTTGGGTAGGTCAGCAAGAGAAGAGGTGAAAACTTTGTAGCAAGAGATGGGGAGGAGCCCGAGGGCATGCCAGGAGGGCTATAGTGGGAGTTTCCATGGATAGAGAAAGCCTAGGATCCAGGCTAGAGATACTCACGTAGAAGTAGGGAACAGAGCAACGTCATTGGTCAGTGGAGTAACATGATAAATGCAGATTTAGAAAAGTAAGTCTGTTGGGAATGGTGCCTTCTCTAAATGGCAATTTAATTTTATATTCTTGGCTTAGAGGGAAGAAACCACCATATAAAAGCTGCTAGTGCATCTTTAGGGAGTGATACTGCTGAGGACTTTGTGCCTAGCATCTCTCATTATCCCTGCATGAAATCCCAAAAGAGTCATTCATTTCTTGATGTAGAAATGGGAAAGAACAGCTTTCCTGGAGAAGTGCATGACTTTCTTTTCCATTAATGAAATTTACCTAACACTTCCTTTATATTGTGGATTCCAGGAATATCGAGGGAAGTGGCTGGATTGCTAGTGTTTCCTTTTTCTTCAGTTTGCATTTTCAATCTCTGCTAGTATTCAAATGCTTCATTGGATGTGTTTCTGTATGTGAAGCATGGCAGGAAACACAGTTATGTTTTAAACAGGTGAGAAGAGAGGCACATGCAGTGTAGCTGAGCAGATGGGTGCCAAGGAGTCCTGGCAGGGTGGGGACCCAGAGATGGTCATGGTCCAGGTGGGACATGGAGTGATCACATCAGAAGGAAAGTTTGGGTGAATCCCAGGGAAGTTGCAGAGAGCCCATAGCATGACACCTGGCTGTGTCAGTTTCACAAGGATGATGGTGGCAGGTGGCTAAGTACGTCCAGAGGTATGTGTATGCCAACTTGTATAGCTATTGATTTAGGGCCAGGATGGAGGCTTTAGGCACCCAAGCTAGGCTGTTTTTTGAATTCTTTTGATTTTTACCACTGGTATATTCTGTCTATAGCTACACTCTTTGAGAAGATATTTACTTCCATTTATTCTAAACTAATCCAAAAACTGCTTTGTTGGACAGTTATTGGTCACTGTATCACCTTCCAGGAAATATATGTACCAAAGAATGCTTGATGGGGACAATGCTTTGACCTAAAATAATGACAAAAATAATGGGGGTTTTGATACCATTGAAGTGTCTCTATCATGGCCATGGATACATGGAAAAAAAGCATTTTAGTCAAGTGAAGTTTCATGACCCCAGGACCAGATGAACTCACACCCACTCATGGTGTGTCTGATTGATTCTCCATTGCTAACACCAGCCCCACCTCCTGCTTGACTCCATCCTTCATGGACCCACCTAACCATCTAATCAGGCAACCAGTTACTTCAATGCATCTCCATTCAGGTCCAATGTTCAATGCTAAGAAATATAGAAAAAGAGTTTTATGTATTCTAGGGGCAGGGATTTGGTTTCTTCTAGTTCTGGGCCAGGTTTCCATTCTTATTCTGGCCACTCATCCATTCTTTCACCCCTTCACATAATTATTCACTTCTTATACATTTATTCAACACAGCAATACATTACCAAGCATCTCTGATGTGCCAGACTTTGGGCTGATGTTGGAGAGAAGAAAAGAGACATCATTTCTGTCTTCATGAAGCTCATGTTCTAGTCTAGCATTTTTCTATTATCATTTTTGAGTAAAGATAATTTACTGGGATGGTGTATGCATCATGGGACATTTAGCATCACTAGTCTCACCCTCTAAATGCTAGCAGCGTGCCCTCATCCCATTTTGACAACAAAAAATGCACCCACATGTTTCTGATCTTCATTGAGAGTCTGTTAAGATAAAGTGCGGTGGATTTTGTGATTGGCTCCTCAAATCTTCCTCCTTGTATTATTGTGGCTAGAAAGCTGCAAAGCAAGTTTCCCAGATTCCCTTGCACACAGAGTGTAATAGTTGGTAAAGCCTGTCATAATAAAATGCCACAAACTGGATGACTCAAACAATAAGAGTTGATTTTCTCTCAGTTCTGGAGGCTAGAAGAACAAGGTCTAGGAGTCAGCAGGTTTTCTTTCTTCTGTAGCCTGTAGATAGCTGTCTTCATGCCATGTCCCCACATGACCCTTTCCCTGAATGCACATATTCCTGGTGTCTTTTCTTCTTCTTCCATGAACACTGATCATATTGTATTAGGATCCTCCCCTTGTGACCTCACTGAATCTTTTTTTTTTTTTTTGAGAGAGAGAGAAAGAGAGATTTAGTTAGGTATAGGGGAGGGGAGAGGCAGAGGGAGAGAGAGAGAGAGAGAGAGAACTGCAGGCAGACTCTGAACTGAGCACAGAGTCCAATTCCGGGCTTGATCTCACAACCCTGAGATCATGACTTGAACCGAAACCAAGAATCAGACACTTACCCAACTCAGCCACCAGGCTCCCTGTGACCTCATTGAATCTTAATTACTACTTTAAAGGCTCTATCTTCATTTCTAGTCACGTTAGGGGTTAAGGCTTCAAACCTATGAATTTGGGGGGAGCACAATTTAGTCTATAACACTGAGGGAAGCATGCGACCTCACTTTGCCTGGCAGATGCTTCTGCTTGAGATCCGGATGCTGAAGTGAGCAAGGTGTCTGCGTGAACTTCTGCAGGTGTTCTGACGAGTATGGTGGTGGAGGTATCTATTCTAGGACCGCTGTGAGTTTTTAGATCCCGGCTAGTATTTTCAGGCATTGAATGGGGGATGGTAGTGGCAGTGCAGTTTCTCTAGAACAGACCCAGAGTGTGGTTGGGTGTTCCTCCTGGCTCTGTTACCCCTGTCATGCTGCATTCAATGTCATCTCAATCATATTCTTTCCCTCTGAAGATTCCATGCACTATTATATAAACCATCTTTTTGCTTAAACTAGTTAGAATAGTTTCTGTTGTTTGCAACTATGAAACTCTAGTACAAGGAAAAGATCCACAAATAGACCAAATAATAATGTAGAGTTCTGTCCAGGATTTTATGGGAACTTAGAAAAAAAAATAACATATCCTTTGAACTGTTATCCATTCATCTCCTAACATTTAACCCTACCTCCTACCACTTGGGTGCTGCTGTCTCTTCATTAAGAAGTTTCTTGCTAGATCTATCTAGTGATCCACTGATCCAAGAATCATACTCCAATTTAGGAACCCATAACTAGTGACTTTAGTAACTCATTAGCTAATCAACTAGTAAATCCATTTATTTATACATGAGAAGCTATTCCCATTACTGTGGTCTGAGACTTAGGACAACAGACGTCTAGAGAGAGCTCCACGTCTCTCTAGTTTCCTCACCTTAAGCTGGTGGCTTTTGCTCCATAGGTCACACTTTCCTCAATGGTAATATAAGAATCAAGCAATCCCAGAGGTCCTTCTCAGCATCACCATGCTATGTGACATAGCATTTCTCTAGTGGAAGCCAAAGCACATTTATCTGCATGTAGGGATGGCAGGAAAACTGCTGAGAGTGTGACCTGTAGTAAGAGTGGACGTCAATTCACTGTCTTAGAAGCACAAGTGTCTGGAGACTGCTCTGCTTTCTTGGTGAGGGAGAGTGAAGAAGAGAGAAGCCACAACTAAAAAGACCTTTCCAAAATGTGTTCTTCAGTGCACTCAGCCCCATGGATTCCATGGTGAACCAACATTGGGAAATTGCCATCCTGGATGTTCAGAGTGACTGCTGGTAGCTTGAGGCCCAAAGGAGACATGCAGTGAGGAAACCCATTTATCAATCATTTTCCAAATCTGTTTGACCATGATACCCTTTGTTTTCCCTATAGCACCAACTAGCATCCTGGGTAACCCCACTTTTGGGGCAACAGTGAACTGAGGTGATCTTGAAGTCTTTCAGACTAAGTATAGACCCTGAGAGGCCTTATTTGGGAGGATGAGTCCTATCTGTGGCTTCCCTTGCTTCTGACTAAACCAGGGCCCCTCAGTGTTCTCCGAAGCAGAAGGCAATGTTAGAGTCCCATATGGTGGGGGCCACATGGTAGTGGTGAGTCATGAGGGCCCACATTTGAGGCATGACTTTTAGACATGAGTCATGGCCATATGGAAACCTTATTTACATCTACCTTCCTTTGGTCTCTAATCCTTTGTAATGCCCTGGTTTCATGATGTAACTTCAGGGGAATTAAGCTTGGACAGCAAAATGATGTAATTAATTTAACTCAGCTTCAATTAAAGTCTTCCGCTAGCATGACATCTGACCATGTCAGTTTCACAGGCAATGGTAGCAGGTGGCTGGGCATGTCCAGACATGTGTATACGCGAACTGGGGGTGAAGTCTGCCACATGGGTTTCATCCGGGGGTTTAGCCTAGTCTCTGGTGTTGAGTGTGCAGGGCTTCCCTGAAGATACACTTTTCTAACAATTCTTGTGGTAGTAATAGCCCAGTTACTAACAAGAACCAGCAATCTGCAGCCCAGCTACTAATTTAGGACCAGTACGGATATTTTATGCCCCAGAGCCAGGCTGTTTTCTGAAGTCTTTTGAATCCCACAACTGGTCCTTTCTAGCTTCAGAAAGGAATCACCTTTTATTAATTCAAAAGTAATACAAGAAAAACAAAACCCTGTTTCTATGGACAGTTATTGGTTACTGTATCACCTTTCAGGGACCTTGCTAACTCTATGAAGAGGGTTTAGTGGGTGCAGTGCTTTAATCCAAAGGATGGTATAAATATTGGAGCTTGGGAGAGCACAATAGAGTATCCTCAAAGTTGTTGGTAAAAGTAAGCTATTTCTGTGACTTTTGGGGCCTCCAGCCCACACATTTTCTTATCTCTTTTGTCTTCAAATTTACAATGAAAGAACCTTCTGGAATAGAGAAACATCTCCTGATCCAGCCATCCCTGCTCTCTGTCCAGCTGGTTTCCCTTTGTCACCCCTGGCCATCTCCTTCCAAGTCTTCAGCCAGCCTGCCTCCTGTGGCTGCTGACCCTGTCTCTAGCTGGGGAGCTGGATAGCTCTGGTCTGGCTGGGGCCACACAGAGCTGGAGCTAACACCACCGAGGTTTGAGCTGGGTGTGTGTGTGTGTGTGTGTGTGTGTGTGCATGTCCTGCTTGCCCCCTGCTGTCTTTGAAGACTCAAAATGGCAAAAGCAGCATCAACTTGTAACCATGAGTTAAAGTGAGGGGCCCTGGGGCCAGCTCTGCCTTCTTGCCTGGCTGGCTGGGGACACTTTCTGGGTTGTACCAGAGGGCTCAGTGGGGGCATTCTGATCCATTCTTCCCTAGATATTGTAGCTTCACATCACCACCCCTCAGCATTATTCACTGGAGCCTACTTATTCCTTCTTTTTTTTTTTTTAAGATTTTATTTATTTATCCAAGAGAGACACAGAAAGAGAGGCAGAGACACAGGCAGAGGGAGAAGCAGGCTTCCCGCAGGGAGCCTGATGTGGGACTCGATCCCAGGATCCCCAGGACCACACCCTGAGCCTAAGGCAGATGCTCAACCACTGAGCCACCTAGGTGTCCCTTATTCCTTCTTTTATAACTAACACCATCCATTTCTGAGCTTCCCAGAAAGCTAGGAGAATAGCTAATGAGAATCGCTAACTGGTACTGGGCCATGTTGGGCCAGGCCTGAAATTATCTGATGTTGATGTTCTCCTTAATTCAACAATCTGAGGAGGAGTCATTATCATCTCCAGTGTAAACATGGGGCAGTTGATGCCTCAGGAGGAGGCATACTTTAGCTATGGTGTCCCTGCTGATAAGCTGTGGAACGAGCCTTGCTCACTCAATGAACCATTTGTAGAACACCTACTCAGGCTGAGGCATGGAATGGGCTTCAGGGATAGAGACTGAGTACAAGCAAAGAGGGAACTTTAGTGGGAGAATAAGACCAAAGAATCAAGGATGGAAGAAAGCAAAATGAGCACTGGGTTGGAGAGCCCATGGGTGCAGCTCAGGGCCACGGGGGTGAGTCTGGGCAGGTGGGTGACCAGATTCCAGTTTAAGGAGACTCTTATGGGAAGGACAACAGCATAGCCCTGGAGGAGGAAGGAGGAGGAGTGAGAAAGCTATGAAGGAGGGCAGACGGGAGGACATGTGCAAAGAAACAAAAGTGGAGAGTGAGATAGGACATTCACAAAAGCACTGTGTCTCGTGCAGAGTGAATTCTGGCTAATGTTCATGCAGCAAATGAGCAGATGCCTGGCCAGATCTCTCATCCTATCTCCAGCTCCTCAGGGGCAGGATCTTTGAAGGGCATCAAAGAGGGGAAGGCACACTCAGATTTGGAGTTTGGAAAGATCACTGTGGCAGGATGGAGGAGAATGAGTGGGAGTGGCCAGGGAGGTAGCACAACCCAAATGAGTCTTTCTTCTCTTGCTAGCAAAAAGACTGTGCTTTTCAAGAGTCCTCTTCACCAGAGTTCTAAAGTTGGAAGGAATTCAGGGATCTGTTGTGAAAAAAAATGGAAAGTTCTAGGACACCAAAAGTGATTTTCTGATTTTGGAATAGAAAATGTCACAGTAATGATGTAGAGAAAAGGGAACCCTTGCACACTGTTGGCGAGAATGTAATTTGGTATAGCCACTATGGAAAATGGTAAGGAGGCTCCTCCAAAAATTAAAAATAGAAATATCGTATGATCCAGCAATCTGCTTCTGGGAATCTATCTGAAGCAAATGAAAACACCAGCTCCAAAAGATATATGCACCCCTATGTTCGTTGCAAAATTATTTACAATAGCCAAGACATGGAAATAATAATCTAAGTGTCTACCAACAGATGGATGGATAAAGAAAATGTGAGATATATACATATATAAACATGTATATACACATGTGTACATATACATATATACACACATATGTATATGTCTCTAATGGAGTATTATCTAGCCATCAAGAGAAGGAAATCTTGCTATTAGTGACAATAATGATGGGCTTTGAGGTATTATGCTAAGTGAAATAAGTCAGACAGAGAAGTCTAAAACGAAACAAAACGAAACAAAAAACTGAGTCCATACGTACAGAAAACAGACTGGCGGTTGCCCGAGTTAGGGTCAGGGAAGGTGGATTGGGTGAAGGGGATCAAAAGGTACAATCTAGCTGTTATAAAATAAGTCGTGAGCTATAATGTACAGCACGGCAACTATAATTAATAATACTGTATTGCATATTTGAAAATAGCTAAGAGAGCAGATCTTAAAAATTCTCATCACAAAATAAAATGTTATGACCATATGTGGTGATGAATGTTAACTAGACTTACTGTGGTGACCATTTCACAATACATACAAATATTGAATTATTTTGTTGTACACTTGAAATTGGTTGACATTATATGTCACTTTTATCTCAAAAAGTGTGAATAGGGAGAAGAAACAGAAATGCTCTCCATATCTCATCCTTCAGTAAAGAGAAGTAATTAGTTTTGGAGTGTCCATTGGGCTGATAAAAAATCCCGAGACAGTATCTACATGACTAGCGCATTCCAAACGGTGGATTTCTGACATCTCATCATACTATATGGGTTTGGATTCAGGAGTTTACCAACCTGGAAAATGTTGCAGATTATGGACACGGTGGTTGGTTGTGGGGAGTAGAGCCACTGGGAGGCTCCAGGTGAAGGGCACTGACCCTTACACATCAAGGTGCATTAGGTCCTTGCTGTAGGGTTGGGAGCCTGGATTGGAATTAAGCCCGGGCTTTGGAGCCAGACCAACCAGAGTCTCTACATTCCTGCTTGCTAATCATGTGGTGTGGGCAAGGCCCTCAGCTTCTCTGAGTTTGTTTCTAATCTATGAAATGGAGATAAAATTAGTATCTTCTTTATAAGCAGTCATATGAGAAAGATATGAAATAGTGCTCATAGAACTTATGGTCCCTTATATTAATCAGGATTCTCCAGAGAAACAGAACCGATAGGAGATAGGTAGGTAGATAGACAGATAGACAGACAGATAGATAGGAGAGGAAATTTGTTATGAGGGGGTAGGGGGGATTGGCCAGTCAGTTATGGAGACTGAGCCATCCCATGATCTGTTGTCTGAAAGCTGGAGAATGAACACAGCCAGTAGTGTAATTCTCTGAAGGTCTAAGAACTAGGGAACCACTGTGAAAATTCTGGACTAGGAAGGCCCTGGATGCTAGAGAAAATGAATATTGGAGTTCTGAAAACAGAGAAAACTCCCTTTTTTCTGACTTCTTATTCTGTTTGCCCTCAGAATTGGATGGGTGAAGGTGGATCTTTTTCTCACAGTGTACTAATTTAAATGCTAATCTCTTTGGGAAACACCGTCTTGGACAGACACATCCAAAAATAATGTTTTACAAGCCAGTGGGGCATCCTGTAGCCCAGTCAAGTTGACACATAAAATAAATCATCACAAGTCCACCTGTTGTCAACTTGACAGCTATATATATCTCCTTAAACCATACTTACTCTTCAAATAAAGACAATAAAAAGATAAAAATTCCACTGTACGTGATACAACCATCCTGTGTATCACTAAAAGCACACTAATCCCTTGCTGGGAAGAGGAAGTAGAGTCCTCAAATAGTATTTACTCCTCTCCTGATAACCAGTACACCTGAATAGTATGATGTCAAATTAGCAATACTTAGATACTGATTTGAAGTCAGTGCAGCTTATGTTACATAATAAGGGAATAAGAGAGGAAAGAAAACGAAGATAGTTGCTTACTATATGTGTATACACCCACAAACATAGTCATGACAAAATAAAGAGGAAATATCCATAACAATTACAGTCATTGTCACCGTATAGCTGGCCAGGTAGTCACAGCTGGTATTTATCACTACCTTCTTCTCCTCCCCATCCCGTATTCCCTTTGCCCTCAGCAAGCACCTCACCTTGTGGTGGTTCTTTACTTAGTGGGGTGACCCAACCCTTCATTCCTGAGCATCTGGGCCTGGGTTGGGTTGTGTGGTTTTCCAATGACCTTAATCACAGGACATGGTAACATGATTCCCTGAGGGATCTCCTGTATTCAATAACTTCCTTACTCCATTAGGGGGTAGCAGTCCAGTTCCCCCTTGGTGGTCAGGATCAATGATGCCAGCCAACAGACGCGTCCCTGCTGGCCTGTGGATTCAGAGGTGCAATGGGTGCAAAATGGCTCCGTGATAGTCTTAACTTCCAGTTCAATGGGATCAGTGTTGTATCTCCAGGTGGAAGCATTCTTCTGTCTGGAACTAAGATCCTTATGCCAGTACAACATCAAGTGGAGGGAACAAGAAGCCAAAATTTTGCTAGTGGGTCACTACGGATAATAGTGAGTGGTACCATTCTTACATCCGTTTCAGCTTCTCTGAGATTGTTTCTTATGTATAAAATGGAGATAAAATCAGTACTCACCTCAAAGATGGTGGCATGAGAAGGAAATTGAATAAAGCTCATAGGTCTAGCCTCTGGCCCATAGAAAGTGCTGGATGCATGTAAACCTTTAATATAGGCATGTCAGTGGAAAGTGGGGCTCAGAGGGGTTGAGGGCTTGACCCTGGTTTTGGGTTAAGTGGTAGAGGAGACTGGATGTGTCAAGAACAAGACAAAGGCACTTGGGACCATGTGTCCTGAGTAGTGTTTGATTGCTGTGGTGGACAGCTTGGTGGTCCAGCTTCTTTTTTTTTATTTTTTAAATTTTTTTTATTTATTCATGATAGACATAGAGAGAGAGAGAGAGGCAGAGACACAGGCAGAGGGAGAAGCAGGCTCCATGCCGGTAACCCGACGTGGGACCCAATCCCGGGACTCGAGGATCGCATCCTGGGCCAAAGGCAGGCACTAAACTACTGAGCCACCCAGGGATCCCTGGTGGTCCAGCTTCTTCCTGCCATTCTTGTCTATCTCTTATGGATGCGATCATTCCTTTATTAATTGAGAGCTGACCTATTTACAAAAAAATAAAGAATTGGAGGTGACAAAGAGTTATGGGTGGAAAGACAATAAAATGATAAAGGAATGATGATATGAGAACAAGGACCAAGTGTTAGTAAGGGTAACTATCAAAATTCTTAACCAAGCAATTAGCTTTGAACTCTCAGAACTGAAGACAAAAGGGGTACACAGCAGTTTACCTCCACTTTGGGGGAGTTGTGTTTTAGGCTACTCAACATTTGAAGCCTTTAGGGAATTCTGTATCTCATGGGACCTGGAGGACCATAGAAATTGGAATGGCTCATACTCTCATCTCGGCTTCCTTTGCATGCTGAGAGCATTACACAATTAGACTCACCTACCCCTGGGCATGGCCCAGCAGCAACACTGTGACATGTAGCTATGATAAGATCAGGCTCTTATGCCTGCAGTTACAGGGGTGCTAGTGGCAGTGACAGGTGACCAGTGCTGGTGGGGCTGGTGGCAGAAGGCAGGTTGCTCTGGCTGACAGAGAGTGTCCCCCCACCCCGACCCTCCTGCATCAAGACTGAGGGTGTTGATCCATTCACTCAATAGAGCTATTTATTTATTTATTTATTTTAATTATTTACTTATTTAAGAGAGAGAATGGGAGGGAGAGGGAGAGAGAATTTGAAGCTGACTCCATGATGCATGCAGAGCTTGACATGAGGCTGGATCCCACGACCTCGAGGTCATGACCTAAGCCTTAACCAACTGAGCCACCCATGCACCTCTCCACAGAGCTTTTATTCCTTCCGACTTTTAATTTTGAAAAATTTCAAATCCACAATGAAATTGGAAGAATACAACAGGTATCTTTATTCAGACCCCACAGTGCCGTGTTTCCACATTCAGTTTTAACATTTCATTATTTATTTATTTTTAAAGATTTTATTTATTTATTTATGAGAGACTTAGAGAGAGAGGCAGAGACATAGGCAGAGGGAGAAGCAGGCTCCATGCAGGGAGCCCAATGTGGGACTCGATCCTGGGACTCTGGGATCACACTCTGAGCCAAAGGCAGATGCTTAACTGCTAAACCACTCAGGCATCCTCAGTTTTAACATTTCAACATTTATGGGCACATACTCTCTCTCCACATACAAAACACATATGTTGAACCATTTGAAACTAGATTGCCCATATCACACTCCTCCCCCTCTAAATACTTCAGCATGTGTCTCCTAAGGACATTCTCTATGTACATAATCCCATTCCCACTCTTAAAAAAATTAACACTTCCCTAATATCATGTAATACCCAGAGCTTATTCAAATTTCTGCATTTCCCCAAAACGTCTCATGTCTTCACTTCTTTAATATTTGAACAGCCATGCCCCCCTTCCAGCCATTTTGTGTGTCTGGTGCATTTTTTCAAATACTTTTAATTGCAGATACTTTTGATAAGTTTTTTTTTTTTCCTCAAACCAAGTCTCTTTCTGTCCTGACTTAAATCTGGTCTGGTCCACACAGCTCTCCTTACTCTCCACACACATGCACAGGAAGATGGTCTTCCCACACGCGCCAAAAGGAGTAGTGGCTCAGAGAATGGGCTTTGGAGTCAGACTTGGAAATGAGCCCCACCACTAACTGGTTGAGTTAGGGCAAGCTACTTAACCACTGGAGGATCAGCTTCCCAAACTGTGAAAACACAAAATAATAATAATCTCTGCTGAGTGGTTGGTTGGGAGGATTATTCAAGTTCATAGTTGCCAAGGGCACTGAACCATTGTCTGGATACACTGTAAGCACTGTGTAAGAGCTCTTCTCACTAATGCAACCTCTTCCCAGTAAGTTCTCCCAAGTCCTTGCTCTCTGGGTCACTAGTTTCCTTGGAAGGTAGCCCCTCATGAGAGACATTACTCTAAGACCTATTTTCCACTCTAGGATGATAGTACCAACTGTCTTCCTCATGAATGGTGGCTTAGAATTTTTATTAAGAAGGAAAAGCAGGTTGTTTTTTTATTTTAAATATTTTATTTATTTACTCATGAGAGACACACAGAGAGAGGCAGAGACATAGGCAGAGGGAGAAGCAGACTTCTCAAGGGGAGCCTGATGTGGGACCCAATCCCAGTACCCTGGGATCACGCTCTGAGCCGAAGGCAGGGGCTCAACCACTGAGCCATCCAGGCACCCCAGCAGATTCTGTAGAATGGTACACTTGGAAGGAACTTCCCCAACCTTTAAACATACCAGTAGCTATCATTTACTTAGTGTCTACCTTAGCCAGAGCCGGCGTGCCTATCTATACTCCTTGCTACCATTACAGAAAGTGGCCACGATCATCACCATTCTATACACTCAGAAACCCAGGCAATTAGTAAGTACTGGTGTTGGCATTAAAACTTCAATCTGGCTGCCAAGTAAAGTTCTTTCCAATAAACCATGTGACTCTCTGCCCAAGGGTGAGTGGGTTCTATTGCATTTGGCTAATTGCTCCCCAAATCATCTATTAAAAAGTGTGAATATAGCAGGGGATTTTCTCTGTAGACAGGAAAACTGAGACCTCATTAGCTTTAATTGGGGCAGCATCAGATCTTCTTTTAGAAAGAGACAGGAGAGGTAATTCCCAGGATAATACTGAGCTGGCTCTTTGGCCTGCATCATCCTAAATCTGGCACTTTGGAAGATCATGGTGACTAGTAATTGGGAGGGATTACTGTTGCCTGATGACACGTGGGTTTGCATGGAGACTTCTGAGTAAGGGGGAGAGGTTTTTTTTTTTTTTACCTATTGTATGTGCTGCTCATGTCACTTGACTCGATAGGAAATGAGATCAAGCAAGCCAAGGGCCTATGAGAGAGGCAGCTCTTCACGTGCACATAAAATGCAGGGGCACATCTGGACTAGCAGGTTTCAGACCTGAAGATGGCCTTCCCTTTGACCCAGTGTTTTCTCCCAGGAAAAGCAGAGGAAACACAGAAGTGTTCCGACAGGATATTTCTTTCCCTTTTTAAAAATGAGATTTAAATGAGAAATTTGTTACTTTGTAATAAGGTTGTTAGAAGTTAGGAAATTGGAAGTGATAGTGGCATTCACAGTCAACTGAGGCAAAAACGCTTTCTCTTTCAGAATGTTTTAAGTTTCTTTTTTATAAGTAAAATTATTCCCTCCCCTTGCTCCAATCCACTTTATATGGATACTCAGAATAAAAGCCTTTGACAGTGGGGCTGTCCTGCATGATATGAAATCAAAGACTGGAGCCCTGCTCCCTGCCTTCCTTTTCCAGAAGCCCTTACAATTCCTCCCTGGGATCCTATGGCTTTGTGGAACACAGTTTGGGAACTCCTGATATATTCTATTGTCTCTTTCTTTAAAAATGCAGATGGTAAACTAGTCATTTCAGTCTACATTTAAAAAATGATCTATTCCACATCTTTTTTTTTTATTCCACATCTTCTATGCTGAAGAATTCTAAGTAATATATGTAGATACACTGTGTGTTTTTTTTTTTTTTTTTTGGTGCACTGTGCTCTTAATGAGGTGCGTCCTATCATCCCACTCCTGAAGTGTATGTTGTATGTGGTGATTTCTTTCCAAGGAGGAGAGGAAGAAAGAGTAACTTCACAGTAGAGAGACCTGACCAACATGACCTCAGCCAGGTGATCAAGGTCAACACCAACAGTGGTAAGTCATACTGGTCGGATCTACCCTTGGTGTGATTATCCCTCAACTGAGGGATAATCCACAAAATACCTGATCAGTATCTTTCGAATCCATCAAGATCATCATAAAGAAGGAAAATCTGGGAAACCGTCAGAGTCAGGGGGAGCCTCAGGAGACATGACAGCTCCGTGGGATGTGGTGATCTGGGTGAGCTCTCTGGACTGAAAGAGGACATGGGGCGCTCAGGTGGCTCGGTCGGTTAAGCATCCAACTCTTGATTTCTGCTCAAGTCATGATATCAGGGTTATGGGATCGAACCCCATGCTGGGCTCTGTGCTGGGCGTGCAGTCTGCATGAGAGTCTCTCTCCCTCTGCATCGCCCTTCTTTGCTCTCTACCTTAAAAAAAAAAAAGGAGAATTGAGTGAGGGGGTATTCTGTACTATCATTGGCAATGAAAGAATATCCAAACCATTCTAACCTTAAATTTATTGAAAAAAAAGAGGTCCATTCCTTTTTTATTTTTTAATTTTTTAATTTTTATTTAATTTTATTTAATTTTATTTTTTTTATTTGTGTTCAATTTACCAACATACAGAATAACCCCCAGTGCCCGTCACCCAATCACTCCCACCCCCCGCCCTCCTCCCCTTCTACCACCGCTAGTTCATTTCCCAGAGTTAGCAGTCTTTACGTTCTGTCTCCCTTTCTGATATTTCCCACCCATTTCTTCTCCCTTCCCTTATATTCCCTTTCACTATTATTTATATTCCCCACATGAATGAGAACATATAATGTTCGTCCTTCTCCGACTGACTTACTTCACTCAGCATAATACCCTCCAGTTCCATCCACGTTGAAGCAAATGGTGGGTATTTGTCATTTCTAATAGCTGAGGAATATTCCATTGTATACATAAACCACATCTTCTTTATCCATTCATCTTTCGATGGACACCGAAGCTCCTTCCACAGTTTGGCTATCGTGGACATTGCTGCTAGAAACATCGGGGTGCAGGTGTCCCGGCGTTTCATTGCATTTGTATCTTTGTGGTAAATCCCCAACAGTGCAATTGCTGGGTCGTAGGGCAGGTATATTTTTAACTCTTTGAGGAACCTCCACACAGTTTTCCAGAGTGGCTGCACCAGTTCACATTCCCACCAACAGTGCAAGAGGGTTCCCCTTTCTCCACATCCCCTCCAACATTTGTTGTTTCCTGCCTTGTTAATTTGCCCCATTCTCCCTGGTGTGAGGTGGTATCTCATTGTGGTTTTGATTTGTATTTCCCTGATGGCAAGTGATGCGGAGCATTTTCTCATATGCATGTTGGCCATGTCTATGTCTTCCTCTGTGAGATTTCTCTTCATGTCTTTTGCCCATTTCATGATTGCATTGTTTGTTTCTTTGGTGTTGAGTTTAATAAGTTCTTTATAGATCTTGGAAACTAGCCCTTTATCTGATACGTCATTTGCAAATATCTTCTCCCATCCTGTAAGTTGTCTTTTAGTTTTGTTGACTGTATCTTTTGCTGTGCAGAAGCTTCTTATCTTTTCTTTTTAATTTTTATTTATATTTATGATAGTCACAGAGAGAGAGAGAGAGAGGCAGAGACACAGGCAGAGGGAGAAGCAGGCTCCATGCACTGGGAGCCCGACGTGGGATTCGATCCCGGGTCTCCAGGATCGCGCCCTGGGCCAAAGGCAGGCGCCAAACCGCTGCGCCACCCAGGGATCCCACAGAAGCTTCTTATCTTGATGAAGTCCCAATAGTTCATTTTTGCTTTTGTTCGTTTGCCTTCGTGGATGTATCTTGCAAGAAGTTACTGTGGCTGAGTTCAAAAAGGGTGTTGCCTGTGTTCTTCTCTAGGATTTTGATGGAATCTTGTCTCACATTTAGATCTTTCATCCATTTTGAGTTTATCTGTGTGTCTGGTGCAAGAGAGTGGTCTAGTTTCATTCTTCTGCATGTGGATGTCCAATTTTCCCAGCACCATTTATTGAAGAGACTGTCTTTCTTCCAATGGATAGTCTTTCCTCCTTTATCGAATATTAGTTGACCATAAAGTTCAGGGTCCACTTCTGGGTTCTCTATTCTGTTCCATTGATCTATGTGTCTGTTTTTGTGCCAGTACCACACTGTCTTGATGACCACAGCTTTGTAGTACAACCTGAAATCTGGCATTGTGATGCCCCCAGATATGGTTTTCTTTTTTAAAATTCCCCTGGCTATTCGGGGTCTTTTCTGATTCCACACAAATCTTAAAATAATTTGTTCTAACTCTCTGAAGAAAGTCCATGGTATTTTGATAGGGATTGCATTAAACGTGTATATTGCCCTGGGTAACATTGACATTTTCACGATATTAATTCTGCCAATCCATGAGCATGGAATATTTTTCCATCTCTTTGTGTCTTCCTCAATTTCTTTCAGAAGTGTTCTATAGTTTTGAGGGTATAGATCCTTTACCTCTTTGGTTAGGTTTATTCCTAGGTATCTTATGCTTTTGGGTGCAATTGTAAATGGGATTGACTCCTTAATTTCTCTTTCTTCAGTCTCATTGTTAGTGTATAGAAATGCCACTGACTTCTGGGCATTGATTTTGTATCCTGCCACGCTACTGAATTGTTGTATGAGTTCTAGCAATCTTGGGGTGGAGACTTTTGGGTTTTCTATGTAGAGTATCATGTCATCGGCGAAGAGGGAGAGTTTGACTTCTTCTTTGCCAATTTGAATGCCTTTAATGTCTTTTTGTTGTCTGATTGCTGAGGCTAGGACTTCCAGTACTATGTTGAACAGCAGTGGTGAGAGTGGACATCCCTGTCTTGTTCCTGATCTTAGGGGAAAGGCTCCCAGTGCTTCCCCATTGAGAATGATATTTGCTGTGGGCTTTTCGTAGATGGCTTTTAAGATGTTGAGGAATGTTCCCTGTATCCCTACACTCTGAAGAGTTTTGATCAGAAATGGATGCTGTATTTTGTCAAATGCTTTCTCTACATCTAATGAGAGGATCATATGGTTCTTGGTTAAGAGGTCCATTCCATTACATAATATTTTCTACTGTAGGAGCGGGGTATTTTGATTCAGTCTAGTCCTTTCTGGTCATACAGGGAGGCTAAAGGGATTTAAAATAGCATGACAAGGGTCTAGACATTAACTTGTATAATCCATGTCTCACTTCACCAGCTTGGGGTACAGAATAAGGTCACATCTTTTTCAGCTTATGTGTTAATGGGCTCCCATCCCCCTCTGGGTGGCTGGAGAATCTTGTTGTCCCATGCTTGGCTACCTGCTGTCCTCCCCAGATGGGGGCCCTGCCTCCTCCAGCCCCTGAGAGAGCCTGGGAGAAGCACCCTGCCTGTGACATCTGTGTGGCTCAGCTTCAGGCCTGGGTCCCTAGTGACCTGAGTCCCTAATGCTCTGGGTCCCTAATTCCTGGGACTCCTCCAGTTACCCAGTTCTTCAGGCCGTGAAAACACAGGCAAGTCTCCCCACCCAGGGTCGTCAGGATTCCCGGTGGCGGTGAGGTCATGAAACCTCTCCAGCCTCAGTCATCAGAAAGCCTCGAGGACTGCAAAATGAAAATATTATCCTTTCCCCTTAATTTCAATCCTGCTCATTTCCCGCTCCAGCATAAGCGATATTCCTGCCCCTCCTTCCCCCAGGGGAGCACTTCACTAGATTTCCCTGCTATTTTTGTTCTGTCGTGGGTGGAGAAAGCCACTGCGGCCCGGTGGCTCTGTGACTTAGAGAGATGTGGCTCCATCTCTCTCAGAGGACCTGAGAGGAGGCATCAAGATGGGGCGCTCCTTGCTTAGAAGAGAAAGGACTTGGGTTCGGGGCCTGGTTCACCCAGCTCTGTGAGTTTATCATATTTCATCTTCCTGGACATCAGTTTTCTCATCTGCAAATTGGGGAGAGCACAGGAAGAATGGGAAGAATCAATTGTGGCTGTTAAGTGTGTTCTCTGCTGGAGTCCAGGTTCTGGGGCTCAGGGCTAAATTCCC
Source organism: Canis lupus baileyi (assembly GCF_048164855.1). Taxonomy (NCBI): domain Eukaryota; kingdom Metazoa; phylum Chordata; class Mammalia; order Carnivora; family Canidae; genus Canis; species Canis lupus. Next base: position 48,353,399 of record NC_132839.1, on the reverse strand, counting down.
TGGGTGGGGAGATGCCCACTGAGCCTCGGAGATCAGAGATCGTGGGGCGAAGCCAGCCTGGCTATGACCCCACCTTAACCCTAACACCCATTCCAAGGCTTTGTTGCTATTGTTCTCGGAAGTCCGCTTGGGAAAGAGCACTGTTCCTTAGATGCGCTGAGATCCTTTCCAAGGAACAAGGGGTCCCCTCCCCCACCAGAGAGCACATTCACTAGATGGGGTTAGAATTTACTTTTTTGTTTGCAAAATCCAAGTCTTTTCACTTTTCCCCTGCAAAGGGATGAAAAGGAATCCGGTGCCGGGCAAGTACCAAGGAAGATGAAAGCAGCTTTCCTGAGGTTCAATTCTTCCAGAAACAATCTTCCTCTTCCCTCCTCCCCCCTACTCCTCCCCAACTTTCAATAAGCCCAAGTGTATATTGTTTTTAAATGTCAAAGAGAAAAAGAAAAAAGAAAAAGAGAGAGGGAGGGGAAAACCCTCTTGCTCCTGAATGTCACATTCTGGGGAGAAAAGAAGGGAGAAAGAACATGTGGCAGAATTAAAGAGATGCAGATTCTTTTTTTTTTTTTTTTTGTCTCCTGGTCCCTATTCAGGTCTCTCCTTATCCCTCCCACTCCCCTCCGCGGGTCTCATTGAAATGTCAATGCAGAAGTTTGCAGCTGAAAGGGGGGGTCCCTGGTGGGAACAGACTGCCCTTCTAACCTGCAGGTCCGCTCTGTTCCCTTCTGCCCTCCTATTTGCTTTTGCCCTGCTTTTTCTCTTTCTTCCTGGAGGCTTTCTGCAGCAGATGTTGTTTGAGAAGGAGGAGGCGCAGCTGGGAGCACTGTGCCTGCCACCTGGGGGTGTGGAGGAGGCAGACTAGGACACCCTGGGCCCCTTCTTCCCCCGACCCGAGTTCCTCCAACTTCCAGCTGGCACTCAAAGACATCCTTTCCTGGGAGGGCAAAAGTGGGGGTTCATTTTCCCTCCTGGAACAGAAAGAATGGGCAGAGATGCTCTGCATACCCAGATACCTGGCGCCGTCTGGTCCTTTCTGCCCAGGCATGTTGGAGGTCGAGACACAGCAGAACAGTGATATGCTTTGTTGAAAATGTGTAAACTAAAGCTGAGATGCTTTACATTACTCAGAGTTGGTGAGGGTGTGGGGAATGGGTGTTTCTCTGAATTACTAGGGCGGAGTGGTGAGGTCGGGGTTCTGGTGATTGGGATCAGCAACCTTACAGAAAGTGCAGGTGCTAGACTGGGTAATTCCACTTCCAGGGATTTTTCCAAGAAAACTAATAAGTACGTGAGGAAAGAAAGCAGGGATATCTGTCCCAGGAGTGCTTACAACACAGCATGATTGAAAAACATCCTGCCTGACTTTCTCTCTGTAGGATTAAAAACAAAATGTTGGCACACCACTTAGTGGAATAGTATAGAGCCGTTAAAAATGATCGTGTGGATTTATATTTGCTGATGTGGAAAGATAGCCACAGAAAAACGAAAGGAAATAATAACAGGTTATAAAATACTATGGGTAGTTCTTTCTTATTTCTTTATATCAAATGATAAAGGTGAGTAGAAAAAAGTCTGTAATGATTGGCACCCAGATTATATGTCTGGGGTGGTAGGATTATGGATGATATTTATCATCTTGATAATTTCTAGTGGTTTCTGATTTTTCAACATCCCTGATATAAGTGTTCTTGTTATAATCAGAAAAAAAAATAACAGTTATTTTTTCAAGTCTAAATGAACTTTTTCCCCTAAGGCACTGTAATCCTATTTTTTTCTTTATGTTGTACAAACAAAATTTTTTTTAGTAATTAAAATGCTTCCATTATAAGCCACAAGCAGAAATTCAGTGTTTTTGGCACCTCAGAAGCAAAGCAACAGGTAACTAATAGGTTGTAAAATACAGTAAAGTTTATAATTTTTTCTCTGATCACCTATTTAAACCTGATGGCTCATTAAGTAAAGAATGATCATTCTCTCTCCTGTGCTCCAAGCTAGACTATACCCACTTACCCAACTTCTAGCCGGTAGTCAGCCTTTCTGCTGATTTGCTTTACAACCACCTCCAAACTCCATAGTAGGATATATCACTCCATCTGTTTAAAAGGAGACTGACCTGGATAACCCAGGACACATGGACATTGCAGCCAAACATATCCTTTTTGAATATTGAGAGATTTCTATAAGCTTCCCAGCTTCTCCTACCCAACATTGCTTCCCAAATGCACTAAAAGTTATTTTTTGAATTTATGCAATTTTTGCTCTAAGAGTTAATACTCGGTCCCTTTCCTTACATGTCTCATAGTAAGGTAAGGTCTCTGCTTTGGATATCATATATCATGCAGGTCAAAGTCCTGACTCTTCTCTTCTAAATATAAATTGGTATTTCTGGGAAACATGCTGTCGGATTGACATGGCATTTCCAATTTGTGCTCAAGTGGGAGTGGCTAGAGGAAATAAGAGAAGAAATTCAAGCAAGGTCAGCACTCAGGATCTTAGCTGCCACCTTGGAACATTGGAGGCATGGCTTAAATAAATGGGGCTGACTCTTGGAGCCCATGCTCCTGCCAACCTTGAGCTGGGCAGTAGTTAAAGTGGTAAAAAACACATTCCATCACGGAACTCTTGCAATAGGGGGAGAGAGAATTCAGTCGAGAACAGGGCTCAGTTCTGAATACAGCGTGGGCAAGTGGGGATTTATAGTCAATGAGCAGAGCAGGGGTTAGTGGATGGAAAGTCACTGAGCAGAAATGTCAAGGTTAAGGAGGAATTCTTCCTGAAGGTGGGCCAGGATGATGAGATAGCTGCAGTGATCAGTTACCGAGGGTGCGGGATTTTGGCTAAACCGATTTACAGGTTTCTTGCTGGGCAATAGCAAGGCCAACACGGAGTCCAAAAGTCAAGGTCTAGATGAGAAGAAGATTGAGAGGAACCTGGCTAGAGTTTGATCAAGAAGAGCTTCTCTGTCAACCTTGCTGGTCTGGCCGTCTAAAGTTAACTTCTCATAGATGGTGAGAGAGGAGAGGGAGAAAGAAGAAAAGGGAAAGGCAGGTTGCATTTGTGCTTATTCTTCTGCTGGGGTGCATATCAGGGAGGGTTGTAGAACCATTCGGGTGACTTTAGCTGCCGTTGGCATGCAACTCTGCCCCCGTGCCAGCCATCACTTGCACAGAGCGGTATGTGTGCTTCAGCCCTTGCTGGGGCAATATTCCCTGAGGGCCACGGAATGGAAAGTGTAACCAAGGAAAAGTTCTTCATCTCTTGCAAGGATGCTGTGGGCTGTGACCCATTCAGGGCTCGGGATGATCCAAGGTCAACCAGCCTCCAGAGTGTCTCCCTGGTACCAGTACCAAGATTTGCCTGGTAATGCAGATACAGTTCGGTATGTGTGTAGTGGGGAGACAAGAGCTTGTGGTGGGAGAGTGAGGGGCTGCTGCTTCCCTGGCAAAGAATAGCTTTGGGGAAATGAAAAACAGCTGGGTAGGAAACAGCAAGGCGCTTCTATGGACGCTTTCACTTGTTAACACAGGCCATGCTAAGCAACAACTAGAAGGAGCCTTGGGCATCCGTATCTGGCCAGAGAACAATTCTTTGTCTTTCACCATAAATAAGGGACCTTTTTCTAGGACTGAGATGTATTCTTAAAATTTGTCTTTTGTTAGGGCTTTCAGTTGTCTTTTCTGATTCTCTGAGGTTCTTAGGTCTTTATAGTCCTGCAGATTGAGGAAAATCATAGTTGAAAAAAAAAAAACCCAACCCATTTCTAGTGATTGCAAAATATCTAGCTTCAGATCCTCAAACTTTGCCTGTCTTATGTTTTATTCGTTTTTCATATGGACTATAATACCTTTCTTAGGGGGTCCTGGGGTTCCTGTGGCTGATTATAAATGATGTGGTCCTGACTACCATTCTAACCCTATGTCATTTCCCCCAGCATCTCAAGCCACAGGCTTGTTCGCACCTTTGTACCTCTACACCTCTTCACTTTTCTGTCTGTTCACTCCCTGACTTGCTTACATCTCAAGCACTTCATCCTTCAATGGTTATCACAGATTGTGGTCTTCTTGGTGGGATGTCTGCCTCTCTTCACCCCTGCTGGAACTTATCATAGTCCCTGTGTTTTTGTTGGAAAGCTTTTCTGAAAATTGTCCTTCTCCTGGACTAGTCTCTGAACTTCTCAAGGATGTGGAATATTTATTGCCGAATGGATCAACAGATTATTTAAATGCAGTATGAATGGTAGCTGCTGTCTTTCTCTTTTTCTGCTTTTCTCCTGTCCCCATGCTAAAGAGTCCTTAATCCCCAGTGAAATAAAATGATGTGACCACATTCTCATAAAATGATTTGATCAGGAGTAGGTGGTCTGACTCCCTGTCTCCTGCTTCTAATAAAGCCCCTAGATCAGTGATCTCCAGAGTTCTTCAGGCAGAACGTTGGGAAGTTACTGTATTCTTTGATGGTGGTGGGACAATAGGAAATATTAATATACTTGTGTTCATTATGTAAACTAGAAATAACTGATTAAGGGAATATATGATGAATATAAAGCTATGTAAAATTGCACCCAAGGGCATGTATGTGTGTCTATAAGAAACAAGCAAAGAGCAAATTCACCAAAATCAAAGCCTTTGAATGAATCCTAAGTGTATTCCTCCAATTTTTAAAAATTAATATTTATATGCTGATTTTCTATTCATTTGATCTGTAAGTACTCATTAGTAAAGAAGCAAAAATAGGTGATGAGGGGCACCTGGGTGGCTCAGTGGTTGAGCGTCTGCTTTTGACTCAGGTCATGATCCTGGAGTCCTGGGATGGAGTCCTGCATCGGGCTCCCCTCAGGGAGCCTGCTTCTCCCTCTGCCTGTGTCTCTGCTTCTCTCTGTGTGTCTCTCATGAATAAATGAATAAAATCTTTTTTTAAAAAAATAGGTGCTAAGTCTTTAAGAAAAAAATTTTTGGAGGACAACTTAAAATCGAGAACATTCTATCCATTAATCATTACTCAATTCGGACAGCTTAATAGTCTTGCTTTGTGATGTGCTGGACACTGTGCGAAGGGCTTTGCATGGATTATTCCATTTATCCTCACTCCCTGCCCCCCACCCCCGATGAAATGGGCATTTTTCTTATTTTCATCATCCTGACGAAGAGGTGGAGAATTGGTGTTAAAGGTTTCAGAAAATAAAATGTCTTGCATATAAAATGAACACATGTCAAAGATTTTATTGAACTCATTAATTAATGAGAGAAGCAGTAAGAGGTTATAGTGGGTTCAAAGGAGAATCCACAGACCAGAGCACACACTGGCGGTCAGGAAGGCTGGAACACTTGTCAACTCGTCAATATCCATGGGGCAATAATCAATCAGTTGCCTTTCCACAGGACACATCTGCGGTTCAGTAGAAAACTTACAGTAATAAGCACAGGCTTGTCAAGTAGCTGTGAGTCAATGCAAGGCGTCCAGATGTAACTCAGGGGATACACCCAGTTAGTTATCTTTTTCTGTTCGCTCAAAGTCTTTCTCTGGTTTTCAGGGGGTTACAAAAAGGAAGAGATTAGTTTAAGGTCTCCTGGTGAGGATGCAAATCCCAGCAATCCAGAGTCTCAAAATTGTCCTGTTGCCACAAAAGTTTAAGAACAAATATTAACTTTTTTTTTTTGTGAAGTTGTTATTCTGCTCATTTGATTTCTCTCATGTACATATTCTTCTGCATAAAAACATTGCATTGTATATGTTTAAATTTTAGGAAATACAAGGAACTCGCAAGTATTGAGTTGTTAATGGGTGCCGCATATCATGGCAAGTGCCCGAAGTCCAAGATCTCACTTTATCTTAGCAACAGCCACATAAGGGAGGTATTAGTAACCCTCATTTTACAGATGAGCAAATAGGTTGAGAGAGACTCTCAAAGTGGCAAGGCTAGCATTGTGGAGCTGTGATTCAAACCCATGCCCCTTCCAACCAAGGCCAAACCAAGGCCAAAACCAACTTTTTTTGAGCTGAGTCAGTCACTTACTATTCTAACAGAAGGAATTTGCATCGTCCCATCTTTTGGAGGCTACATGGTTTGGTGTGGGGGTGTTGTGCTGTGGCCTGGGGGATGCTTCCAAAGAAGACAGCACTGAAAACAAACCACTTTTTTTTTTTTTTTTTTTTGGTCCTCTGCTCAGGAGACCCAAATTTGTCTGTGTTCAGCAGTCTCAAAGTGACACATGTTCTGCGCCCAGCCCTGACTCATGCCAATCCTCAGATATCGAGTAGGACATTGATTTTGGAATGGCAGTGTGTTTTCTCAGCTGCACACAGGCTGGTTTAGCAGGACAAAGTAATTCTCTTAAGGCATTAGGAGTATTCTTAAAATGCTGTGGGCTGCTGAATTGACTGCACGACATCAGCTATAAGTTATCCCCCTTTCCCCACCAAGGAAATCATGCAGTATTTTCCAGCACTCACTATGCCATACCCTGGGGCTAACATTTATGAACCTGCACGTGGATACTTCCTTCGGGTTCTCCAAGCATGGCCCCTTCATCACCTTCACCGGAATGACCCGATGTTTGTATAAAATGCAGTTTTGTCAACAGCACTAGAGACTTAATGAATCAGAAACACAAGGAGGTGAGGGCTGAAAGTGTCTATTTTTAAGATCCATCCTAAGGGATTTTGGAGACCCCACAAGTATAAATTCTTGGGCTCTGGATTCGGACAGGCCTGAATGTGATACTGGCCACACTATGTGATACTGGGCAAGTTAATTCAGTGCTTGGAGACCTGCTTTTCTCATTTGAAAAATGGGGATAATTATAGTGGTGAAGAGTGAATGAGATAATCCACAGGAAGCATTTGGCACAGGGCCTGGCACCGGCTCTGTTCCCAGTAAGTGTCAGCTATTAATGTATTTCATTGATTCTAAGACGCTCTACACCCCCACCCCAATATTAACATCTCTGAAATCAGTCTGCTTCTTAAAATTGATGGCATGTCATGGTCTCAATGGTGGCATTTTTTCCTTCTTAGTGGTCTCTAAAACAATGGTGTATCTTACAATAGATGATGTCTCAGACCATGCAAATACAGAGTATCTAAGGGCTCCTGGGGGCACTGCGTTGTGATCACAAGGTCTCCTGGAGGAGTGCTGGAATTTGGGGAATCTCGAGTCTCTGTAAGCTCTGCTCATCTTCCCATTGGATCTTGAGCAGGAACAAGTCAAATGACAGCTGAATAAAAATGGCGGGCGGGTCCACCCTTCTCAGGAGGATCTCCCTGGTTTCAAGTGGTCATGTTCAGTCTCCCCTCTTGAGGTCTTGTTTCCTTTTAGGACACTTGGAAGCAGGACAGCTTGAACTGGGTGGGGCTGGGCGGGTGGGGGCACTGCTCACCTGGTTCATCCCCTCCCTGTTTCCAAATCTGTCTTGTTGGATTTCTCTGGGCCTCTTGGCTTCCACAGCCCGCCTTTTCCTTTTCCTTTGGGTCCTCTTTTCAGAAAAGGATTTTTGAGACTGAACCCAGGGTGTCAAAGGAGCCAATAAAATCTAGACCACTGCTTGATCCAAGATAGCAAATCAGGGGGAAAGCCACTCCCCTCCTCCCAATGACCCCCTACTTTGCTCATGGTTCTCATGCTCTCATCTGTGTGATCAAAATGGGATTTGGCAGCACGATACTGGGGCAGTGGTGGTGGGGGAATGTTTGCTTGGTGTTGTCTATAAGGTGATCTATGCAAAGGAATAGGCTTGAGGAGTGGTTGGCTTCCTTAGAAAAAGTACCATCTGGGTTTGGATTTCATCTTTACTATTTAAAACCCTTTAGATGAGATCCCTCCCTGGGGTTTCCCAGGCCTGCCTAGGGGAGTCTGTCTTCAAGCTTCTCTTCCTTTCTTTTCCAAACCCTGGGACAAATGTTTGTTTTTCTCACATATTCATCGAGGCCCACGGCCTCCAGAAAGTATCCAGGGGCTCAGTAGTGGCATGGGAACCTGGTGCCTGCTTGGGGCGGGGGGTGTTTCACTGAGAACAGTGCTTGGCAGGCGCGCTTCCTGCCCCACACGGGCATTCACCATGGAAAGCTGGGGAGGGTGGTCTTGGCACATTTGCCAAGCCCACTGGAAGCCCTCAATTTTGAGAGGGAAAGGGACTTTCTCATGGCTTTTCCGCTCCAAGGGTATCAATCAGCCTCAGAGAAACACAAGCGAGGCAAGAAGTGGTTTCCTAGCAGGAACAGTGATTACAAAGGCCACCGGCCGGCTTTGTGTCTTTTGTTCCTGCTGGCGCCTTACTCAGAATTTCGGGGCCGCCCAAGTGCAGCCTTGGCTTGCGCGGGTCTGCGGATCCTGGGGGTCAGGCGGGAGACAGAGGACGGAAAGGGGGCCCCGCGAGCCCAGCTCCGCAGCCTGTGCTGCGGCTCTCTCCCTCTCTCCTGTCCGGTGGCCGGCTTTCCGCACATCTCTGGGCTGCTGATTCTTGGCGTGTCAACGCGGAACCTTCAGACCCTTCCCGCAGGGTTGTGAAATGTACATGGGTGTCACAGCAACCTGCAGGGCACTTAGCAGGGGGGCCCCCTAAACATCACTCTCTGCCTGCACTTGTACCTTCCTTCTTTCCTTGGAGGGTGGAATTCTTATCTCATGTCATTTACATGATTTTTGAAATGGTGGTGGAAGCAGGGGAGTGGAGGGGGATTTAAATAAGGAGGAAGAAAGTAAGTCATCCCCTACCCTCCCCCCCCACCTGTTTACACTTTGCTGGTATTATTGGGCAGAACGTGCACAGCTGTGGCTGGTTGCATTTCCTTGCCTGGAGCCGCTTCCCCTGGACCCCGCCCTGCTGGTCTGTTTTTTGCTCCGAGGAGCTGTGGGGTGTGGGGTTGAAGGCCCCTTGCCAAAGTGAAGAGTTTTATCTGGCTTCCTGACAACTGTGAGAAATCCTGATTGACAACAGGGCAGGATCCAGGCAGGGAGCTGGGAGGATGGCACAATGTGAAGAAGCCCTCAGGCGGGGGACAGGTCCCCGCGTGTGAGTTTTGAGAGGCATTATTGGTTTCAGATAGATTTCATTCCCATCTTAGAAAGGAGTGCTTCTTTAATATGGGGTCAAAAAATATCTAAGACTCTAATGAAGGGCAGGTGCTCCAGGGCAGAGAATGGTCTGTATAGAGACGATGACCCAACTGCTGGGTGGAATACGTGGACTTTGTGCTAATAACAGTAGGTGAATTTATAGCAAGAGCTGTGTGCTATGAATGGCTCTTGGAAGCCAGCAGCTTCTGGGGAAGAGGTGCAAAAGGGTTTCTAATATGCAAATGAACCTGGGTCTGAAGCCCCCAGGATACAAAAGTCACTTGAACCTCATTCATCATCTGTATACAGGTGAGTTCCTAGACTGATTTTGAGATTTCATCAGTGTGCAGATTAATTAAGCTATTAAAAGGTGATGCCGAAGCATGCACAGGCATCTTTGGCCTTCTCTGACAAGGAGCAAACTGCTCTGGGTCTAATTGTCAGAATAATTATTTTCTCCCCTGCAAACGACTGGCGGAAAATTCAGCACAGTGCACTGGTGTGCTTTTAATTATCCACAGGATCTGAGGATAGGGGGCTACATGGGATATATTTTTATGAACGATCTAGATTTGTATAGTGTAAAAATACCTATTAATCCCTCCCAGCTGGATTCATTTATTTTAAACAAATCACGGTGGCCGGATATAGGCTGGGGCTTGGGGGTTCCGACGAGGGATATTTACCTTCATGGTATGTGGATTTCATCTTAATTTGCCTGAGTGATATAAAAAAAAAAATGTCAGCTTTTCTCAAACTGCACTCACTGCTGCAAGCCAGATTTGTGGTGGGCATTGTTGTCATAATTGACATTAACAAGACACTTCAAAATATAGGCCAAGGGCCAAAAGAGAGCAATTGAAGAAAATCTGTTCTGTAGAAGCAAAAACCATTTGGACTAAGTATGTAAGGGGTATTTTAAACTGAAAACAACACAGGTGGCAAGCATTTATTAACTTGGTAAATTGTTGGTGGCTAGGTACTGGGGAATCTAGGGTAAAGTGTTGTCACGGGAACAGCTGGATAAGTATTTGTTCAAATGGCTGGGCATCCACAGTACAGAGTGCAATGAAAGGAGACCCAATGTGGATGGGCAGAGGTGTTTCTGGTTGACCCAGAAAATGGGTCCCTCAATGGTAGGAATTAACCAGAGGAAGTATGTGTGCACACACGTGTGTGTATGCATGGTCGTGGTGCTAGTGGTGTTGACATGGAAAGTGTATACTGGGATCCTGGGGTCGAAAGGTGATTACTACATGTATTAGTTTGGTAAGGCTTTCATAACAAAGTGCCACAGACAGGGTGGCTTAAACAGCAGATAGTTGCTGTCTCACTGGAGGCTAAAAATCTGAGATGACAGTGTTGCTAGCACTGGTTTCTTCTAAGGCTTCTCCCATTGGCTTGTAGATGCCATCTTCTCTATCTTCACACAGACTTTCCTCTGTGCGTGTCTGTGTCTACATTTTCTCGTCTTATAAGAACACCAGTCATATTGGATTAGGGCCCACCCTCATGGTCTTATTTTAACTTAATTACTTCTTAAAATATCTTATCTCCAAATATGGCTACATTCAGGGCTCCTTGGGGTTGAGACTTCAACATATGAATTTTGAGGGGGACACAAGTCAACCCATAACACTCTATGAGGAAACAGAATACAAACTTCTGAGATTCAAAATCAAATGCTATTAACAGATGTAATATGTGAGAGGGATTACAGAGTTTAAAGAAATTTAACCCTACCCACCATGAGTTATTATGAATGGGTTGCAAATTCCAGCTATAACAGAGAAACCGTGGAAGGGAGAAGAAACTGAGGTAATCTCCTGCTTACTGAGGGAAATGCAAACTTCGAAAGATTCATAAAATGAAAATCTTCCTGCTAAAAACTTAAAGGAATCGACGTGTACAACATTGCCAATGCACTAAATTGTTACTGAATTGTTTCCTTTAATTTTTAAAAAATATTTTATTTATTTACTCATGAGAAACACAGAGGGGGGGGAGGCAAAGACAGAGATGGAAGCAGGCTTCATGCAGGGAGCCCAATGTGGGACTATGGGATCACACCCTGAGCTAGAGGCAGATGCTTAACCACTGAGCCACCTGGGCATCCCTGAATTATTCCCTTTAAAATGATCATTTCATGTGGTGTGAATTTCACCTCAATAAATAAAAAAGAAAAACAAACACAAAACAAAGTTAAAGGCAGCCACTGATAGAATTTTTTTAAATTTAAATTCAATTAGTTAACATTAGATAGCACATTATCAGTTTTAGATGTAGAGTTCAATCATTCATCGTGGTAGAATTTTTTAAATGATGAATATAACGTTCACAACTCTAGAGTAGATTAAAAAACAAAACAAAACAAAATTGACCACAAAAGCAAATGAGAGCAAATAAATATAGCATGACAACCTCACAGCCAAAATGCACAAAATGATTTGACAGACACAAGACAACTATGAGCTAAGATGATAAATATAAATGATTTACACTATTTACAAAGGCTTTCAAACTGTATTTAAAAAACCAGTGAGTGATACTCTGTTGACACGATATATCTATAATTCAAGACTGTGGTGAGATTGGAAATACAATAACAAATGAAAGTTGGATAAGCAACACCGATTTAAAGAGAGCAGGATTGGCAACACTACTTTCACAAAAGTGATCCTTAAGGCAAGAAGCATTGAATGGGAAACAGAGTCAGAGTCATGTTATGTTGCTAAGTTGTACGTTCTACAATAGATGTACTTTTAGAGTGCGCACAGTATCCCAGTTACTATGCTGGGCACGCGTCATGCATTATTTCTTGAAAATCCTTTGAGGTATGTGCTGTTACTATCCTCATGTCAGATGAAGGGTAACCAGGATTAGAGCATTTCACAACTAATTGGAGATAGACTAGGAATCTGATCTCAGAGACTGATGCTTTGCCATCACAGCCCACTTCATGCACTCAGGAGCCTCACAGAATATGTATCAACCAAATGTTTAAAATAGAGGTTAATGGTAAAGTAGTATAATGCTTTTCACCATCTTTACCAACCTTTGTCAAGAGTGATTAAAACGTATGTGGCCACAAAGGAAATATCAGCAGATTCCAAATTGATTGTGGAAACTGTCCAGGCCACATTCTCTGACTCCAATGCGATAAAAATCGAAGCTACTAATAAAAACAAAACAAAAATATCCATCCAGCCAGCCACTTAAGAAATAAAACAATAAGACCTTCAAACCTCTCCAAAACTCAATCCTATTTTCTTAATAGTTTATTTGGAAATTAAAGGAAAAGGAATGCTTATATCAAAAACATATGAAATGTAGCTAAAGTTGTACTTAAAGGGCACATGATACCCACAAATGATTTCATTTTTTAAAAAGAAAGAATATAGAGAAATAGATGGCATACTCATCCCAGGAAAACAGGTAAGATAACAAGACTGCAAGTCAGTTGAAAAGAAAAGGAAATTCAATGAGAAATTCTGATTTAAAAAGGGGGGAGCTCCTCCCCCTACATCCAGTGTAATTGACTAATAAATCTAAGAGCTGGTCTTCTGGTTGAATTTCCGGAAAACTTGAGAAAACAAAAGAGAAACAGAAATTCAGAAAAATAAGCAGCTACAATCATAGATTTGGAGGAGGTTTTAAAATTGTAAGAGATTAATACTATGGAAAAAATGGAAAATTTCAATGAAACGGATGATGGATATTTTGCTGGGAAAAATAAAAATTGATCTAAGAAAAACAAAACTTCAAACAAATCATTGTACTTGGAAGAAATGTAAAAATAAAGGATTTATTCTGAAATTTATCCTAGGGCCAGACAAGTTTCTGTTGCTATTTAAACTTTTAAGGAAGAGCTAATTTCTGTGCTGAAAAAAAAATCTCAAATAGGAAAATTATAAATGCATATTCTATATGATGTGGATGCAAAATTTGAAATCATGAAGGCTAAATTCAAAACTGGGATTTATGTAAAGAATTCAAGCAGTTTTGTATGTGGAAATTTTTCTCATTAGTTATGCCATGTGAGCTCAAACCAACCTGATATATCAATTAATGCTGAAACATGATTGCTAAAACTCAGCATACACAGTTATGATCTTAAAACCCTAGTCCCATAAAATATACTAACATAAATAGCCAGCTTTGCCATATATATGTGGTCAAACAATAGGGAAAATGTATTAAGATAGCAACAAAAATCATAGGAGTAATACTATCAAGAAATGTGTGGAGCCTTTATATGAAAACTCCCAAATTTTATTAAGAAATAATAAAGGGGGCCCCTGGGTGGCTCAGTTGGTTGAGTGTCTGACTCTTGGTTTTGATTCAAGTCATGATCTCATAGTCCTGGGATGGAGCCCAGCATTGGGCTCTGCCCTTAGTAGGGATTCTGCTGGAGATTTTCTCTCTCCCTCTGCCACTGCCCCTCCCCCTTTCTCTCTTTTTCTTTCTCTCTCTCTCAAATAAATAAATCTTTAAACTAACAGATTATAAAGGACATTTAAATGATAAGGAGATCTATCATTTTACACGACTTAATGATGCCAAGAAATTGGTTTGTCCCAAGTTAACTATGGGCTTAATAAATATTGGTCACAATTCTCACTGTAATTTTTTTTTTTGGAGGAATTTGACAAATAAGTCTAAAGAAGTACATGGGCTGAGGAATATAGGAATAAAAAAAGGATGACCACTTATATAAAATGGTCGAACTAGGAGACCTGCTAGTGATAGGCTGAGTGGTTAGTCTTTAAACTCAAATCTGGGTAAGAGCTTAGTGTATAAGCAAGGACACATACTATAACGGGAAATAGATTGAATCTTTCAACAAATGGTATTGGTTCTTTGTGGGAAAAATCAAGTCAGAGTTGTTCCTTACTTCAAACACCAAAATAAATTCCAGATGGAATCAAGATTTAAATGCAAAAATATTCTGCTGCTTTTAGTAATCAAGCAATGCAAATTAAAATGAAATGTTAGTTTCTTTTTCTGTGATATTGGCAATGATTTTAAAAACACACACACACACACACACACACACAAACACTTGATTTTGTGAGAGTGTGGTGGGGAGGGCCCTTCACAGACTTCTGGTCTGAATTGAAAAGAATTCAGCTCTGCTGAAGAGGGATATTTATTAAAAACCTCTAAAAAAGTTCAAGCTCTGTAACCTACAGATTCTATGTCTTGGCATGTATCCCAAGGAAAAAGATAGATGATAGACAGGTAGATAGGTAGATAGATAGATATGGAGACAGAGATTTACCTACAACTATTTTTATTTTAGTCATATTTGTAATAAGGTCCAGTAACTGGGAATTTGTTAAATATCATATAGTCCCAAGGATAAAATATTTATTTCTATTTTTATAAATAAAAATTTTGAAGACTATGTAATGACACAATAAGATACTTATGACATAATGTTAAAAGGGATGGCACAGGCTCTATGTATCTATATAGGCATATATAAAACAAACTTAATTTTACTAAAAATATATAAAAGTATAAAAAATTGCAAATATGTACAGTGAAATATTAGCAGTGGTCATCTGGTGTGTGAGATTATAAAGATTTTTAGTGATCATATTTTTCAAATTTTCTAAATTGAAAATTCAGTAATTTTGTGAATAGAGAAACAATTATTAAAAAACATCAAGTCAAACAATAAAAAAGAGTTAAAGGTAAAGAAATGAAGTAAAAACAAGTGGAAGAGGGAGAAATAAATGTTTAACTCTTAAGGCATGCAGAATAATTTGAAGGTCAAAAAGAAGGAGAAAAATCATAAATACAGTTGTTCAGGGCAGCCCAGTGGCATCGCCTTTGGCCCAGGGCGTGATCTTGGAGACCGGGGATCAAGTCCCACATCGGGCTCCCTCCATGGAGCCTGCTTCTCCCTCTGCCTGTGTCTGCCTCTCTCTCTCTCTCTCTGTCTCTCATGAATGAATAAATAAAATCTTAAAAATAAAATAAAATTGTTCATAATGTTTATAAATTAAAAGCTAATTGTCTGAAAATCTAGACCAAATTAAAAAGCTAGCACCAAGCTGAAAAAAATACCTGTGGCAAAATTGACAAGATTACAATAAATAAGAAAAAACAAACCCCAACTCACTTTTAAATATAGAAATGGTCAAATTATGTTAACAGATAATTTGATAGTAGAAAAAAATCAAAATCAAAATGTTTAGTATGCACAAGAAAAAAATGTTCCCAGAAATCAAAGAAACACATATTGAAACTAGATGGAAATATTATATCTACAAATATTTACAACATTGTATTGAGGATGAAAAGGTGGATGAACTATGTGGCTCAATTTATGAAAATATGAATTATAAAATGGATGGAAGGAAATATACCAGATATAATAACAATGGCTATTTCTAGTTAAGTGTATTAGAGGTTATTTTGAATTTCTTCTTTAATGAGGTCCTAATGGCTAGAACCTCTAATGAGGTTCTTACATAGCAAATATTACTTTATGAAGCAATTATGAACAAAGAATTTGGTCTTCTACAAATGTGTCCATGATCACTGTCTTTCATGGGAAAGACACCTCCTGAATTATGGACAGGCCTTCTAGAGAATAGAGCATCCACTCTTCTCACATGTCTATCCTGATTGAAATCTGCACCAACTGGGAACAAAGAATGGTTGACAAGCATTTACCAGTGGCCTAAATTTTCGCTCTTCAACAGGGCTTCCTGACGTCCTTGCTGCTCAGTGGGGTTTCCCTGGGGGAACCGGGATGCAAAGGGAGCCCCACATGGACCTCCTCCACCTCTCCCTCCCTCTTGTTTCTTCCCTCCTCTCCATCCCTCCTCCAACTTCTTTCCCAGATCACCATCACTATGTGATGAGCACTGGGTGTTATACTCTAAGTTGGCAAATTGAATTTAAATTACAGAGAGAGAGAAAGATGAACATTAAAAAAATCTTTTAAAAAATGGGGTTCCTGAACTTTTAAAGAGAGGATCTGGAGCACCTACCGGTTTCTTTCCCCTTGGCAAGAATCTAAAATATCCCTAATGTGGATGTTTACTTTTTTCTTGGCCTCTTCTGGAAGCTTCACTTCTTCCCATCCTGTTATTCTACATCTCTGTTGGTAGAAATGAGCCGAGCCACTCACTGTTATGTATACGCATCAGTCCTAGCCCATGGAAACCCACTGAACAAACTTAATCCCTTTCCTCTTTCTTCTTTTTTAAAATCAATCCTTTATTTTAAAAATATTTTTTACTTATTTAATTGAGACAGAAAGAGGGAGAGAGAGAGAGAGCGAGAGCGCGAGCATAAGCAGGAGCAGAGGCAGACGGGGAGGGAGAAGCAGACTCCCCACTGAGCAGGGAGCCTGACATGGAGCTTGATTCCAGGACCCTGGGATCATGACCTGAGCTGAAGGCAGACTCTCAACGGACTGAGCCACCCAGGCACCCACCCCCCATTTCATGTTAGAACCTATTTATCATAGAAAAATACAGATAAACAAAAGGAAGAGAATAAGAACTAGTTGGAATCCAGCCATCCAAATATAACTCAGGTTAACATCTCTGGGTAGGCACACTTTCATGTTTGTACTTTGTACGATTCCACATAGGCTTTTCAAAAAATGAAGGAATGGAGAATATACTTTTTTTTTTTTAATTAAATTCAAGGCGCACTTGGGTGGCTCAGTTGGTTGAGCATCTGCCTACAGCTCAGGTCATGATCCCAGGGTGCTGGTATCAAGCCCCAGGTTGGGCTCCCTGCTCAGTGGGAGAGTCTGCTTCTTCCTCTCCCTCTGCCACTCCCCCCAGCTCATGCTCTCTCTCTCTCCCCCTCTCTTGCTCTGCTATCTCTGTTTCTCTCTCAAATAAATAAATAAAATCTTTTTAAAAATTAAATTCAATTAACTAACATATATTATTAGTTTCAGAGGTAGAGTTCAGTGATGGTGAATATACTTGTTTAAACTTCATTTTTTTAAACTTGGCAATACACAGACATCTCCCACTAAACTTCAGTTATTGCCTAGTGAAAATCTGAAGTTCTGTATGAAAATGCTAATCAGGGTTCTATTCCTCATTACCTTCAAAGGGAAAAGTGGTACTGGTTATAGATCAGTGGCAAACTTTCAGTCTATCCCCAGGGCTGTTGTGAGGATCACTAACAACTATTGTGATAAGCATGAGTGATAGCGGAGTGAGATCAGTGCCCATTGGTAAGGTTTGGTTGGTTAAGGTTTGCCCTTGTTGCTTACACTTCTAAGGAAGAATGAGGCAAAATGCTTGCTCATCCATGGAGAGAGTCATGAGTTCTACAAGACCAAGCTGGTTTTCTCTAGCATGAAAGTGGGAAGTCTTGCCTTGTCCCTTCTTTTGTGACATGCCTTCCCCCAGCCCCTCAGGTGTTCACAGGTAAAAGTTTCCTCTCATCTTGCACAGATGGTTCTGAGCACAGGCTATGACTCCAGGGGCCGGCGTGTGTTAAGTCCAATATAAATGATAATAAATAATTTCCGAGTGTCTTGATAGTCCTCTCTATTATTGATACCTACTGAGAAAGGAGTATTGCTGCTAAGGAATGAGTAAAAGGAGGGGAATATTGCCACACTCATGTATTTCTGCAGTCCTGTGGATTTAGAAATTCTACTCGTAAAGCCCCGCTGTGATATTCAGTCAGAAAGTCAAGAAGAGCAGGAACCAGGCCTAGCAGGCTGGCAGGAAAGCCAGGTTCCCATGGGTTTTTATAACACGGGTGATAAACAATGCTGGCAGGCACCTGGCCCTCCTGGTGAAACACGCTTATTGTGTAAGCCGTGTGGGTGGTGGTGTGCTGTGAGAAGCAGCAGCTGCGGTGTGCTCGCATGGAATGCTCTTCCTGGCCAGGTCTGAGTCATCGCTTGAAACCATCTGAGGCTACCCAGGGGGACAAAAGGCACAAACTGTGGCACATGCTCAGCTAAGTCATTGCCACCAGCTGAAGTCCTATGAGTTTTAAGGAAGGGAGAGTCTGTGGGAGGGCCTGGCTGGTGGCTGGCTGGAAGGCCACTTGTCAGTCTGAGCATCAGAAGACATGTCACTCTCCTGGGAGCACATTGGGCCAATGCTTTGGGTGGGATCTAGCCTGATTTTTTTAAAAAGATTTATTTATTTATTCATGAGAGACAGAGAGAGAGAGAGGCAGAGACATAGGTAGAGGGAGAAGCAGTCTCCCCACAGGGAGCCTGATCCAGGACTCGATCCCAGGACCCCGGGACCATGACCTGAGCCAAAGGCAGATGCTCAACCATTGAGCCACCTAGGTGCCCCCTAACCTGATTTTTAAGGTGAAGTTTGCAAAGCTTGAGTTGAGACTTTAATGAATCATCTCTGTAGCTCTGGTTGGCCCGCTATATTACACGTTTTGTGTCCGCCCTGTTATAGAGGGTTGGCTCAAGGAGCAATGACTCTGCATCTGATGGTTGGAAAAGGCCCAAAGCAGCCATCAAGTGAGTCCGTTGGTCTCTGCACAGCCCTGCCCTCAGCATCCCAGCCAAATGTGCAGAGAGGACTTGCTTGGCAGTGATTCCCGACATTGGGCCCTAGGAGAACAATACTGAAGCCAAAGGCTACTGAGGGCTTGCTGGGTGCCGGGTACCCAGGCAGACATTAACATGAATGACAAATGTCTCACCATAGGATGTAGCATCAGACTGCTTCGATTCAGATCTGACTCTCCTGTTCACTGTTGGGTGATGGTGGGCATGTTGTGCCTCTGTTTCCTTTCCTGTGCAGTGTGTGTATTGTGTGTGTATGTGTGTAATAGGGGTAATCACATCACAGACTTGTCATTGGATTTAAATGGAATACACAAGGAGGATGCTTTGAATAGTGACCATAATGCCTTAAACACTGAGTCTTCTAGAACCTCATTCCAGCAACAATATGAGGGAGTGCCCGCCAGTGCTGTGACTCTCACGTGGTGGGTGAAGCTGCGACATGGGCAGCTCGTGTCCTGACCTAACATCAGGCATCTTGTAAGTGCTGGAAGCAGAATTTAAATCTGAGCAGTACAGCACTGTGTGAAAATAAGCCCCCGTCCTCTCTAGCCTAACTGAATTGAACTGATTTAACCTCGGTCATGCTTTCTATTATGATTGATGCTTAAATTCAGTATTTCTTACTATAATTTAAGACCTTTGTCACTCATCTTGCCCTTAATGGATTAAAAAAAAAAAAGGAGTCTGTTTGGGATTAATTATCCCATATTTTATTCTTGTGGAGAGTTTAATAAGGTTTAAACTTAACATTTCCTACCTCTGATACAGAGGGTTTGAGCTCTCTGAGCTGGTCTGGGAAGCAGACTTCTCCACTCGCAGCCACCTTGCCTACTACCTCCCCACTGTCTATCACTTTGCAGGAGAGAAATACCTGCCAGTAGCAAATGTGCTTGTGTGATACCTGGGGATGCCCCTTCCCACACAAATGCAACAGAGAGGGATTCCATAGGCAAGGTCCACCTAATTTGGCTTGCTACCTGATTTTTATATGGTTCAACCTGATTCACTCAGGCTTGGGAAAGAGGGCTAGTCTTTGTGTATTTTATTGTGGTCTTTGGTCTTTTAGGGCCTTTCCCTCCTATCACAAGGCTCTTAGGTGTGTTTCTATACACCTGAGTTCTCTGTGTCAGACCTCAACTCAAATTTGGAGGCAGGTACTCCAAATCTGGGCTGACACTGAGCATGTAGGCAGGCACCTCACTATGTAGTGGCAAGGCTTCGGACACGCTAGCCTCCTTACCTCCAGCAGGACGATGCTGAGTCCCTTACAGGCAGTGGGAGTGTGTTAGGATCTCCCAGGATGACTCTAAAGTTCCTCTAGCTGGGAAAAAACCAGATGGCTATTTTTTCTCCATGCACATGATCTTGAGAATGTCCCCAGTCGAAACTTACTTACAGATTCTTCCTTCTGCAGCTGGAAAATTAATACTTGGTTTTGGCTGCATTTATCAAGATGCTAGAATTAATTAAATCTGCTCGTTCAGCATAGACCAGTCCTGTCAGCAGTCAGTGATGAGAGGCCCTTGGGAAGTCTCCGACCATGATGGGGGAGCAAGTAGAGGGGAAAGCACAACAGAGTGCTGACCCCCAAATTTGAGACCTGGGTTCTAGGTTCTTGCCAGTCACCTGTCAGATGTGTATTCTTGGTCAAGTCTGCTCATTGTCTTGGGCCTTGGCTGAACATGATGATTAATTAAAAAGGTCCTTTCCAGCTGTAAAAGGCCACACGTCTAGGATTTGGGAAGAACCACATTTTCCACTGGTCATGGTTTTTGAGACAGAGCTGGGTTCTAATCTAGCTTAGCCTCTCTCTGCTTTTGTGCCTCTGGGCTCTTGATGCTTCATCTTTCATGTGGGGATAGTGATGCTTATTTTGCAGAATTGTTGGAGGACCATGCTCATGCACAAAAAAGAATCTTGCACAGACTCAGCATATGGCAGACACCCAGTGCATTTGAGGGCTTCTGTTCCAGTGTGGTGTCCACCTGGCAACCCATTTGTATCTACAAATGCCCAGCAGCACAGGAGGCAGAGTGGCCAGTGGTGATAGAGACAAAGGCAACTTTAGAAAGAAAAAGAAAAGATTGTTCTCAGTGCCTTCCCATGGGACTCCTTAATCAAAGTTGGCCACTTTCTCCCACGTGTGCTGTTGTTGGGTAATTAGTGTCTCAGGCAAAGCCAAGGCCAGGGCACACTGAGTGCCTTTGTTTTAGTCTTGTAAATTTCAACACAGGTTGGAAGGAACAAAACCCCAATTCATTTGAGAGATACTCCAAATCTGGTTCCATGCACTGAGCCAAGGGAGAAACTGCCTGGCAGCCCCAGGAGTGGATGTGGGGTTGGGCAGCTCTGGCAATAGAAGGACCTTGAGGACACTAAGAGATGCAGAAAGGTTGCCTTTTGACTATAATTGGCAGATGCTGGCCAGTGTCAGTGTCCTGACAATGTGGTCTGAACCCTGTTCTAAAATAGGCCCAAGCGCAATACTTTTTTTGGTTCCCCTGGACTCTTGCTATCTTTCAATCTGAATGCTTCGAGAGTCGTTGACTTGAATTTTACAAACACTGCAGGTCTGTTTCTCATGTCAATCCTGGAAGGTACAGAGCTGAATCTCACATCTTGATGGATGGGCAGGAATTTGCAAGGTGAAAGTGTTAGGTTGCAAAAGAGAGTTCTAGTAAAGACAGCAATGTATGAAAAATTCAGAAGTTTGGGACCTGTGAGGTGGCACATATGTATGAGGATGGCATTCTCTGTCCTCATGGATGGAATGAGCCAGTATGACTGGATCACAGATTGCAAGCAGAGGGGTAAGGAGGGAAGAAATTGCCTTCAGTATGTGTGTTTGGCTGGATATCAAGTTGAGAGTCCCTGCTCAAGATGAGGCTGGACCACTGGGGTTCACAAATGCCTGGGATGCCCGACAAGCTGGTGAGTAGGTCCATTCATTTCCATCCCCAGTGGTTGGCTAGTGTTGATCACATAGTTCAGTTTGGTCTAATAAATGTGGAGGCAGGCTAGCTATGCACATTTGAAAAATTCATTTATCTGCATTCTCCCAGGACAGTGTCTAGAAGCATCCCATACTTTTTTTCCTCTGGAAATAGTCATAGACCAACAGGGGGGCCAGACCAGCTGCTGTGCTTTCTATCTAGCAAGGAAGTGGGAACAGGGCAGAGAATGGTTGGAAAATGTATGCAGAACCTCTGACTTAAGCCAACTCTCAAGATCGCTATTCTTTTGTAACTTCCAGGTATATGTGTCAATAAATTTCTGTGTTGTTTATGGCAATTTGACTTGAGTTTTCTATTATTTGCACCTGAAAATGTTTCCTGATAAGTGTGGTTTGGTAGATGTCTTTAGGGTTCCAGGAGAGATGTCCTGGACCAAAGGGACAGTTTCTTCTAGTCAAGGATATATATATTCTAACTGAGAAGATCCCTCCCTGTCACTCTTATGTAGGATGTTTCATTTCTCCCCTCAGAGCTTGGCATGGATAGGTTCCATGTTTGGTATAATCAGCTGTCTCTGGCCATACCCATGCTTCCCATTGAGACATGGGGTTTATGTTCCCTCTTTTTGAATCTGGGTTGACTTTAATGATTTGGTTTTGATCAACACAACACAGTATAAATGATGCTAACCTCACTTCTGAGGTTAGGTCAGAAAAGGCAATGCAGCTTCCACTTTGTTCTTGGGATGCTTGCTCTGGGGGAAGCAGCTGCCATATAAGAAGTCCAGTTACCGGGATCCCTGGGTGGTGCAGCGGTTTGGCGCCTGCCTTTGGCCCAGGGCGCGATCCTGGAGACCCGGGATCGAATCCCACGTCGGGCTCCCGGTGCATGGAGCCTGCTTCTCCCTCTGCCTATGTCTCTGCCTCTCTCTCTCTCTCTCTCTCTCTCTGTGACTATCATAAATAAATAAGAATTAAAAAATAAAATCTTTAAAAAAAAAAAAAAAAAAAAGAAGTCCAGTTACCTGAGGTGGCCATGCTGGAGGAGCCAGGCGTAGGTGCTTTGTTTGAAAGCCCCAGGTGAGCTCCCAATGGATGGCCTGCATCGACCACCAGCCATGTGAGTGAGCCATCTTGCATGTCCAGACCAGTGACGCTGGATTATGGTTATGTGATTGTAGCCCCCACACATCTAGCTGCAACAGCATGCAAATCCTCAAATGAGAACTGCCTGGCTGATCTTTACCTAAATTCCACAAAATTGTGAGCAAAATAAAATGATTGTTTTAAGATACTAAGTTTTTGGATAATTTGTTACAGCAAAGTAACCATAATATAAGCTGCTCATTATTTTGTTTTATTTTGCTTTTGATTTGTGTTATTAGCTTCTCAATAATTATGTGGAAAGGATTTCTTCTTTTCTCTCTCTCAGTGGTAGAAATACAGAGCATTAGCCCCAGAATTCCATCTTATTCCAGCCTCTCTTCATTGCAAAATAGAACAATGTAGAGTAAAACTTGCCAAATAGCTTAAGTAAGAAAGGAATATGTATTGGGACAATACAGAGTCTCCAGAGTCCCAAAGGCTAGTAGTTAGTCTGTTTCTTATCTTTGGGGAATGTCCTCCCACACTGCACCAAGGTTGGTCTGTGTGGCAGCCCTAATGGCATGTCATTCCAATGTTAGGGTATAACATGCTTTTGTTTTCGGCTCTCTCTCTTTCTCTTGGATCATCTACTCTGGGTGGGGGGGAGCCGTGTCATCAGCAGCCCTCTGGAGAGGCCTGTCTGAAAGACAAGGCCTCCCACCAATGGCCACCTTGGAAGCGAATCCTCCTGCCCCAGTCAAGCCTTCAGATAACTGCTACCCAGTCCAACATCTTCATGGTAACCTCACAAGAGATCCAAAGCCACCCCCGCCCCCAGCTAAGCCCTTCTGAATTCCTGACCTTCAGAAAGCTGGGAGAGGTACAAAATGTTTTTATTTTCATTGCTCTGTTTTGGGGGATATTTTGTTATGCAGTCACAAGGTGCAGTGGATACAAAGTCTTACAACCCTTTCTGTCTGGCAAGGAAAAAGATATGGAAATCCCAAAAGGAGTTTCATCTGATGACTTTTATTCAGCTCCCAGTACAATTAAATGGTGGAGAAAATGAAATCTGTTACTTTCCTCACCTTGTCCTAGGTAGTGTTCTTCAACCCAATTGCATCCCCTTTACCCCCATACATGCTCTAGATAGAGAATTCCATTGCAGGCAGGTATGTGTTCCCACTCCCCATGTAGGGTATATATTGTTACATATTTTGGTACCTGTCTGTGTGTGTGGCTTTTTTTTTTTTTTTTTACAGGGGAAGTCATGGAATGAAAAACATTCATTTATTCTTTTTATGTGTCAAACAGCATGATAGATACTTTGTGTACTTTAAGGCAAAGAAAAAGGCAAATCAACCCCAAACCTGCTGATGATAGTCCTTTTGTCTTCTAAGGGCAAGGTGGTGATATAATTTATATCAGTGGGACACTGAACATATGTTTAGACATTGCTGGGGCAAGGAGAAAGTATGTCTGAAGCTCTGACAATTGTTCTGGGATCCTAAGGGTAAGACACATAGCAAGGGGCCTTTTGTTTAAGCAAAAGCATGGAGTCTATGACCTTGGAACTGTAGGTGTCAGAGTGGCAAACTAGATTGTTCTGCATCATATGGAAGTGAATATTGAACTTCTGGGGGCATCTTGTGGATGAAGGACTCCAGAAAACACAGAAGCAGGGAGATGTGAGGGGAATGGCAAGAAAGGATGGGTACCTATGGAGGGGTGGCTTGGCATGCAGAAGGTTTCGCACCTACAGGGAAGGTGGCCAGCGGGAGATTGCTGGTGGTGGGTCAGCCATGAGACTATGGAAATGAGAGAAGCTGGATGTTCATTTTAAAATTATTTGGGTTGGGACGCCTGGGTGGCTTAGCGGTTAAGCATCTGCCTTAGGTTCAGGGCGTGATCCTGGAGTCCCGGGGTCGAGTCCCACATCGGGCTCCCTGCATGTAGCCTATTTCTCCCTCTGTCTATGTCTCTGCTTCTCTCTCTCTCTCTCTCATGAATGAATGGATGAATGAATGAATGAATGAATGAATAAATAAATAAATAAATAAATAAATAAATAAAAAAAAAAACTTTAAAAAATTTATTTGGGTTGTAGCCATGTCTTCCCCTTCCCGTGGCCCCAAGCCAGTAGCGAAACCTGCTTCTCATACAATGCCTTCTGTGACTTTGTTCTGAGGGAGAGCTAGCTGAGCTACAAAGTCTTGATTGGCACAAAGCAGCAATAGCAGCTAAGGAAAGGAAAGATGAGCAAGATCAGAGTTTGGAAAGAGTTGGAATTTTAAGTCACAGTGACCAAGAGAATGAAAGGCTCTGAAACTATTGAAGAGGACATGGGACTTTGCCAGGACATGGGGTTGAATTTGAACCAATGTTATCTGAATCTCAGAGGTCAGGATGATCTCAGCTGATATGCTGTTGGGTTTCAATGATACTGTTTCAATAAACGTGATCTCTGTTTTACAGATGAGGGAATCAAAGTATGGAGATGTTCATAAATTGTCCCAGGTCACAGCTCCTTAAGTGGTGGTCCTGGGCTGGAGTGTTTCAGTATTTGTGTGGGCAAAGTGGAGGACCTTATAGAGCTACCAATGCACATTGTCAAAGACTTACTTTCATGATGAAGGGTTGGGAGCCTTTCTTTTGTCAAGGGCCAGGCAGTAAGTGTTCTAGGCTTTGCAGACCATGCTATGCCCATTGCGTCTATTTGACTCCACTGCTGTAGCATGAAAGCAGCCTTAGACCACATGTGAATGCACGGTGTGGCTGTGTTCCTGTCAAACTTTATTTGTGGATATCAACATTGAATTTCATGTACTTTTCATGTGTTTTGAAACATTACTCTTTTTTTTTTTAAGATTTTATTTATTCATGAGAGACAGAGAGAGAGAGAGAAAGAGAGAGAGAGAGAGGCAGAGACACAGGCAGAGGGAGAAGCAGGCTCCATGCAGGGAGCCTGATGTGGGACTCGATCCCAGGTCTCCAGGATCACGCCCTAGGCTGAAGGCAGGCGCTAAACCGCTGAGCCACCCAGGCTGCCCTGAAACATTACTCTTAAATTTTTTTTCAACCCTTCAAAAGGGTAAAAACTATTCTTCACTTGTGGTTCATACCAAACCAGGCAGTGGGTTGGATTTCACCCATAGACAGACCCTTACACTACACCATTTGGTTATTTATCAGTTTGTAAATGAATAGACAGATCAACAAGAGAGCTTTAGGAAGGAAAGAGGAATGATAAGTATTGACTAGATAACGAGTTAATTTTTCTTTTTTTTTTATTTTTATTTTTATATTTATTTTTTAAAATTTTTTTTCTAGTTAATTTTTCTTATGAGATGTTTGCTGAAATTCACACAAGGTTCTTCCCAGGTATGTGAACACATTGTAGTCCCCACTCCTTTTAACCTATAGGTCTAAATGAAGCATCTGTTCCCTTGGACGATTTATACTTTCTCTCTTGATCTCATTTGCTCTGTATGTGTACGTGTGTGTACATACGTACGTGTGTGTGGGTCTGTATATGGGCATGTGTCTGTATACATGTGCACATATGTATGTGTCTTTGTGTCTGCATAGGTATGTATGTCTTTATGTGTGTGTATATATGTGTATGTGTATATGGATATGGAGGTAGGTGTATGGGTGCATGTATCTCTGTGTGTGTATGTGTATGTAGTGTGTATACATGTCTATATGCGTGTATGTGTGGTTGTGTGTACATTATGTAGGTGTGTGTGTTTAATTAGAAGCTGTGACTAAGTATGTTCAAAATTGCTTCTTCTTTTTTTTTTTTTTAAAGCAGACTCCCTACTGAGTGTGAGGCCCTGCATGAAAACTCTCTGAAAACTCTCGGATTTCATAGAAACATAGCTGGTTTTTTAGGGGAGATTTTCTTGCTCTCTCCTGCCCCCTTGTTCTCTTCAATTCTGTGAAAATCCACTCCCCACCCCCACCTGCTTTGACCCTCCTCCTCCCTGATACTCTATTTCAAGTCTGGTGGGATTATCCTATCCAAAAGCATCCCAGGGAAAAACAGTCTGAATATCAAGGATAATAGAACAAGCCTTCAAGAGGTGAAGGGGTGTGTCACTGCGCTCTTTGTCTCGACCCTTAAAGCTGCATGCTTCAACCATCTCACCATGACAGGGATTTTCCTGTTTTCTGAAAAGCTGATGTAACACCCTCATGTTTTCCTTTTTTTTTCTTCCTTCTGGGAAAAAAATAAGAATTCATTTTCATTGGGATTAACAAATCTTTCTTCTCCTTTTATGTTGGCAACACGAGGTCTTAGCAGATCTCTGATCTGGTGCTGAATAAAAAATATAGCATTACAATGGAGCACCCAGGCTGGGGGCTTGAACCCAATTTGGATTATCATGCACAGCAGCTGGCATTCTGTAACTAATGGGGGTGGGTGTCTTTGGAGCTGGTCTGAGGGACAGTCCCCAGGGACCAAGCCCCACACACCCTGCCTATTGTTCCACTCTAATCTGGGGCCAGTCCTGGGGAGGCTGAGCCTACAATCAGATGCTTGGAGCACTGGGCTTGCTGCAAACTGTCAGCCCAGGTGGATATGAGGCTCTGTTGTGCAAAAACAGGATTGGCATTAAGCCAGGAGATTTAAGAAAGTTGGGGCATTGGTGAAGGCATTTAACCTCTCCAGTCTCAGTTTCTCTCTCGGTAAACTTGGGTAGATCATTTAGACCCCAAGGCCTCACTAACCTAGAGGTACGGAAGGGATCATGGCTAGCCTGTGGGGTGGAAGGAGAAGGGTTGCCCCAGGGCTGGGGATATCACGGAGACTCCAAGGGCAGAGGAGAGAAATGATAAAGAGAAATGGGAGGTGGAGTGGGCTAGAGGGTGGGAGGTGGGGGGAAGGGGAGCATGGCCATCGTCTCTCAGAGAGCCACTTTTTCTCAGATGTTAGAAGCCACCTGTGTCAGAATGATTCAGGGTGATGGTTTACGATTATTTGGAGAGCTAGTTTAGAAATATGCCCATGGCAGGCAATAAGGCATTAAGGGGAGATAATAATTCCTACATTGAGGGGCGCCTGCCTGGCTGAGTCAGAGGAACACATGCCTCTTGATCTCAGGGTTGTGAGTTTGAGTCCCATGTTGGGTATAGAGATTGCTTAAATAAATACAAACTTAATAATAATATAATAATAAATAATAATTATTATTATTCATACATTGCAGGCCTGTTGTGAGAATCAGAGGACAGAGAACAGTGTGTCTGGTACAATGAAGACGGCGATGGCGATGCCAGCTCTTTTCTCGGTATCTTCTTACTGTGGTTCTACCTCCTTCATTCCCAATTCCACTTTATTTCTTAAAATCTGAAGGAAATCTGGGACGCCTAGGTCACTCAGTGGTTGAATGTCCTGCCAGCAGCTCAGATTGTGATCCCGAGGTCCTGGGATCAAGTCCTGTATCAGGCTCCCCACAGGGAGTCTGCTTTTCCCTCTGCCCGTGTCTCTTTCTCTCTCTCAGTGTCTCTCATGAATAAATAAATAAAATCTTAAAAAAAAAAAAAAGAAAGAAAAAGGAAGACCTACCCCCAAATTCTTGGTCAATAGCTGCAAGTGTATTTTCCCTAAATGGATGCAAGTAGAAAGTGGCCGTGCAGGTCTATTTCATTCTGAAATCCTGGGAAATACTGTTCATTTCATCAATATTTATTTTCTGTCTCCTTCAATGCTCAGCGTGCTGGGGGAATGAGTGCACTGATTGGAAGTTAAATGTGACATGATTATGGTCAAACTGGACAAAGACCCAACCACTGCATGCCAGCAGCCCCTGAACTCACTGCCCAGCTGCTGAGGAGAGGCGTGGGGCCTGGGACAGATGGGAAAAACCGAATCACCCTTGGAAGTCAGGTCATCTCCTAAAAAGGTTGATGACGTTTGTTCCAAATGTGCATAAGATACTGGTATTGGTTAGACCCACCCAACTCCTCCAGAGAGCCGGAGAGCTGCAGCCCACTGGAAGCCCAAAGTGGGCACAGTGCCATGAGCCCATGTTTGCCTTGGTCATCCAAGCACAAGTGGCCCCTGTGCTGTGTCCTGGGTTTCAGGCTGTGCTGTCAAGTGTTGGGAAGTGATGGTTACATGTAGGCCAATGGGATATCTCAAGAACACTCTGATTTCCAGCAGCAGAGTGGCCCGGCAGGCACAAACTGGGGGCCAGTGGCTTTGTCTGGTGGACCTTTATGACTTCCTTGGTTGGCACCCCCTGTAAATGTTTGAATGGATGGACTATTCAAACAGCTATACTCCCACTTGCTTGAGAAAGACTAAAATATAGGTCAGGAGTGGAAAGCTGAGTGTATAATGAGCATGTAAGTGTGTGTGTAGATATGGAGGGAATGAAGAGGCGGGCAAGCGCACCACCACTTTGACCAGGCCTGCTGTCAGCCCCGATGTGGCGTACAGTTTTTCTCACTAATCACCCTCAGCAAGCCTCCGTGTTGGGGGTTACATTGTGCATCTTCCAGGTGTGGAAGTAAGATTCAGGGAGATGAAGTGTGCTGCTCAAGGTCATTCTAGCAAGTGGTAGAGCTGAGCCTCGACCCTGCCGTCATTAACACTGGCCACCTCCTCATCATACGGTGCTGATGGGCTCCGTGAGACAGGCCAGGGCCTGACAGCGTCCAGGGGGAAGAAACTGGGACATAATGTCTAGGAGGGCCTGAGCTGTATTCCTCCTGCCTGGTCTTAGGGGAGGAAGTGGGTATGGGGAGGGAAGCCACTGGGTGGGGTGTGTCTGGGAGACAGGGGTTTTGGGGAGGGCACAAAGCTCAAACTTTAGGCCCGTGTGTGAGCACTGCTGGGAGAATCAGGACATTGAGAGAGGAACACATTCAGCCTGCAACATAGAGGAAGGCTTTGGTGGCTGGAAATTTCCATGAATGCTTAGGCCTTAGTGTCTGGCATCAGAGGGAAATGGATTTTAGATCCCCTCCTCTCAGCCACACCTGTACCTCCTGGTTACTCCCCTTCTCCAGCCTCCTTTGAGTGAGACTCAGAATGGAAGGTCTTCAACCTGGAGCAAGTTAAATGAAAAGAGGCACGTCTGTAAAGCGCAAAGTGAAGCCTTTGCCCTTTCCTGTCTAAAATCCCGGTATCCATGACAACTGGACAGGGTGAAGAATATGGCTGTCTCCTCCCCATTTCATTAACTTGCAGTTGCTCCAGCAACTGAAGATCCAGGCCGGCCAGATTCTTGGGCCCTTCCTTGTTTCTCAGTCCCCTTTATGGTGGGGCCTCGTCGTCGGTGCCAGCTTTGCTTTGTCCTGCGTTGGAGAAGTCTGTGAGAACCAGGATGGGCAAAGTGTCAGGCTCTTGGTGCTGTTGAAAATCCTTTGAGATGGTTGAAGTCGCTGGAACAAAGGGGAAGGAGAACAAAAAGCCCTGAAATGCTTGGCCCCTGCCTCTCAGGGTCTTTATCATTCGAAACCCTGGGATTTGAGAGTGACTTGGCCTCTCCCAGGGATGGTTTGGCAGGGTTACAGATGCAGGGGGAGTTAGGACACTGGTTGGACAGCCAGCTCAGCAGAGAGAACTTCTCAGGCCCACAAAGCCTTGTTCATTTGCTTGGTGGTCTTTCTCTTCTTCCCTTCTTTGCCTCTCTTTCCTTCCCTCCCTCCCCCTCTCTTCTACCCTCCTTCCCTGGCATAGGCTACTGGTTAGTACTCTCCTACTTGCAGCAGCTCTATACAAAGAGGTAGAGCCTCATAATCTTTGAGCAAACAGTTCCTTCCAATGATTTGTCTTCAGGATATTTGCATAGAGAATCCTCTGGGATGCCTTGCAGTGTTGCTACATTTGTGAAACAATGGAAAAAGTAGCTGTGGCCAGAAATAAGATTGGTCAATTACATTAGGGCTTGTTTGTACAATGGATTGGTTTTTATTCATTCATTCATCCATTCATTCACTCACTCTGTGCTGGTTGCTGGAGATCAATGGGGCATCAAAAAAGATATGACCCCTGCCCCAGTAAAGCGAGAAGGTATATAGTCAGAAAATGCAGAAAGAAATTCAGATGACAAATCATGACAAGTGCCATATGGAAAATGATGGGATGTGATAAGATACGAAGACAGGGTGTTATAGATGACACTTAATCTCATTCAGAGACAGGGGAAGATTTCTTTGAAAGTTAATGATCTCTGAACTGTGATCCAAAGGACAAGCCAAAGAAACATGGCGGATGGATGGAGTGAGGGAAACGCAGGCCAGGCAAAGGGACTGCCATGCCTCTTATAAGCTCCAGTTCCGGGAAGAGCATGGCATGTTCAGAAAGCAAAGAGGAAGTGGGCAGCAAGAATGGAGAGAGGGAGACCAGGGCAGGAGAAAAAGTCAGGGCCAGGGCCTGGAGGCCTTCTGGATTATCTCAGGAGTCTGCTCTCTACCCTAAAAGCAATGGGCAGTTTCAGTGTGGCCAGGAGTGAGAAGACAAGGGATTATAGGGCTGTGAGACAAAGTCAGATTTGCAAATAAATCCCTGTGGCTACAGCATGGTGCAAAGTTTATAGGAGGCTGAGGGGGTGTGCAGAGGCCAGTTAGGGGGTGGTTAGTTCAAGAGTGACAAGGGGCATTTGGACCGGTGGTGGGGATGGAGATTATAAGAGGTGGGTGGATTGGAGATATTTAGGAGGCAAAAGTGATGGGACATGGTGATGAATTGGATATTGTTGGGGGAAGGGGACAGTCTAGGAGGGAATGAAGGGTCTGGAACTATGTATTAGGTTCTGAGGGCAGCTGTAACAAAACATCACAAATGGGGTGGCTTAAAACAACAGAAATGTGTTGTTTCACAATTCTGGAGGGCAGAAGTCCAAAATCAAGGTGTTGGCCAAGTTGGTTTCTGGTGAGATCTCTGAAGGAAAACCTGGTCCAGGCCTCTCTTCTAGCTTCTGGTGATTTGCTGCCAATCTTTGGCATTCTCTGCCTGTAGAAGCATCACCCAGATCACTGCCTTCATGTTTCCATGGCCCTCTTCCTGTGCCCAAATTTAAATGTATGTACCTCCATCTCCATGTCCCCCCCCTTTTAAATTTTTTTTATTTATTTAAGAAAGAGAGAGATTGAGAGAGTGCATGAGCAGAGGGAGCAGCAAAGGGGAGGGAGGAGCAGACTCCCTGACAAGCAGGAAGCCCAACATGTGGCTCGACCCCAGGACCCTGGGATCATGATCTGAGCCAAAGACAGATGAGTAATGGACTGAGCCACCCAGGTGCCCCTCCATGCCCCTTTATAAATTGATGGTCACATTGGATCAAGGGCCTACCTAGTATGACCTACTCCAGAATGACCTCATCTGAACTAATCATACCTGCGATGACCCTGTTTCTAAATAAGGTCACATTCTGAGATATTGCGGGTTATGCATCAACATATCCTTTCTGAGGGGGACACGATTCAATCCATAACAGACTCCTTCTGGGCTTTGGACCATACTACCAGGTAGATGGTAGTGCTACTCTGTGAGAGTGGAGACACTGGATAGAAGCCACATTTTGGGGAGAAGTTGTGGAGTTGAGTCTTAGATCTTTTGAGTTTGAAGTACTTTTAACTCATTCATTTATCCTCAAGTGTTTAGTAAGTGGTACCAGGCACCAGGCTAAGTACTCGGGACATAGATACGAGCAAATCAAACTCCTGCCCTTGAGTTGCTCAGGATCTAGTGGGGATAGACTTTAAACACACAAACAAGTATAAAGTTGCAAGTGTACATGTGTTATGAGTGAGAAACTGAGAGACCACAACAGAGAGATTCAGCCCAGGAGGAGAGATTAAGAAAGGATTTCTTGAGAAAGAGATACTTAAAGAGAGGTGACTAGAAAAAAGGAGAGCAAGAATCTTCTAGATAGGGAGAACAGGTGAGTCTGAGCAGAAAGAGTATGAGGCATGGAAATGGCTAGTGCAGGGGATGCAGAGAAATGAAGCAGTGTAGGGTCTGGTGAGCATCTGCCAGGCTTTGCAGGGGCTGCGGAAGCCAGTTTGAAGGGCTTTATTTATCCTAAGAGCCTGGGGAGCCGCTAAAGCTTTGAGCCCTTCAAGGAATGGCATGCTTTAGCAGATGAAAAAGACCTTGCAGCCTGTAGTTTGGGGAGTGGCTAGGAGAAAGGTGCTGTGGGTGAGGGAAGACCAGTTAGGCTTATGAGTCCCTGGTAAGAGACAGAGAGGCAGTGGTAATGGAGACTGACCTAAGTAGACACATTCAGGAGATCTCTGGAAAAGAGATGTGAATGGACTGTAATCAACCGGACACGTCTGAAGGAGAGAAAAGCATGAGGCTGGCTTTTGGGTCTCCTGCATCTACGACTACAAGCAGAGGACACTGAATGATTGCCAGGCTCAGGGAGAAGTCGTGGGTTTGCTTTGGGAATGTGGGCTTTGAGGTACATCTGAGCCTTTCAGAAGAGGCTGGGAGGCTGCTGGATCTTTCCACCAAGAGCTTAGGGGAGAGTTTGGCCAGGTCGGGGAAGGTGGAACCCAAAGTAGATTCCGGAAGACCAAGTCAAGCTAGCAAAAGATGGCCTTCTCTATCATAGCAAAGGGAAGCATGAGAATGTGTGTGTGGCTGTGTGTGTGTGTGGGGGGGGGGGGAGGGTTGCAGGTTTAGTAACAGGAAAGTCAGGGAGTTTCTTCTTTCTGATGGTTTCTATTTTTTTCTGAGAAGGAAGAGGTGAGGCTGGTTGCTTCATGTGGGAAGAGAGGAGGTAGGATGGGAGGCTGGTGGGGGATTGGCAGAGAAGGTTTGAAAATGATGCAGGAGAAGAGTAAAATGGGGAAAAGTCTGCAATATATTAAATGCAAAACAAATTGCAAAATAGATTGTATGCCTGACTTCCATTTGGGGCAGAAAAAGTAAAATAGTAACACATATACACACTTCCTGATTAGTTGGACGACCAGTCATTTAGAATTCTTTGTGCTTTTCTGTACTTTCCAAATGTACTGAGATCCACACGTCTTGCTTCTGCAATCAGAAGAACTATTTTTGAAAAGGTTATGAGAATCCTTTGCCTTTATTCTTTTCCTTAAGAAGAGGCTTGGAGCTATTAACTTGAAAACTCCCTGTTAAACCTTTCATAAGCTTAAAACCACAAAACCCATTTGTTGACAAGAAATGTCCTTAGCTTAAGGTAGAAGAGCAGAGGCTGTGTTAATTGTAAGGAAGCATCATCTTTACCTGAAGTTTTACCTTCTCTGCCTGTTGGTCCATGATGGCAAAGTCTTGGCTTCCAGGTGCTGATCCTGTCAAGGGCATGAAAGCAGGGCAGCCCGAGGGCAGCAAGCAATCCTAGGCCTGCTCAGAGGGTGATGTTTCAAGCACCCCACTGGCATCTGTGATAACTCTGATGTCTTTGATTAGTAAGATAATTCCTTCAAAATTGTCCAGGTTCCCACTCATTATGTTCTTTGATGATATTCAGTAGTAGTAAGTTATTAAATATTGTAAACATTTTTTTCCTGGTTTTTAGTTTCAATACCTTTATGTCTTCAAATGAGTCAATTCATGGGTGTGGGGGAAAAATCCTTTGCTGTAGCTTGGCATATTGGCTATGTGAGGATAAGGATAATGCTAAATGCAAGAGCAGAGATCCCCCCAACCCCCCCAATTTTGGTCCCACTTGAATTACTTAAAGCAATACAGGCAAGTTTAATAACTCGCCCAAGGTCACACGACAGAACTTAAAGTGCCAGCACTTTCAGTCCAGGAACACCTGCACTTTTCATCTCTTGTGTTGCCATCCAACGAGCTAGGACATCTCTGCAATGTTATTTCCTCCCTTCTTCCTCAGATGTGGGAGGGATATCTGTCTGTATTCTTGCTGCAGTGCGCACCTAACTGGGGATGTAGAGGTGGTGGCTATATTACATGTTATACATCAGATACCACGTTATATAGATGGCTATGAAATGAGTCTTGTCCTAAGCAATGTCCATGAAATTACAGGTTAGCTGGGATACGCATCACTAATATGCATTACAATAAATACACAAACTGCCATTAACCATGTTTCCATTTGTACCACCCCAAATCGCCTCATGTGTGACATGCGTAGGGAGGCGAGGCATTAAATCTAGAGGCTGGGCCATGGGTGTACCCAGAGGGTGCTCTAGAGCCCTCCTCTGGGCAGGCACGCAGGCTCATTTTAGGCACAAGCTGCTTCTCTCAAAGAAGGCACAGGGTGGGTGGACCTCACAGAGGTTCTCCAGAGCAGCACAGGGTGACCAGGGAGCCCTGCTGGAAGGGCATCTCTAACTACACCTCCCTGGGCTGCCCCAGCCAAGCAGCAGAGGTGAAAAGAAGAGAAGAAGAGAAGATCCACTCTTCTTGAGATGGCATGGGTAAAACAAAACAATGAGCTCTGTCATGAATGCCCTGGGTGGGAAGCGTCCTGGTGGAGGTAAAGCTTAGAATCGCATTTCTCCCTACAGAGGCCACAGGCAGACCCAGTCTGGATTGGCTTTGTCACTTGGTAGCCGTATGCCATTGGCTACAAATTTCCATAACCCCAGGATGCCTGGGTGGCTCAGTGGTTGAGCCTTTTATAAACTCAGGCCATGATCCTGGGGTCCTGGGATTGAGTCCACATTGGGCTCCCCACAGGAAGCGTGCTTCTCCCTCTGCCTCTGTCTCTACCTCTCTCTGTGTGTCTCTCATGAATAAATAAATAAAATCTTAAAAAAAAAACAGATTTCCAAAACCCCAATTTCCTAATAAGTTAGATGGGGCTAGAAACACCACATGTGCATGGTTCTGTGTCTAGCACTCCTGTCTCCGGACCCAGAATTTATTTGAAAGTAATGAAGAAGTGAGAATGAGTCAAATCATTCCACAACCCCGTGGTTTTATCCAACATTCTATGACCAAGTTAAAAAATGCTCACGCAGGAAGGTTTTCTGACTTTGGCAAGTGTGCTGACTGGGCTCACATTCTAGAGTGTTCCCATTTACAGAACACTTACCCGATGTCAGAGCTCTTTCCCTTAAGCCATCTCATAAAATAAGTCTATCATAGGAAGAATTCTTCTGTTGTTTACAAACCGCCCAGCCACAGACTAACCGCCCTCTTCCCACCCCTCCCAGTGGCACCTACTGCACAGGGACATTCATACCCAGGGTCCTATACACCAAATGAACACCAAGCCCCTCCCTCTTGCTCCTGTTTTCTCCAACTGAGTTACAAAGGGAGGCAGTGAAAGTATTGAAATGGGGGAAGGATGCCACTTGTCAGGTGGGTCCTAAAAGAATTCCAGGACCCAGGAGGAGGAGGGATTAGTGCAAGCTGGAAGCGCAGCCCCAGGGAGACAACTGTGTGCTGTCTATCACCCCAGCTTGATGGATGGCATCTGATTCACTGCCTGCCCAGTCCCCGAGGCTCACCAGGGGCTGACATCTTCAGCAGCAAATCATGGAAGGTTCCTTGTTCCTTTCTTACAGGAAGCACGTGGGCCGAGAAATCCTTTGACAGTAAGGATGCGCTAAGCTGCTCTAATTTCTTTCCAAACATAATAGATGGGGGAAAATACAATTACTTGCCCGTATTTGATTTCG
Source organism: Canis lupus baileyi (assembly GCF_048164855.1). Classification (NCBI taxonomy): domain Eukaryota; kingdom Metazoa; phylum Chordata; class Mammalia; order Carnivora; family Canidae; genus Canis; species Canis lupus. The sequence continues at coordinate 48,317,183 of NC_132839.1, read as the reverse complement.
TACCTAACTGAACTAGAGTATTTGTAAGTAAGATCATTTTAAGTGGATCCAATAAATTATTAAAAGTTAGGGCCAGTGAAGTGATTTTGTGATCACTGGTAACTAGAACTACTTAACCAGGAGCTCCTGGGCTCCTCTTGGGAGGGCGTGAGATGGGAAAAAAAATCTTATTTTGTGTGAGGCTTAAATTCCTTTGGCCCCTGTGGCTAAGGAAACCTGGTGGACAGGAAATGGAAGTGGGGGCCTTTGGGGTTCCCTGAGTCATAATAAGAGAGGGGGATCTTGCTGAGGGCTCCCGGTGCGCTGGGCTCTGGCCTCAGCACTTATAAGGCAGGAGTTCACTGATTCTTAGGGCAGCCTCATAAAGAAGGTGCTATTACCCATTTTCCAGATGAGGAAACTGAGCTACATGGCAAGAAGATTGGACCCAGGCAGCCTGGCTCCATGCACCGGAACACTCTACGCTTTGCCCTTCTGTATCTAGTAGCTGGAAGGCAGGCAGTTTACATAGGAGAAAGGCTGGGTCTGAATCATGACTCAGGTGAAATGGCCAGAGGGTCTTGAATGCCACGTCCAACTGAGAACACAGGGACCTGGGCTTCTAGGCCATAGACAATGTTGCCTATACCGACACACAGTAGATTCTCAATAAATGTGAACTGAAATCAAACCGAATTACAGGAGCTGCATATCCTGTCTCCCCAGTTCACCCCAATTTTTCTTATTTCTTTGATTTTCTTCAACCAGGGAAACTTCAGAAAATGCGCTTTCCTTAAAAAAAAGATCATCCAGGGGCACCTGGGTGGCTCAGTGGTTGAGCATCTGCCTTTGGCTCAGGGCGTGATCCCGGGGTCCAGGAATGAGTCCCGCACTGGGCTCCCCACAGGGAGCCTGCTTCTCCCTCTGCCTATGTCTCTGCCCCTCTCTCTCTGTGTTTCTCATGAATAAAGAAATAAAATCTTAAAAAAGATAAAAATCATCTGGTTCATGGAGAAAGACAGCTAGACATGTGGGAAGCACCCTTGCTGGGGTTTCAGTGGAAACCCCAAGGGGGGCTTGCTCAGAGGCTGGCACTGGGCACTGTGGCTGGTCTCCTGAGCTCATTGAAGGAGCTCCCTCCCCTCCACCACTGCCCATCCTGTCCTGACCCCCCCTCGCTATCCCTTCCACCTCGGGTGGAGCAGGAATATTTTTATGGTGAGGGGTGGTCTCACTGTGGCACTGCCCACAAAATACACAAGATTCCGGTGAGCAAATAGCCTGCCCAGCTATAGTCGACCCACCACCGGCCACAGGTATGCCAGCAGGAAGTCAGGGTGGTGGTGCTGGCCTCACAGGCATTCCAGAGGGGGGCCGCTGCTGGCCACGTTACTTACAATCTTCTGTTTTCCCAGCGTCTCCATCCCCCCGTCACCCGGCTGTGGTCCAAGCATGGTCAGGGCAGCCTGAACCTGAGATGGAGCCGGGGCTCCAGTTGCCTTGTGCAAAGGTGAGCTGCGTTCCCGGCTACTCTCACCTTCCTGGTACATTCGGTGGATGCTTGGCCCATGAGTGCACGGACTATGTTCGGTTCTCTTTTCCTGGGTCTCAGGGAAAGAGGTGGGTGCCTTGGAGTGCTGACAACCCTCCCAGCAGAGAATTTCTTTCTCTTGCTTGCCCTCACTGTCATTGCTACCAGAATATGCCTCCTTCAAAAAGACAGCTTGTCTGAGAGTTAGGCTTTGATTTCTGAGCCCTGTAGACACAGACGTGCTGGAGCTGGGGCCCCTTGAGACATACCAGTTCCACCAGCGCTCATACCTGCAGGCTTGTAGCTGGGCCATCAGGCAGATTGGCCAATAGGAGGTGGACAAGTTTTGCACATTGGTCAGTACTCCTGGTGTCCAGCATTTGCATATTCCCACCTTAGCTTGAGCTTGGTCAGTCATTCCCACAGCCTGTAGGACGAAGGTCAGCCTGCCACGTGTGGCATCCAAGCCCCTCAGTGCCCTGGCCTTGCTGAGCCCTCTTCTCCAGGGCTCCCTTCTCTCCTTACACCCCACGTTCCAGCTGTGCCGAGTGACACGCTGCTCTTCGACAGTGATCTAAGTAAGTGGCTCTGGGGCTCCACGGATGGGCTACCTCTGCTTGGATGCCCTTTTCTGGTTTCTTCTTCTCATTCACTTGTCTTCATCCTCAGGGCTGGCTTAGCCATCCCTCCATCTGAAAATCCATCCCTGACCTCGCAGGCTGTATCTGCCCCCTCCGCTTCCACTCTTGTGGGGCTTGTGGAGGTTGAGAGTCCTGAGAAAGTAGCATTAAGACATCAGACAGACCAGGGTTCAAATCCAAGCTCATGTCATCTTGGGCAAGTTATTAACCTCTTGGAGCCTTAGATCCAGCATGTGTGAAATGAAGATATTAAGGGCGCCTGCCTTAGGGGGTTGTTTTGAGGATTAGGTGAGCTGAAGTACATCAAGTGCTGTAGTTGAACTGTGACCCTCCGAAGGTATGTCTACCTGGAACCTCAAGTTATCTTGAAGGTAGAGGACCTCAAGGTCTTTGCAACGGTAATTAAGGATCTCAAGACGAGATCACCTGGGATTTAGACTGGACCCTCAATCCAGTGGCAGGTTCCTTGTAGGAGCAAGGCAGAGGGAGATGTGAGACATATCAAGGGAAGGCCACATGAAGTCAGAGGTAGAGACGAGTGATGTGGCCACAAGTTAAGGCAGGCCTGGAGCCACCAGAAGCTGGGAGAGGCAAGAGGAAGGATCCCTCCCAGCACCTTCAGATGGAGCACGGCCCTGCTGACACCCTGATTTTGGACTTGTGGCCTCCAGAACCATGAGAGAATGCATTTCTGTGGTTTGAAGCCACTAGGTGTGTGGCGATGTTACAGGAGCCTCACGGAACAGCGTTTAGCATGCTCTATGGCGTGTTGTAATGCTCCAGCAGCAGGGCCTGCTTTTGTTACTACTGTTTTGAGGACCAGCGAAAGGGGCCCAGTGTGAAGGGCATCATGAGACAGAATTGTTTTGTTTCTGAATCGTTTTGAATCTTTGTTTGCCAGAGTTGGTTCCTTCTGAGAAAGAACTTTCTCCCAGCTTCTGGTGCCTCATTGGAGGTCTTTGCTGTTCCTTGGCTTATAGGGCATCACTGTTGGTCTCTGCCTTCATCTTTATGTAGCCTTTTCCTCAAGTGGGTGTCTGTCCAAATATAAGGACACTGTTCATATTGGATTGGGGGGCTCTCCTACTCCGGGATGGCCTCTTCTGAACCAATTACATCTGCAACAACCCTATTTCCAAATAAGGTCACATACTGAAGTGGGGACCCGGGTGGCATGGGAAGGGCTTCCACATAGGACTTTGGTATAGGGGAGGCGCACTTCAACTCATCATAGCTGATATAAAATTTTTTTTTGTGAACTGCATCATGTGCAAGGACTTGAACTTCAGGGATTTTGGTCTTGGTTTCTCCATTTTAGAAAGGACTTTTTTTTTTTTTTTTTTTTTTTTTTTTTTTTTTTTTTTTTAGCCATGAAATCAACACCCTAGTTTCGGAGCTTTGGGCAAATCATAACTTAACGCAAAGGAACTCTGGGGATGTTGACAAAACTGGAAAAACAGATGTCTCTAGCCGACTAGAGATCAATCTGAGCCGAGCGGAAGCTTGGGAATTGCAGGTGAACAATCCATAAATAATTGGTCTTGGTTGTTCTTTCACTTGCTGTCTGCTCTAACTGCTTTAATTCACTGCTGATGCTTTTGGCAGACTTCATGGCCTGAGATTTCACAAGTGAACGCTCTCCGGATTGTGGCGAGGCAAAGAGATGATTTAAAAGAACCATATACATGCTCCTGACAAATTGTATGGGATTTCGGATTTCATCTTCCCTCCCTCTCAGCCCCCTTCCTTCCCTCTCTCCCTCCCTCCCTCCCTCCCTCCCTCCCTCCCTCCCTCCCTCCCAACCTTCCTTCCTTCCTTCCACTTTCAATTTTTGTTGTTTCTGGGCTCAATGGTTTGTGCCTGCCTTTGCTTGTTAATTGTTCTTTTGTGATTTTGTTTGTAGTAGTGGTTTGGGAATTCGCTGCCCAGCCTCCCCAGGGGAAGAGTGTTTCCCTTAACTCCAGTGATGGCCCGCCTGGAGGGGTTGCCTGTGGCCGTGGCAGCACGGAGCGCTTCCCGGCGGCGGCGGCCTCTGCTCCCGCTGGCACCTGGCCTCCCGCCTTCCCCTCTGAAGGCAGCTGCGAGCAGGGCTGAGGGACGCAGGGGGGCTGCTCCTGCCCTTCCTGACTCCCTCCCGACCCGCCCGGCCCCTGGGGGCGCGTTTCCGCGCTGGAATCTGGACAGCTTATCCCAGACAATCCAGTCCCTGCCAGAAAGGTATTGTCTCCCCAAAGGTTGTCTGTCTGCCTTTTTTCCTTTTTTTTTTTGGGGGGGGGGGGACAAAGGGACTTGCGGGAATTTTCAGTTTTTTTTAAAATATAGTTTATGTTTCAAATGGGAACACCTGTATCTCTTGTCAAAACAAAAGTTAAAAAAAAGAAAGAAAGAAAAGAAAAAAGAAAAGAAAAGAAAAAACACACTAAAAGAAAGCCCAAAGCCAAAAACACATGGATTGGCCTCCCTAAGATTTTCCATCTGTCCTGTCTCCCTATCCCCCTTTCCTTCCCCCCTTCCCCCAAATAAACCCTTTACAGACTTGAAATAAAACCCAGGTGAGGATCTCCAACTGACAATAGCTACCCCCTGATCTTACCCACTGGCATCAGCATGGAGGAAAAGCCGCACAGTGTTTGGAATCCATTGTTCCCAGAAGCTGAGCTTCTGGGGAGAAATAAAAGGGTCTCAAGTTAGGATTTTGCTATTTCATTTTTCCAGTCTTGACTCCTCTTCCTCCTGTATCTTTGATTCGACATTTGCCTCCAAGGGACTGGAAGACTTTGTGATGCTCTTCTTGGGTTGGATCTGGTGACAGATCCAACTGGCTGGGCTGAACTTGGAGCCCCCTGAAAATAGTGAGAGCCAGCCCAGCCCTGAGGTCAGCCCAGTGTGGATTCAGAAGTTCAGATTCATGTGTGGGGTTCTTCAAGTGCTCCCAGTAGTAGTGTGAATACCTGAAACAAGTCAACTTCTAACCCTTATGCCATGCCTCCCCAGCCCGAAGATCTGGGGAGGGGACAGTCTTATTATTTTTTTTATTTTTATTTATTTATTTATTTATTTATTTATTTATTTATTTATTTATTTATTTATTTATTTTGAGGGGACAGTCTTAGAAGTGGTTCAGGTAAGGTGTGACTTTTATTCAGAATTATTATTTTTTTTAATTTAAAAAAATTCTTGTGAGTTTGGCACTCTGCTCACTGATATATCCATTTTGGTTTTAGGGGTAAGAGTGACCTTTTTTTTCCCACCGGATTTCAATTGCATGTCTCCCATGCAGACAGCCCTGTGTCTCCTAAGACCTGGAGATAGGCAGGTGTTTGGTGCTGACCAAGAGTTTGAATTATCATCAACTCTGGGCTGCTTCATGGAAGGGGCTCAAGAACCCTTTGGTAGCCCTCAGGATGTGTCAGATGCTCCTGTCTTGACATGCAATTCATGGGGCAGAGTGTTTGGTGAGGCTCCTGGTGGGTCCCCACCCCTGGGCACTGTAGACTCTTTTTCCTCAGACATAGGGGACAGTTCTGTGACTACCTGGCTTCATAGTGAAGACTCAGTCTACCTGGCCCTGAGTTTGCCTTGTTCTTCTTACCTCACTCTTGGAGTCTTGGAATAGGGTTCTTGAACTTGAAGAGCCTCTCCTCCCTCTAGCCAGCAGGCATCATTGAATATCTAAGGAGAGACTAGCAAGCTCCTGACCTTAGCTCCTCAAGAAAACCTAAGTGTTTGGTGATGATGTAAGCTCCTAGGGACAAATGGAGGATTGTCAAGGTCTTGGGAAGAGTAAGTTGTCTCTATGTATGTACTCCCCTAAATCTCTTACAGTTCAGGGGGCTGGAATGGTTTCCTTCTGTGAAGTAATACAATGAGTGGGGGGGAGTCACCACAGATTCGTAGACACCTGGTTGACTTACTGGGGTCACCATGAAACTAGAGGGAGAGAGGCACTCTGCCAGGAAATCTTGAACAAGCAACTCAGTGCAATCTTTTGTCCCGCCACCCCTCCCCCGCAAGTTCCAACCTTTCTTATAGGAAGATGCTTCAGGTTCCCACAAACTCCTTTCCAGACTCAGTTTCTTCCTTTTGCTTCCTCTATAATTCCTGCTTCTTCATGGAGACAGATTCCTCTTGCTGACTGAGTTATGATCTTTAAATTCTTCTTCCTTAGCCCACTTCATTTCTCCCCAAAATAATCATAAACAAAATGCTTCCAAATGCATGTCTCTCTCCAGTACCATTTATGTGTATATGTGTGTATGTATTTATTTTAAAGATTTTATTCATTTATTTGAAAGAGAGAGAGGGAGCACACGTAGGGGGAGGGGCAGAGGACAAAGGACAAGTAGATTCCCTGCTGAGCAGGGGCCACCCCCAATACCTAGCGGCCTAGATCCCAGGACCCAGAGATCATGACTTAAGTTGAAATCAGATGTTAGGGACACCTGGGTGGCTCAGTGGTTGGGCGTCTGCCTTTGGCTCAGGGCATGATCCCAGGGTCCCAGGATAGTCTCACATTGGGCTCCCTGCATGGTGTCCGCTTCTCTCTCTGCCTGTGTCACTTCTCTCTCTCTCTCTCTCTCTCTCTCTGTGACTCTCATGAATAAATAAATAAAACATCTTAAAAAAAAAAAAAAGAAATACTGGGATGCCTGGGTGGTTCAGCAGTTGAGTGTCTGCCTTCAGCTCAAGGTGTGATCCTGGAGTTCTGGGATCAAGTCGCACATCCGGCTCCCAGCATGGAGCCTACTTCTCCCTCTGCCTGTGTCTCTGCCTCTCTCTCTGTGTGTCTCTCATTCTTTCATGAATAAATAAATAAAATCTAAAAAAGAAAGAAAGAAAGAAAGAAAGAAAGAAAGAAAGAAAGAAAGAAAGAAAGAAAAAGAAAGAAAGAAAGAAAGAGAAAGAAAGGAAGGAAGGAAGGAAGGAAGGAAGGAAGGAAGGAAGGAAAGAAGGAAGGAAGGAAGGAAGGAAGGAAGGAAGGAAGGAAGGAAGGAAGGAATCAGATGCTAAGCTGCCTGAGCCACCCAGGCACCCCCTCCATTGCCTTTTAAAAGATCTTCTCAAAAATCATATTTATGTAGAATTTCCCTCTCATTTAAGTACAATTGCCCCTTGAATGATGTGGGGGTTGAGGCACCGACCTCCATGCAGTAAAAAAATCCACATATAACTTTTCACTTCCCCAAAACTTAACTACTAATAGCCTACTATTGACTGGAAACCTTACTGATGCCACAACCATTGACTAACACATACTTTGTAGGTTATATACATTATATACTGTATTTTTACAATAAAGTAAGCCAGAGAAAAGAAAATGTTGGGAAAATCCTAAGGAAGAGAAAATACAGTTACAGTACTATATTATATTTATAAAAAAATCTTCATATAGGTGGACCTGTGCAGTGCGAACCTGTGCTGTTCAAGGGTCAACTGTATAGCGCATTTTCTCCCCACATCAGTGCTACCCTCTGCTTGGTTTAGGGCTGATCCCTGGAGAATGTGCTAGCATACTAAGCGTACCTGTTTTGTCATTGCACAGACCTGAGTTCAGTCAGCCCTGCCATCACAGGGTTGAGAGGCTGAAGCTGTCTGAGGCTCAGCTGCTGATCAGAAAGTGGAGAACGATGTATCTCCCTCACAGAGACTTGAAAGATTAGGTAAAGGTGCTGACTATCTTTTCTTGAGTGATACCTGCTATGTACAAAGTTCAAAGCAATTGAAGATTCTCTACTCTCTTTGAAGGGTGATGCTTGCTAAATGTGTCATGCTTAGGCTTAGGATGGAAACAGATTGAAACCAAGAGTTCAAGGATTCAGCACATTTTACATTTTACAAAATCCAAACCCATTTATTTATTTTCGAAACACTCTGCTGCTGTTATCCAGTCTGAGTCATTATAACAGAAATGAAGAACCTCAGAGTGAGTACTGAAGAAAACATGTGATCTAGGTTTTAAAGCAATAGACTTAACCTGGGTGAAAAATCATGACTGGGTGCGTAACATTTGCTTTGTTCCACTCAGGGGACTTACTTTCAATATTTCCATGAGTCTCTAAAATTTCTTCCTTCTCCAGTCTTCATGCTCTGCCAAAGACCTTAGTAACAATATACCTAAGTTAGAAAATTGTGAGGATTAAGTAAGAGTGGCAAACATTTAGCTGGCAACAAATATACCTCAAATTATTCCTCTAACTTGTTATAGAAGGGGAAGGGAACAGAATAGATTATGTTAAATGTATTTGAGGCTCTGATTTACCTTGATTTCCTTAGATCAGTGGTTCTCAACAGGGATGATTTTTACTCACAAGAGACATTTGGCAATATCTGGAGACTTTTTGATTGTCAAGACTTAGGGTTGGGAGGCACAGGGGAGGGAGGAATAATTGTGCATGTGTGCACACACTGTTGGCAGGTCAGCAGTGCTAAACTTCCTTCAATGCACAGCCCCCACCTCAGAGAATTATCTGGTTCAAATGTCAATAGGGCTGAGGTGGAGAAACCCTGCCCTTTAGATGGATCCCGGTTTCCCTAGCCTACGTGTGTGAGGGGAAGGTTTTTCTTCAGTAAATTAGACTAGCCCTGAGTTTTGCAAGGCTATCTACCCATGATCTTTCAAGAAAATATATAGATCTTCATAAAAAGTTCTTGGGTCTTAGCATTTCAGCATTTTTATTATAATGGTGACAGAGTGGCCATGTTTTTAGGCTTTAGTAAAACAAAAAACAAAAAACAAAGAACCCAAGTTATTGCTGTAAAGTCTAACCTGTTTTCTGTGAACTTAAAAATGTTCTAAAATTAAAGTCTAACATGAATAAAATAGTGATTGTGGTCCATGGAGATTTGCGATTTGTCTCTGACTCTTTCCTACATGAAGAGTTACATAGTGAACACTACTGTATAATATACAAGAAAGTTGATGAGAGGAAATCCTACGAGTTTTCATCACAAGAAGTGTTTTTCCCCCCTTTTTTTCTTTATTTTTATTTTATCTGTATGACAAGATGGATGTTGGGGATGTCTGGGTGGCTCAGTGGTTGAGTGCTGCCTTTGGCTTAGGTCATGATCCCAGGGTCCTGGGATCAAGTCCCTCATCAGGTTCCCCTCAGGGAACCTGCTTCTCCCTCTGCCTATGTCTCTGCCTCTCTCTCTGTGTCTCTCATGAATAAATAAATCTTTAAAAAAAAAAAAGATGGATGTTAGCTGAACCTATTGTGATGATCATTTCACAATATATGCAAATTAAACCATCATGCTGTATGCCTTCAACTATGCAGTGATCTCTGTCAATTCTAGCTCAATGAAACTGGAAAAGAAAAAGGCTATGGTCAAATGAGTTCCAGGAATAAAACTTATTTCTAATAAGATTCTCCAGATTCCTCACATCTTTTCTAACCATTGGATTAAACAAACAAAAAACAAACAAACAAAAAAATCTCATTTTGATTTAATCAGATATGGGAATAAAACCCACAACTATCCTACTATTCAGGGGATTGCAAATCTTTAATATCCAGCACAAATTAAGATTCTGTGTCCTTAATCCTTTTGCTGTTCCCTTCCTCATTCTGTATTTACTACTTTGTTGATCACTTAATTAGTTGGATCTTAGTTTATTCATCAGAAAAATTAGGAGTCGGATAGACAACCTCCCTGGTTCCTCACAACACTGAGATTCTATGCTCTTGTGAAGAATTGTTGGGTGTGTATGTTTATCTGGGTTGGAGAAAAGACATATTTTGATTGGGGGTCACTGTGCGAGGTCTTGATAATAAACATGCTGGGTACTTGTGACCCCTAGGATCTAGGTCTCTGGGATTCAGAGGGTCCCCAAAGCTGTCAAGTTCCCTTTTTGCTTTTCCCAAATATCCACCAGGTCCCAATGGTTCAGTCTTCTCCAGCATCTTCTTTTTTCTTTTCTTATCCTGTGTCTGGGTTGTAAAGTATTGAGTGACCTGGGTCCCAGGTCCCTGTTTCTTGTGACTTTGGACAGGCAGGCTGTGAGGGAGCTCATGCCCCATCTTGACCCAGTGGATCCTGGTCCCAGGAGTTGGGGTAGGCTCAGAGGCTTTGGCTGTCAGCAGAGATGACTCCTGACTGGGCCCCTAGCTAAGCTTGGATTTCCTGTGAAGGATGGAGATAGGTGGTGGGGAGAAGCTCCCCACTCAAACTCCATTCTACCTCAACCGCATCTAACATCAGATCTGGGATCAGATCTAATCCCAATATACCAGAAGAGAGCTCTGGTAGATTGTAACAATAATTGTTCCTGTAAACCACACCTCTTCATATCCTCACCCTGTGTGGTTCCCCCACATCGTTCCAGGCTAGGCCAAATGGCTTGCCTTGGTCAATTGGACACTAATGGTCATGATGGAAGCAGAAGTGTGATAAACTTTTGCATTTGAAACTTGCTCTCTTAGACCACACAAAGAGAGAAACCCAGGAAACAGACAGTGTGAACAGTCAGACAGTGTGAACAGTCATGTGAGTTTAGCCACATTAGACCATCCCGCCCCAGCTGAGCTGCCAGATGGCTGTAGACGTGAATGATCCCCTGAAAGACCACAAAAGAACAGCTCTCCTAAGCCCAGCCCAAACTGCCAACCCACAAAATTAGAAGCAATAAGAAATATTTTGGGTGGCTCCCTGTAAATAAATGGATAACTTAAATTAGAGCTGATTGCTATTCAGCCCTTTGTATATGAGATCTGGAGGCCTGGGAAAATCAGCTCAGGCCTTTGTCATGCTCCCTTGTCTTCCCTATCAGCCTCTTCTTTGTTATGATTTATATACTCCTCTGTGCTCCCAGAAAGCTCTGGGCCCATTGCTCATTATACTGCATTCATTGTTCATTTCATTGCTTGTCCATTTCTTTCTTTGGCCTGATCACCTCAAGGACAAGGACTGTCTGCTTTACAATTTAGTATTTTCCGGGCCTGGAACAGAACTCAGTGGCACTCGATGGACAAATGGATAAAGAGGCCATGAAGCACAGCCATTTGTTCATATTACAGAAAACTTGTAGTGGCAGACATGGCCTTGATCCTTGAAGCCTTCCCAATGTACCAACTTGCTGTTGGCCCACCAAGTCAAGCTATCAGTATTTTGGAGCTAGTCATGATGGCTAATCAGGATTCTTTTAACTCTGATTCTCACCCAACCTTCATTCTGCTCAGTCTTTGCCAGCTCTTGACTTCTGAGTTTTTTGGGGCTTCCATCCTGATCTGGTGCTCCTGGCTCAGGTCTTGGACTTCACCAATGACTTGCCATCTGGCTTCTGATCACTTGGGACCTCCAGAAGCCCGACACTGATTCTATCCTCTGTCCTCACTCTATCCCATTTCTCATCTCTCTTTGTCCCCTGACCTCTGCGATTTGGTGAGGGACTGTTAGGGGCAAAGTTCACTGGCAGTTGTGTTAAGTGGCTGAACCATGGGAAGAATAGTGACATTGAGACAAGGCACAAGGTGAAGGCTACTGTGTGCTCTGCTCTAGTCCTATTTATTTCTTTTTTATTTATCTTTTTCCTTCTCTGGAATGACAAAAATACTTAATTTTGTTAGGTGCTTTACTTGAATAGGAGCCTAAAATAATATCAGTATGGAAGAAAGTCCCAAGAAAGGTTAAAACTAATAAATAGCCATAGACTTGTTTGATGTTTTATGTTTGAACTCCCCACTTTGGTGTTGTCTCTAAAGAGGGCGATGGTTTTGTATCCACCCAGGCTGAGAATGTTCAGGAGCTGATGGAATCCCTCTAGAACATTGAAGAATATGCATCTGGTCGCATTTATACTAATATAACCTATTATAATTTCTTTAGATGTTAAGTTTATAAAAATCTCATAAATTACTAATCTCTGGATCCATTATAAAATGCATGTGCAACTCTGCATAAAAAGACAGTAATTTATACACACGTGGATACACACACTCAAGGACATACATAAAAAATAAATCATGTCAACAAAGTAAACCAAGCCAAACAAATGTATTTTGCTTCAAACCTCAAAATTCTTTCAACTCGAGGCTTGTGGAATTAAAAGGAAGACAGGAGATTTAAAATATGTGTTTTTAGAGGAGAATCTTGTCTTTTAAATCAGCAACAAATTCTAATTTAACACTTGTTAGAATCTTAATTTTTCCATTGATCTTTAAGAAGACTGGTAGCAGCAGAGCTGGTATTTTAACTACCTTGCAGAAACCCAAAGCCCATTTTTAACTCCTATTACCTCCCAAAATTACAGTTAGCAATCTCTGGAAGATGTGTCATGTCTAGCCTGCTGCAAGGAGGAAATGTGCAGTTTGAGGAATAGGCACTAGGCTTTTAGAATAACCAAGTTTTAGACCAGTCCCTTGTCCTTGGGTAAGGCCCATGAAAATGCTGGTGTGATATCAGTGGCAGCGAGTACTCAAATTTGTCCACCCCAAATTCAGGGGACCCTCATCAGTGCAGGATGCTTCCTGGCAAGTGGCTGCTGAGGCAGGGATGTTACTTAGTTTCACTTGGGAATGGACATGATGTTGGTGGCACCTAGGCAGGACTGGTTAAGTGGAGTACCTACCTTCCACCTACCTGCAGGAAGATGACCCCCTGGCCAAGTTTGGAAAATACCTGTAGGAGGTGGCATAGACTCCCTGGACAGACCCTTCATCCTCCACCCCAACCAGGAGCAAAGACACTGAAGTGTTACCAGAGTGAGGACTTTTTCCTGTTAAGCCCCCATTGTCATTTAGGGTTTTCTTTGTTACAACAGTTAACATTATCCTAACAAAAATATACTGTTCTTTGCATTTCTTTTAGGAGGCAAGGGTATAATACGAACTGAAATATAGTGGATAGAATAGCTGGAAAAAGGGGTGGGGTGCCTCTTCACTTCCCCAGAGGGAATATCTAGTTACCTAGTTAAGAAGAGCATATGGATGGCCAGACTTCATTTTAACTATGAGCCTGGAGCGAGAGGGGATGGAGTAGGGGACGGGTGGGGTTGAGGGGAGGCCTGAGTGGCAGGGGAGTGAGGTCTAGATTCTTCTCTTTTTCTCTATAGCCCATTTGGCACACTTTCAATTATATGAGACTCTCTGGAGACAGAGGAGAGAACTGCAGATAAAGAGAAAAATGAACAGAAGTAGACGTCTTTAAAATGTCTTGAAAATGAAGGAGCAGAGCTTTCCTGAACAAATGGCTTTTGGAGAGGCTTTGACCTCATGTCTGATTACTCTGACCAGACAAGGGTCTATTTGCCTTGCTTTATTTCTCCCCAAATCTTGGATCCTCTTCTCCAAAGAAAAAGATGAAAAGCACGTGTTTTTTTCCACTCCATAACATAAATCTTAAGTCACTTCCCTTATTCGTAGAAATATGCTTTCCTGGGCACTAAGGTGATTGAATATTGATTTGGTTAAAAATGGAGAATATCTTCGCTTAAACCCGGCTGTTCATCGTTCCCCTGGCTCTCCACCTAACTTCCATTACATTTTCTGAAAATCAATGGAGTTAAAAATGCCACCTATGGTTTACTGAATTTCATCTAAAGAATGAATAATAACAAGAAAGATTGTTTGGTCCCGTAACTGAGCAAATAGATATTTGGATATTTCATTTGGGGAGAAATAAAACTAGTTGTTTAAACATCACTTGATGAGAACATTCTGTTTTGCCACTGCGGTGGTAGAAAAGAACATATCTTTACTTGATAACGAAAAATACTGAGGATTACTTAAAGTAGTCTATTGAGGTAACTGCGTGAGATCTACAAAATTTTTGTGGGTAGCCATTGCTCCTTGTTAACAGTTAAGTGCTGCTCCCAGGTCTATTTCAGAGAATAGAGATGGGCAAGGTACGTTAATAGAAGTATATTTTGTATCATGCTGTGAATTTGTTAATGAAAATGGTACTTTATTCATTGATACAGAAAGAAATCTCTGAATTTTGACTCATTTCAGAGCAGAAAGTTCTTTGGTCTTAAGAGAGAGCAATGATTTCAGGATCCCTGGGTGGCTCAGCGGTTTAGTGCCTACCTTCAGCCCAGGGCCTGATCCTGGAGACCCGGGATCTAGTCCCACGTTGGGCTCCCTGCATGGAGCCTGCTTCTCCCTCTGCCTCTCTCTCTCTCTCTCTCTCTGTCTTTCACGAATAAATAAATAAAAATCTTAAAAAAAAAAAAAAAAAAAAAGAGAGACAGCAATGGGAAGCAGGCTTTTTCTCCTTAGACACCAATGAGAAATGTAAGGGTATAGGCAACCATCTTTCTACCATGAAGGGAAACTGGCCTTCAAAGGAACTAAAGAATGTCAATAGCAGAGAAGAGAATCCTCTGCAGGCAGGGTTTCACAATTTCAACCCTGTTGATGTTTTAGGCCAGGTAATTCTTTGTTTTTCAATCTGTTCTGTGCATTATAGGATATTCAGCAGCATCTCTGGCTTCTACCCAATAGATGCCAATAAGACTCCCCCCCCACCCAGCCTAGTCACAATGGTCAAAAATGTCTCTAGACGTTGCCAAATATACCCCGTGGGACAAAATTGCTCCAGTAGAAATAGAATGTGAATCACATATGTAATTAAAGATTTTCTTGGAGCCACATTAGAAAAATAAAATAAACAGGTAAAGTTAATTTAAATAACATATTTTAACTTCATTTATTCAAAATACAATTTCAACATGTAATAATATAAAGTTATTAATGATATTTTACTTTTCTGGGACAAAGTCTCTGTAGTCCAGTGAGTATTATACATTTAATAGAAACCTCAGTTTTCACTAGCCACATTGTAAGTGCTCAGTAGCCAAATGTGGACAGTGCAGCTTTAAAGCAACCATCACAGGAATTTGCCTTATCTTTGGACTTCTAGTTAATTGTGTTATTGAATTCCCTTTTTTTTTTAAAAGGCCAATTGGGGTGGTACTGTCTGTTGCTTCTGGTTGAAAATATCCTAAAACAAGCCCAGATGGCTCTTCCTGATAATTGAGCTATTAAAAAATTCAAGGTATGTTTGCTAGCATTTCTTTCTTTCTTCCTTCCTTTCTTTCTTTCTTTCTTTCTTTCTTTCTTTCTTTCTTTCTTTCTTTCTTTTTTTTCTTTTCTTTTCTTTAAGATTCAATTTATTTATTTGAGAGAAAGAGAGAGACAATGAAAGGAGGGGAGAGGCAGAAGCAGAGTCCCCGCTGAACAGGCAGCCTGATGCGGGGCTCCATCCCAGGACCTTGAGCTCAGGACCTGAACCAAAGGCAGATGCTTAACTGGCCAAGCCACCCAGGGACTCTACTAGCATTTCTTCCTTATTATGCATTGGCCATTAGCGGGTTTTAGTGTTGTGTGCTGTCAAGGAGTTGTTTCTGCCCCGGAACCCGGGGCATCTGCCTGCATCCCCAGTGCTTGCAGACTCATGAAATCTTTCTTGTTCACAAACCATACTTGATTCTCTGCATTTTCTCGAGTCCTTTGGTCGTGGACTCTGTCTTCTGACTGCTAGGTCTTGGCTTGCGTCTTCCCCACATGCGGAAATTTTTTGCCTCCGAGCCTCTGCATGGGCTCTGCTCAGCATTATTTCTGGGCGTAAGGAGTGATAGCTGGACATATATAGGAGGTGGTACCTCTCAAAGTCTGAATGGGAAGAATCGAGGCCCCTTTGTTCACTGACTACCCCTGAAATCGCAGTACAACAAGAGGAGGTAGTTCTCGCAGCATCGTCAAAGTCAGAAACCAATGGGAACCTCACAAGGAAGTTTAAGGAGATTTTGTTTTTCAGAGGCAGCAGGCTTACCTAATCGAAAACACTTTTGGTTTGGAAACCAAAGTGTTTTAGGTGAGAAGTAGCAATTGTTAGGAAATAAAAAAGCAGTCTAATCCCCCGTTCCATTTTACAGAGGAGAAAACTAGAGTCTGAGAGGTTTGGTAATTTGCCTGTCTCTGCAGCATTAGGAACAGACTCAGGACCATAACCTGTTTCAGCTCACCAAGTGTGTCCATGTCACACCGCTGCCTCCTGTTTACTCAAATAAATTCTGTGTTCCTCCCCACGCTCAGGTGTTTTAAAAAACCAAAACCTTTTCTTCTGAAATCATTTTATACATACATAGGAGTTACAAAAATAGTACAGGTTCCATATCTTTCAGCGGGCTTCCCAATGATAAGATCTAACACAAGAGCACAATGATTCAAAACGTGACATTGACCTCAGATCTTATTCAGCTTTTACTAGTTCTTACATTAACTCCTTTATAAAAAAAATTTAGCGTGCATTCAATGAAATTTTACCACATTTGGATGGCCGCAACCACAATCAGGAAAGAGAACTGTTTGATCATCCCCCCAAAACCTCCTTGACCTCTGTATAGGCATAGCTTCCCCGGTTCAACCCCTACTGCTGATCTGTTCTTCAGTGATCACTAAACTTTCATCAGTTTGAGAATGTTATATAAAAGGACGACTATAGCAGGCTACCTTTTGAGACTGCGTTTTTTTCTGTTTTTTTTTTTATTTTTTATTTTTATTTATTTTTTTTTCTGTTTTTTTTTTTTTTTTTTTTTCCCTGAGCACAATGGCCCTGAGATCCATCCCAGTTGCTACCATGTATCAATGATCCGCTCCCCTTTGTTGCAGAAGAGCTTCCATTGTAAGGATGGGCCAGATTTTGTTTGACAGTTACCCATTGAAAGGCACCTGGCTTGTTTTTAGGTTTTGGCACCTTTCAAATTGACTTTTAATCATTTTCAAGGGTGGGAGGCTGAATTTTCAAAATTAGTTTCCTGCCACAACCCTTCGTTTGTAACAACCTTTATCTGCATGGTAGGGGAAAAAAGGAAAGAAAGAAACACTGGTTGCAAATCATTGATTCCCCCATTTGGGACATGTTAGTGATGAAATTAAGTTGACTGCAGGGGCTGGACCTCATACGCATGAAGAAATTGGTCATTGAGATCAGTGGTTCTTACAGAGGGTCCCTGGACCAGCGGCATCAGGGAACTGGTTAGAAACATACATTTTTGGGTTCCAACCCAGACCCACTGAATCTAAAACCCCTGGGGCTGGAGCCCAAGCAATCTGCTTTAACCTCCTGAGAACAGTTAGTTAAGCTAATAATAGCTGAGGGATTCCATGTTTTCACCAAAACGGATGCTGGCTGGGTATACACAGCCTGATTCCATGGCAGTGTTTCCTCTGGGCTGGGTGGGCATGGTCTGGATGCCCTCTCTCTCTTTCTCTCTCTCTCTTTTGGCAAAAAGTGCCTAGTGGGTCCAAGTATTCAGGTATATTTTGGAATAACTTGTGTTTTAGTGTTTCTGCTTCCTCATTTAAACAATGTGGGAAGATGAACGTAATTTTAGACACAGTGAGGATGATCTGCCTATCAAAGGGAAGCTCATGGAGAGGCCTACTTAGATCAGCAGGTATTTCTTTCCTTTTAAAAAACATTTTATTTATTTATTCATGAGAGACACAGAGAGTGAGGCAGAGACTAGGCAGAGGGAGAAGCAGGCTCCCCGCAGGGAGCCCAATGTGGGACTCGATCCCAGGATCCTGGGATCACGACCTGAGTTGTGAAGGCAGATGCTCAACTACTGAGCCACCTAGGTGCCCCGATCAGTGGATATTTCTCATTTGAAAAGATACGCTTGTAAATCGCACAAGGCTCTTGGGATCAATGGGTTTTTGAGCAGCAGATGTACCACGTTTAGGAGAAGTACTAGAATGAGCCCCATTCTGGTCTCTGGCATAATTGAGAAGCAGGAAAAGCTGCCTTTGTTGGCTTGCTTCTGCGTTTGATTAGCTTCTGGCCCTTGACTTCTTGCCGGATTCCTGAGAGCTTTTTGGTCTCCCTGCTGCCCTGCCTCACCTCTCCCAGAATTCATCAAAACTGGCTTTTTTTTTTTTTTTTTTTGGCAAGCTGTTTAGGCCTTCTTCTCTGCCAGGTGACACCTGATTAATTAGACAGGTGAATCCCTCAATTTTGTTATAAATTTGGCAGGTTATCCCAGAGACATGCTGTCACTTTGTTACATACTCCCTACTTTTCCTGGAATGAAGTCATTACAGGATGACAGTAAATGCCAGGTATTTTAGGCATGCTGTATGTAGGCAGCATATGGATGATATTCTTTGCATCGGAGTTACTTAAAATACTTCCAGTTACTAAGAGGGTGCCAACCGGTAAGGTTTGTCCTGTAAATAGTTCTTTTGAATGCCTAGGATTTGAGTGTGTGTGTGTGTGTGTGTGTATGTGTGTGCACGTGTACTGGGGGGGGGGTGGGTAGTCCTGAACAGAGGGTAGGCATTTAGATGCTTTCCGCAGGATGTGAGGAGGCTGTTCATCGTCAGGTCTGATGTCTGGGGAGAAATTGTTTCAAGTAAGAGGATAAAGGCTCAGGTCAAATTAATCCTAATCATTTGTTTTCACTTTTTCCCCCAGTGCCTTCTGTCTGATTTTAATCACCATTCCTTTTGAATTCATTCTCCTCTGTTGAAAATAAAATGCTTATGATCTGGTGGTGCTTGCCACTTGGGTCCTACTCTGGAAGGTTCTCCTCCAAGCATTAAGGCAGGGGCTGCAGGGGAGGATGGTGACGTGTAAGGACCCTCGCCAGCTCGGGAATCCAGACGCACAGAGGGAGGAGGGACCATTGCCCTGGCTTTATCCTAACTCCCAAATAAACTTCTTAAAGAGACTTTTTGTCTGTTTGTGTGCCCCACTCTGCTCTGCCCCTTCCCTAGAGCACAGAGAATAGAAGGCACCAAACGATGGAGCTGCTTCATAGGACGGATTCTAATTTCTTTCTCTGAAGGCTGCCCTGAAATTCAA
Source organism: Canis lupus baileyi (assembly GCF_048164855.1). NCBI lineage: Eukaryota > Metazoa > Chordata > Mammalia > Carnivora > Canidae > Canis > Canis lupus. The sequence goes on along the minus strand of NC_132839.1, from coordinate 48,298,226 downwards.
AGGAGCATTATTACTTCATCCAATTTAAAACTCTGCCTGCTGCTGAATGGCCAAGCACCTAATTTCACCTTTGGAGGCAAATGGGAAGCTTTTTGTGTTGAAAGACAGAAGAAGAGAAAAGAGGATTCTGGAGGATAATTGAATGGAAATCCCTTTAAGGTGCCAGAAAACAGCTTCCATCCAAAGGGATGAAATGAGGTCAAGCTATATTTGTTAAAAGTGTGGGGCATGAAAGCCTTAATTATTTCTTTGGAAAATCGTGTCTTGTAAAGACTTAAACAAAAGCTTCAAGAAGGTAGAAGCTGGGAGAAATTGCCCATGGCTTTAGAGGAGGTGGAACCAGAGGAAGGCAATTACTGGTGAACAATAGTATATTAGCAGGGATTATTCTTCCAGATTGGGGCCCCTGCATTGGGTTTAGGATGGGATCTAGTAAAAGAGATGGCCTGATGGTGTGCCTAGAAGTGGGAGGGAGAGAGGATGGGGTCGCCCTGACTGTGCAGGCTGGGCATGGGGCAGGGGAGCTGGGCTTACTGGCCAAGGAGGCAAAGAAATAGTCTTTACTTCTTTTTTATTTTTTTAAGATTTTTTTTTATTTGAGAAAGAGAGAGAGAGAGTGAGAAGGAGAGAGAGAGCATGAGTGGGGGAGGGACAGAGGGAGAGGAAGAAGCCGGTTCTCCGCTGAGCAAGGGGCTGGACGTGGGGCTCAAACCTAGGACCCCGGGATCATGACCTGAGCCGAAGGCAGATGCTTAACCCACTGAACCACTGAGGTGCCCCGAAATAGTTCTTACTTCTTATGCACTAAGGAAAACATTATTGCTCTTGGAGCAGAGTGGTGAGCTATTACAGTGAATGCTCTCTGGAGTCAGATTGTGGGACCCAGGAAATTTAACAAAAATCCCCTACCCTGGACAAGCAGAGCAGGACTAACTCCATTTTGTGCTGCACCGGCCACCTCCTGTATCACCCCCACATGACCTGCTTATTGCTTAAGGCGCTGCCCCACCCTAGTCAGGCCTCTGGGCACACCCTTACCGGAAATCGGCTCGTGACAATGTAACCCTGCCTTGTGCCCGCCAAAACTGCGCGCCAATTCTGACCAGAGTGATAGGCCAGTTCAGATGGATACTATAGGGTAAAATGTCATTCATTTGGCCACCTGCGTGTGGACCGACATGTGTGGACCCACTTTTTTTTCTGCGTATGTTACAATCCCTTTGGCCACTGGCCCCTATAAAGCTGCTACGCCTCTCAGTCTCGGGGTCCAAGTCCCTGCTCCGCCGAGTCGGGTATACGTGGACCCAAGCTCGAGCTTGTAAATAAACCCTCGTGTGTTTGCATCGGTGTCGGCTCCTTGGTGGTTTCTCGGATTCGCAACCTTGGGCACAACAAGATGTGTTTTCAAATTGCTAGTCCTTCATTTACCATGATCTTAGGCACATTCCTTGTTGCTTGTGAAATAGGGGAAATATTACTTGCCATGGATGGTGAAAAAGCACTCAGGTAACGTGGGTCTGGTACATTATAGATGCCCCAGGGTGGCAGTCCTCGGGGTCATTTGTCACTCCTCTCCTTGGTTTGACTTCTGGGCGGGCTCCCTGCAAGCCCTGTGGGTTCTTGCTCTTGAACTTACACTGAGTCACTGATGAAGCATGCCCCGTGTTCTTATCCTTGCGCTGCCCTTGGCAGTCTGCTGGCAAGGCTCGGGGGCAGCCACCCTCTTTCACCTCTCCCTCCAGACCCTTGGCTACCTATGTCTGGTTTCTCTGTGGGAGTTTGCTAACTACGGAAGGATCCATGATCACTCCCACAATTAGCAGCATCCTGGACTGAGTTTGCATTCCTGCCGCCCTTCAATTCCTTGGGTTCCAGGGCAGTGTCTTTCTCTAGGGAAGGAAGAGAGACAATAGTTTTGCATTGGCTAAAACAATTCATACTGTGCCTTTGGGTTGTTTCATGGCACGCAGAAGTCTGCTGTGAGGGTTCTAGTTTGTGTAGGTATTCTGCTCAGCAACCCAGCCAGGAACTCTTCCTGGCTTCTCATCAATCACTTTTCGTGGCAGGAACTGACAGCCCAGCCACACCTTCTCCATGTGCCTCCTTCTCTTATTGACTGACATGACAATTCTCAGGCCTGGGGTCCAGACAGTGTTTTGGGGTTTCCTGGTAACTCAGCTGGGGATTAACAGATCAGTGGGTAGAGGGGGGCAAGAGCCCCTTCTCAAGGACCTGGGGGGCTTCTTTGAGAAGATTTCCTAGCCTTATTCCAAACAGGCACACCAGAAATTTAAGCAGGAAGGCAGGAAAGATTTCCCGAGCCTCTCTAAGAGTGGAGGATAAGCACAGCTTTTTATGGCACTGTTAACTCAGAGGCAAGAGCCTTGGCCTGGTTTGCTGCATGGGGCAGCATTTCTACAGTATATACAGGCTTTGCAGGCATCCATCTTCTTTGTCTACCCTTAGGAAGTCAAACAGAGTCCATTTTTTTTTTTTTTTTTTTTCTGACAAGAATTGGAAAGAAGTAACAACCTTGTCCTACTTTCCCAATTGACTCAGTAATGGAGGAATTCTGGGTATTTTGATTTTTTTGGGTCAGTTGAGGGGGCTGGACAGGGTATCAGAGATAAGAATGCAAAATCTCGTCCTAGTGGATACCCCGGGTTTTATAGGAATCAGGTGTTGGGCATCGTGTCAGAGGAAATGCAGGATATTAGAGCAGTACTAGCAGCTACTGGATTTTTTAGTTAAGTCCCTCCTTTGGATGCCCTAAGGATAGACATCTTCAATTCCTCGCCTTGTCCTTTTTACTAAATTGGCAGAAATCCCCTCCTGAGGTAGACATAAGTACTAGGTAAAAGAACAGTTTTGGTGAATTTTGGAACAACAGTATTCAGTATGGGATCTCACAGGCCTCTGGAGTGGGGCAGCCATTAAGAGCCACCATGACAATGGCCCCATTACTTTTCTCTTTCACCCTCTCTTGCCAAGGTATGGGTAACGTATTTGTACCAGTAAAATCTAGTAAAGTCAGATCATTATTGGTTACAGTCAGCAGAACCGACTACAGGAAATGCCTTTCTCTCTTTTTCCATCAATTTACTCGATAAGAATTTGAAAGCTGCTCACTAAAGACTTCTGAGTGATTCAGCTGTTATTTACAACCCTGGCCATAAAAATGTTGATGCCATTTTCATGGTCTTCAAGCTTGAGGTTAATTTGGATTTTGGTTGTTCATCTGGGGATGGCAATGGATTTGTGTTCACCATTGTATGGTGTCTCCATCAGCTCTGGCTGCTATAACAAAATACTGCAGAGTGGGGGCTGAAACAACAGACATTTACCTTCTCACAGTTCGGGAGGCTGGAAGCCCAAGATCAGTGTACCAACATGGTCAGGTTCTTGGTGAGAGTTTACTTCTTGACTTACAGATGGCCTTCTTGCTATGTTCCCACACAGTAGAAAGAGAGAGAGACACCTCTTTGGTGTCTCTTCCTCTTATAAGGGCACTAACCCTATTATGGGGACTCTGCCTTCATGACCTCATCTGAGCCTAATTACTTCCCAAAGGTCCTACCTCCAAATATCATCCCATTGAGAATAGAGCTTCAATATATGAATTTTGTGTGTGTGTGTGTGGGGGGGGGAATCCACAATGTGATTTCTACATGGTTTATTTGGCAACTCTCTCTGGGATGTAGGACGTAGATGAAAAATTCACTGGTTACCAAAATGAACTAACTCTACAGTGGAATGGTAAACTTATAAATGGTAAGCCAGTTGTCTGCCATGCACGCATGAGTGAAAAACAAAGAGAGAGAGAAGAAAGAAGGGCAGAGATTTTATCCATTGCTATTGAGGAATGGGGAGATAGGCATGAAGCCACTGGTGGGATCACTGATTTGATCCACATAAGGAACCAAACTTCTGAGTTTACTCTTCTTAGCATCATCTTTAACCAATGGGCTTTTAAATGTTAGTGCATTTTAGGGTAGAAAGGCAAAGATATTTGAACAAATTATGTAGGAATTGCTAGGAATTGGCCTAGGGATATTGAATACATACAGGGCCATGTGACAGAAATAGCATTTGCCTTCAAGATGGAGGTGTGGATTCTTCATCAGCTTGACAACTTGTTGCTAACATGTCTTCATTCATGTAAGTGGGACAAGAAAGGTGGGCTCTGTTCTGAGAATTATATAGACAGAGGAGTGATACAGTGCAGTGATTCCAGAAGACTGTCAGCATGAATCTTGCTCTAATATGTGACAGTATTTTCTCTAGTTTGTGACAAGAGGGCAGAATAAGTGGTCAGGTTGTTATGTGATTGAGCTTAACTAACTCTAACCTCCCCTTGCATTTTCATTTCTCTCTTTTTAAAAAGATTTTATTTATTTGTTCATAAGGTATGCAGAGGAAGAAGCAGGCTCTTTTCAGGGACCCCAATCTGGGACTTGATCCCAGGACCCTGGGATCACACCCTGAGCCAAAGACAGATGCTTAGCCACTGAGCCACCTACACTTTCATTTCGGATGACATACTTCCTCTGATGCACTTTGGTTGCCAAAATCAAATCTGCACACACCAAGATTCAAATAGCCCAAGCCTGAGATTCGAAAACTCTTGTTATGCTCCCTCACTCTTACTCCCCCTCATACCTTAGTCTGTAGGAAGAGAGTGAACACACACACACACACACACACACACACACACACACACACACTCCTTTCTTGGTTAAGGGCAGTATTATGTTAGTTCACCTTTTTTTTTTTACATTGTTTTCAAATCATTGCAGGTACCAAGAAAGAAACCACAACTGATGACAGCAAACTATTGAGTGACTGAGAGTCAGCAATGCATGTAATAAGTGAAGAAAAGCAGTGCAAGTCAGAGAGAGAAAGAGAGAGAGAGAGAGAGAGAGGTGGGGGAGAGGGGTCGGGAGGTGGTCTTGCTACTGAAGTGTCATCTTCCTTTTAGTTAGACCAAAGTGCTTTTACCTTTTCTTTGCTTTTCTACTTTTGGAAAAAAAATATAGGGGTATTTGGGTGACTCAGTTGGTTAAGTGTCTGCCTTCGGCTCAGGTCATTATCTTGGGCTCCTGGGATCAAACCCCTCATCGGGCTCTCTGCTCAGAGGGGACTGCTTCTCCCCCTCCAACTCCCCCCACCACTCATAGTGTCTCTCTAATAAATAAATAAAATCTTTCTAAAAATTCAGTTAAAAAAAGAAAAATATGTATGACATAATTACAGAACAAACATCCATGTTTTATGTTTCATAATTTATGCAGATGATTTATTACAGTTTTGAACACTCTATTACACATTCAACAGTTGTGAAATTCTTGTTTTTCCCTGAATGGGAGAATGGGAGGTTGGGGGATTAGAACACTTACCATCTCAGACTTGCTCCATGCTATCTATGTTCCTAGTTTCTGGGCATTGAGGAGCAGGGTTGCTTGTCGGGGACAAGCAGCTCAGCTTCCTAGTTTATGGGTTGTTGAACCAATGATTCTCCTGTGGTGGGATGCCCAGGAGCCCTGCATCATTCCCTGATTTCCCTGGCAATCTGCTTTCTCTTTGAGCCATGGCTGCTTGGCTGACTGTGACTAGGGCAGGGAACCTTGGTTAGCACCAAGGAGGAGAGAGGGCATAGAGCCCTTCAACACTTACGTCTGGACCCTGGAAAGAGTGGCAGGTCTGAAGAGGAGGGTAGAGGCCCATGTGTTGCACCATAAAATTCTAGGAACGCTCCATCTGCACTGCAGGCCTGAGAATACCCAGCGTGACAATGTATATAAAATTTCTGGCTTATGCTTCTTAATACCAGTCTATAAAAATAACAGTCCAACTGGATGAGATCATGGCAAGGTTGTGCGGGGCCATATGCCGTGGGCCGAGTTGGTGCTGATGGATATTTGGAGGCTTATGCTCTGGAACTTGTTGATTTGGGAGGAAGAAGAAATCAGAGGGTGGGCATGGGGCCCGGAAATAGGAGAAAGAGAATGAGGAAGAGGATGAGCCTATCTTAGCAGAAGAGAAACCCATCAATTAAAACATAATGAGGAAGGGGTGGGGAAGATTACCACTTATGGAGCATCTATCATGTGTCAGAGAATGTTTATGTTGATGTTTTGTCTCATTTAATCTTCTGTACAACATGAGTCAGACTGTGGTAAGCCCCATTTTCTGAAGGAGGTAAAATGAATTTAGATATAAGTAAGTTTATCTGAGACTTGGCTCATGCCTAGAAGCGGGGGGCGGGGGGGGGGGGTGGGTGGGTAGAGACAATATGAGCCCAGGGCTTTATGACTCCAAGGTTGTGATCACTGTTATGCTACAGGTTATTCACTTTGGCGTGAAGTCAGTTTTGTGGTGAATAAAAATCTCCAATTAGAGTCTAGATGGCTGGTTGGGAACTCTTTTAGCTGATTCTAGTCTACAGAACTGAGCAGTTGGCTTGGGATCTTGTGGATGAAGGATGAAGTTTTTCTCTCCTTTCCAGGCTTGGGTGATATGGAATGAGCTGTATGGACAAATATGGTTGTTGTTGGGTCAGGCTGTTGGGAATGAGTGGACGGTGACCAGGACCATTGATCAGCCCCTGAGAAAACACCTCAGCTTCCTCGGGGGTAGTTCAGACAGACACATCTCTGACAGATGGACGTGTGTGGACTACTCATCAGGCTTGTTGTGGGCAGAAGATCCATTTGGCATTGTTTTGGAGGGACTCCTTCCTCTGGACAAAACTCCAAGTAATTTTAAAATTTGGTCCTGTTGCATCTCGTATTATATTCCAATAAAAATATAGCAGCTCCCGAACATCTTCTGTCTCAGATGCTTTATAAGCCTGATGCTTTTTGATTTTCACAAGCACCACATCAGGAACATGGAATAGGCTCCATTTTCTGGAAAAGAAAACAGAGGCTCAAAAGTGATAAGAAAGCTGTCCTCAGGAATACTATGATAAGCTGTTGGTTTATGATTTAATCCCATCTGCTTGATTTTGGAAACACTGTCCGTCCCATCCCAAGAGAGACCAGGGAGGATCCTGTCTCCTTAAGTACATCGAGTGTGCCTTGGTTAAGACAGGGCTCAAGATCACATTTGTCACCAACTTAGTAAATTACATAAAGAATTTATTTAAAAAATCTTGCACAATCCAGCTGTTCAATGGCACTTACTTAAATTGGAAACAAACATTTTTTTTATCTCTTCATTGAAAGTGGCTCACATTTTTTAAAAAACAAAATAATATATTTCATAACATACTGTTGAGGTATAATTCACATACCATACAATTCTCCCATTGAAAGTGTCTAATTTAGTGGTTTTTCATACATTCACAGAGGTGTACTGCCCGACGTGGAGCTCGATCCCACGACCCTGAGATCAAGACCTGAGCTGAAACCAAGAGTCTGCCGTTCAACTGACTGAGCCACCCAGGTGCCCCAGACATTACATTTTTAATCAGAGAAAAGAGATTAACATTAAACAAAGCTGAGAGAAAGAGGACCTCTCCCTTTCTAGTCTTTGTGTACTCAAGACACAGAGCAACGTAGTCACAATCAACCTGCACATATTGTTTTATGTCTGCTTTTTTAAAGTGACATTTCCCATCTTGTTACTTTGCATTTATAGTGTCCCGGGGATATTCCCTTACACTGACAAGCAATAATTTACTAACTCACCCCTTTTTGCTGAGCCATTAGGCCTTTTTTTTCTATCATAAATAATGTGGCAGTGAACATCTTTGCACATAAAGCTTATTTCCCCTGTTGAATATATTTCTTGGGGTTGGATTCCCGAGAGTGTGTTACTGAGTCAAAGGGTATCAACCTTTTACATCCCTCTCTCTCTTCTCTCATGCTTATTCCTAAAGAGGTGACTCTGTTTCACAAAATTAAAAAAACCCTATAATATATGTATCATAGACATATGATATATATATCTTATGCATGTAGAACATTATACATAAACAGTCACTTAATCCTGCCAAGATTTTACTTTCATTATATAAATTGGAGACAGGCAAAAATCTGTAAGGTCAAATATCATCCATTTCTTGAGAACCAAGAAAGACTGTCCTTTATGCCTCCCACCTGGTGACTTAACTTCACCATTTCTCTTAGAAAATTATTCCCATGGAAAATGATTCCCTCAACCCCCTGACCTTTTATTGGTTGCTGTCAGCCTGGGGCAGCACTTTGTTTCTAGCTGTTCTTAAAAGCTACTTGTCCAGCTTAACCCTTTGAAGGCTGGCAGGGGTGAACAGGGCTGGAGGATGGGAGTGGGGAGGGTGAATTTACACATCTGTACCCTCAGGCCTTCAGGTCAGAGTGAGCTACCCTTGACACAGGGGCGGCTGAGAAAATTAGAGCATCCCCAACTTGTTCTGTTGCAAATAGCAACAATTTGAGAAGCTCTAATGGGGGTCGATCTTTAATGTCCATACAAAAGGAGCTATGAGTAGTGAAAGCAATGCTGAATTACTGAGAGGAACTTTTTAGAGCTCGAGTGTGAGTGTATTCACCCCAGATGTCTCATCTCCCCAGAAACAACAATTTTGAATTTCAGGATTTTTGGCATTCTTAGATGCCACCTAAGGCCGTCTAGAATCCTACTGGATTCATGAAATTCTGTATTAGTGAGGGTGCTTTTGGCTGTAAGCTACAGTAGATCCAAATCAAATTAGCTTAAAAGATCATAGGAATTTTCATGTAATTGGAGGGTCCAGAGATAGAGTTGATGCCCAACAAAGCTTGATCCGGGAGCTCAGCATGGTACCGGGACTGGATATTTTTTCTTCTCCTTTGCTTTCCATGGCACGCAGATAGCCTGCTTCACGGTCTGCCCCAAAGACACTCACCACTTCCTTTTCTTGTTTCCTGGATGTCTTATCTTTTCTTCCATCTTGCCACCTAATTGGGGGTGTCCTGTGTGCTATGTGACATGAGTTTATCACAGTAGCAGTCAGATTCCTCTTTCTGGACAGAAAAGGACCCCTGAAGCTGAGCCTGAGCAGATCTCAGGCTGGGCACAGCACAGGTGGAGGGACAGCAGACAGTCAGTCTTTGAGGGGCAGCCAGATGGGGAATCCAGTGCCTGGTTCCAGGAAAAGGGAGGCTGAGGGCCGGGGCAGGAGGCAGCAGCCAGAGGATGGAGGCCTTGGTGCTAATTCTGGAGAACCAGCATTAGGGTGGCCTTAAGGTAGGTTCTAGAACAACTCCCTGTGTCTCAGGGATATGGTGCATATCTGCAGCCTGGAGAGGGAGCCCTTCTGACCGGAGCTACCCTCGCTTCCTCTGGAAGCCTGCGATTATGCCTAAAGGAACATGAGGCCCTGGAGGCCAAGAGAGAGAGTCAGGGCTTCTCCACCGGACTCTCCTGCCAGTGGCTGTGTGATCTGGGGAAGGCGCTTTCCCTTCCTAGACCTGAGATTCTCTGGGGGTTTGGAGGCCCGTTTGCTGAGAACTCTCGGAGTTCTGCAATCTGAAAGCCTCTTCTGAGGAGTTAATTGTTAACTCAAGTGTAAACTGTTGATGGCAGTAGGTGTGACCCCCTCCTGGGTTATTTGCATTTTATAATGCACTCCTAGGAGACCAAAATTCTTTGAAGACCCTGAAAGAATGGAGTCTTAATGGTGGCATAAAGGGTGTGTGTGTGTGTGTGTGTGTGTGTGTGTGTGTGTGAACGAGGGTGGGGAGGGAGAGTTAAGAGATGGTTTTGTTTAAAATTCCTCACATCTCAGATCTGTCCCAGCTATATTGAAGGATCAAGTTTTCATGACTCATCTGTGATGTTCAGACCTAGGGGCACTCCTGGTGGGATGTGCAGCAACTGTTTAAAATATTTTACTGAACTGCAATAATTCTGTAGGAGCTAACTGAAGCATCAGGGATTGAGTCAGGGCGATCGTCATGACGGTCAATTCGGGATTCCGGGGGTGTGGAATTACCAGGTGAGGGCCTGTAGGTGATGCCCCAAGTCTCTTCAGCAGTACGAGGTCGCCCTGTGAGCCAGGGCTGGCCGTCATTGGTTCTCTCCTTTCCTACCCCTTAGCTTCACCAGAGGGCCCCACATGTGTTCAACACCAGAACATAAGCACCCCCAGGCCAAGCCTGGTCTCGCTGGTTTGCTGCTGGGACCTAGCGCCTGGCAGTGCTCAGTTGAAAGCTGCTGCTACTACCTGCTTCACAGGTGAGACATGGGAGCCCCCAGGAAGTTCCTTCAGCTGGAGAGTGGTCTGTGTAGGCAGCTCCCTGAGCTGGAGGCCAGAAGGCCTCCCTCCCAGGCAGGTGGTCACAGGACAGGCCGAGCTTGCCCTCTGCTGCTGAGTGAGGGGCCTGAACCAGGGCTTCCCTCCCCTCCAGCTGGTAGCTGCAGCCTGGCAGTGTCGCTGCTGGCCTTGGTGGGTTTTCAGGACAGCCTTTGAGAATGAGAGTAAACCACTTCACCTACCTCCCATCCCAGCACCTCCCACCTCGCTTTCTCTGAAATGAATAAAGTTGAGCTGGTCACTTCAAAGAAAAGGACTGAAGGTATGTCAGTGATATAACAATTCTTGCTTTCAAGCAAAAATGAGAATTTTGGAGAACTTGCATCCACCGTCGCGAGCTTGGTAGCTTCCAAGCTACCAAGTACTCTTGGTACTTCAAGAGTCTTCTGCGGAGATCGGTAGTGATATTGACAACGGTGTCTTTTTTGATACCGTAGAATGAGATATGTCAACATTTGGAAGATCTGTACAACTCTGTGAATTGATATTTTCCAAATGATCAATGAATGATGCTACAAGACCATGCACGGATAAAGATCCACTGCAAGTGTAAGACAGGCCAGTGAGATTTTACAGAACAGTGTACAGAAGCTCATCGCTATCATTTTGGATTCCACACTGCAAATAGCCTTTAAGAAGCTACTGTGTGTGAGCTGCGGTATGTTATCAAAGAAGAATATCTAAAATTATCAGCAAAGGCTATTAAAATACTACTTTCTTTCCCAACTACGTATCTTCATATATATATATTCAAACAAAACCATACATCACGACAGACAGAATGCTGTATCCAACTGTCTTTTACTAAGTCACACGTTAGAAAGATTTGGAAAAATGAAAACACAGTTCTCTCTCCTCATTAAATCACTTGTTTTAGAAAGGATAGTTATTTCTCGTAAAAATGTTAATGTTTCTATATAATGAGTTTCTTATTGTTCTTTTTAAATGAGTTAAGAAATCTTTAAAAATGTCTTGTTTTATTTTCTAAAATGGTAAATATTGATGGATGTAACAAATGTAAACCAGACCTCTTAAGTTCTTTTTAAAAGCGTAACCAGCAGCTATCCTCCTGCTCACGATTTGTGAACTACTGATCTAGGGTACAAAGAACGCCCTCAAATCAATAATGAGATAGGATTCCAGCAGAAGAAATGGGCCAAGGATTCAAACAGGTAATTTATAGAAAAAGCCAAGAGGCATATGAAGAGTTGCTTGGCCTCATTATTAATCAGAAAAATACAAGCAAAATTGTGACATTACTTTTTTTTAATTGAAGTCGATTTGCCAACACATAGCGTAATACCCAGTGCTCATCCCGTCAAGTGCCCCCCTCATTGCCTGTGACCCAGTCACCCCAACCCCCCGCCCATCTCCCTTTCCACCACCCCTTGTTCATTTCCCAGAGTTAGGTGTCTCCCATGTTTTGTCACCCTCACTGATATTTTCACTTATTTTCTCTCCTTTCCCCTTTATTCCCTTTCACTGTTTTTTATATTCCCCAAATGAATGAGACCATATAATGTTTGTCCTTTTCTGATTGACTTATTTCACTCAGCGTAATAACCTCCAGGTCCATCCATGTGGAAACAAATGGTGGGTATTTGTCGTTTCTAATGGCTGAGGAATATTCCATTGTGTAAATAAACCACATCTTCTTTATCCATTCATCTTTTGTTGGACACCGAGGCTCCTTCCACAGTTTGGCTATTGTGGACGTTGCTGCTATAAACATCGGGGTGCAGCTGTCCTGCCGTTTCACTGCATCTGTATCTTTGGGGTAAATCCCCAGCAGTGCAATTGCTGGGTCATAGGGCAAATCTATTTTTAACTCTTTGAGGAACCTCCACACAGTTTTCCAGAGTGGCTGCACCAGTTCACATTCCCACCAACAGTGCAAGAGGGTTCCCCTTTCTCCGCATCCTCTCCAACATTTGCTGTTTCCTGTCTTGTTAATTTTCCCCATTCTCACTGTGGTTTTGATTTGTACTTCCCTGAAGGCCAGCAATGCGGAGCATTTTCTCATGTGCTTGTTGGCCATGTCTATGTCTTCCTCTGTGAGATTTCTCTTCATGTCTTTTGCCCATTTCATGATTGGATTGTTTGTTTCTTTGCTGTTGAGTTTGTTAAGTTCTTTATAGATCTTGGATACTAGCCCTTTATCTGATATGTCATGTGCAAATATCTTCTCCCATTCTGTAGGTTGTCTTTTAGTTTTGTTGACTGTTTCTTTTGCTGTGCAGAAGCTTTTATCTTGATGAAGTCCCAATAATTCATTTTTGCTTTTGTTTCCCCTTGCCTTCATGGATGTATCTTGCAAGAAGTTGCTGTGGCCAAGTTCAAAAAGGGTGTTGCCTGTGTTCTCCTCTAGGATTTTGATGGATTCTTGTCTCACATTTAGATCTTTCATCCATTTTGAGTTTATCTTTGTGTATGGTGAAAGAGATGGTCTAGTTTCATTCTTCTGCATGTGGATGTCCAATTTTCCCAGCACCATTTATTGAAGAGACTGTCCTTTTTCCAGTGGCTAGTCTTTCCTGCTTGTCGAATATTAGTTGACCATAGAGTTGAGGGCCCATTTCTGGATTCTCTATTCTGTTCCATTGATCTATGTGTCTGTTTTTGTGCCAGTACCACACCGTCTTGATGATTACAGCTTTGTAGTACAATCTGAAATCCGGCATTGTGATACCCCTGGCTCTGGTTTTCTTTTTTAATATTTCCTTTGGCTGTTTGGGGTCTTTCCTAATTCCACACAAATTTTAAGATTATTTGTTCCAAGTCTCTGAAAAAGTCCACGGTGTTTTGATAGGGATTACATTAAATGTGTAAATTGCCCTGGGTAGCATTGACATTTTCACAATATTAATTCTTCCAACCCATAAGCATGGAATATTTTTCCATCTCTTTGTGTCTTCCTCAATTTCTTTCAGAAGTTTTCTGTAGTTTTTAGGGTATAGATCTTTTACGTCTTTGGTTAGGTTTATTCCTAAGTATCTTATGCTTTTGGGTGCAATTGTAAATGGGATTGACTCCTTAATTTCTCTTTCTTCAGCCTCATTGTTAGTGTATAGAAGTGCCACTGATTTCTGGGCATTGATTTTGTATCCTGCCACACTGCAAATTGCTGTATGAGTTCTAGCAATCTTGGGGTGGAGGCTTTTGGGTTTTCTATGTACAGTATCATGTCATCTGCAAAGAGGGAGAGTTTGACTTCTTTGCTAATTTGAATGCCTTTTCTTTTTGTTGTCTGATTGCTGAGGCTAGGACTTCCAGTACTATGTTGAATAGCAGTGGTGAGAGTGGACATCCCTGTCATGTTCTTGATCTTAGGGGAAAGGCTCCCAGTGCTTTCCCATCAAGGATAATTTGCTGGGGGTTTTTTGTAGATGGCATTTAAGATGCTGAGGAATGTTCCCTGTATCCCTACACTCTGAAGAGTTTTGATCAGGAATGGATGCTGTATTTTGTCAAATGGTTTCTCTGCATCTATTGAGATGATCATATGGTTCTTGTTTTTTCTCTTGTTGATATGATCTATCACCTTGATTGCTTTACGAGTGTTGAACCAGCCTTGCATCCTGGGGATAAATCCCACTTGGTCATGGTAAATAATCTTCTTAATGTACCGTTGGGGTCATGGTGAATAATCTTCTTAATGTATTGTTCGATCCTATTGGCTAGTATCTTGTTGAGAATTTTTGCATCTGTGTTCATCAGGGATATTGGTCTATGATTCTTTTTAGTGGGGTCTTTGTCTGGTTTTGGAATTAAGGTGATGCTGGCCTCATAGAATGAGTTTGGAAGTACTCCATCCCTTTCTATCTTTCGGAACAGCTTTGTAGAATAGGTATTGTTTCTTTAAATGTTTGTTAGAATTCCCCTGGGAAGCCATCTGGGCCTGGACTTTTGTGTCTTGGGAGGTTTTTGATGACTGCTTCAATTTCCTCCCTGGTTATCAGCTTGTTCAGGTTTTCTAGTTCTTCTTGTTCCAGTTTTGGTAGTTTCTGGTTTTCCAGAAATGCGTCCATTTCTTCTAGATTGCCTAATTCATTGGCGAATAGCTGCTCATAATATGTCTTTAAAATGGTTTGTATTTCCTTGGTTTGGTTGTGATCTCCCCTTTTTCATTTATGAGTTTATTAATTAGAGTCTTTTCGCTTTTGTTTTTAATAAGGCTGGCTAATGATTTATCTATCTTATTCTTTCAAAGAACCAACGCCTGGTTTTGTTGATCTGTTCTACAGTTCTTCTGGTCTCTATTTCATTGATTTCTGTTCAAATCTTTATTAACTCTCTTCTTCTGCTGGGTGTAGGTTTTATTTGCTGTTCTTTCTCCAGTTCCTGTAGGTGCAAGGTTAGCTTGTGTATTTAAGTTTTTTTCCAGTTTTTTGAGGGATGCTTGTATTGTGATGTATTTCCCTCTCAGGACTGCTTTTGCTGTATCCCAAAGATTTTGAACAGTTGTATCTTTGTTCTATTAATTTCCATGAATCTTTTCAATTCTTCTCTAATCTCCTGGTTGACCCTTTCATCTTTTAGCAGGATGGTCTTTAACCTCCACGTGTTTGAATTTCTTCCAAATTTCATCTTCTGATTGAATTCTAGTTTCAAAGCATTATGGCCTGAAAATATGCAGGTGACAATCCCAATCTTTTGGTATCAGTTAAGACCTGATTTGTGACCCAGTATGTGGTCTATTTTGGAGAATTTCCATGTGTACTTGAGAAGAATGTGCATTCAGTTGCATTTGGATGTAAAGTTCTGTAAATATCTGTGAAATCCATCTGGTCCAGTGTATCATTTAAAGCTCTTGTTTCTTTGGAGATGTTGTGCTTAGTAGATTTGTCATTTGTAGAAAGTGCTGTGTTGAAGTCTTCCAGTAGTAGTGTATTATTATCTAAGTATGTCTTAACTTTGGTTATTAATTGATTGATATACTTGGCAGCTCCCACATTAGGGGCATAAGTATTCATGATTGTTAGGTCCTCTTGTTGGATAGAACCTTTAAGTATGATATAGTGTCCCTCTTCATCTCTTACTACACTCTCTGGGATAAACTTTAATTTATCTGATATGAGGATGGCTACCCCTGCTTTCTTTTGAGGACCATTTGGATGGTAAATGGTTCTCCAACCTTTTATTTTTCAGGCTGTAGGTGTCCTTGGGTCTAAAATGAGTCTCTTGTAGACAGCAAATAGATGGGTCCTGCTTTTTTATCCAGTCTGAAACCCTGCATCTTTTGATGGGATCATTAAGCCCATTCACGTTCAGAGTTACTATTGAAAGATATGAGTTTAGTGTCATCATAATACCTATTCAGTCCCTGTTTTTGTGGATTATTTCTTTGGGCTTCCTCTTTCTTTTACAGAGCCCCCCTTAACACTTCTTGCAGAGCTGGTTTGGTGGTCACATATTCTTTCAGTTTCTGCCTATTTTGGAAGTTCTTTATCTCTCCTTCTATTCTGAATGAGAGCCTTGCTGGATACAGTATTCTTGGCTGCATGTTCTTCTCATTTAGGACCCTGAATATATCCTGCCAGCCCTTTCTGGCCTGCCAGGTCTCTGTGGAGAGGTCTGCTATTAATCTAATAGTTCTCCCCATATAAGTTAGGGATCTCTTGTCTCTTGCTGCTTTAAGGATTTTCTCTTTATCTTTGGAGTTTGCAAGTTTCACTATTAAATGTTGAGGTGTTGAATGGTTTTTATTGATTTTAGGGGGGGATCTCTCTATCTCCTGGATCTGAATGCCTGTTTCCCTCCCCAAGTTAGGGAAGTTCTCAGCTATGATTTGTTCAAATATGCTTTCTGGTCCTCTGTCCTTTTTGGAGCCCTCTGGAACCCCAATTAAATGTAGATTTTTCCTTCTGAGGCTGTCATTTATTTCCCTTAACCTTTCCTCATCATCTTTTGTTTTTCTCTTTTTTTCTTCAGTTTCCTTCCTTGCCATCAACTTGTCTTCAATGTCACTCATTCGTTCTTCTACCTCATTAACCCTTGTTGTTAGGACCTCCAGTTTGGATTACATCTCATTTAATTGATTTTTAAATTTCGACCTGATTAGATCTAAATTCTGAACTCATGAAGTCTCTTGAATCCTTTATGCTTTTCTCCAGAGCCACCAGGAGCTTTATAATTGTGCTTCTGAATTGGCTTTCTGACACTGAATTGTAATCCAAATTCTGTAACTCTGTGGGAGAGAGTACTGTTTCTGATTCTTTCTTTTGTGGTGAGCTTTTCTTTCTAGTCATTGTGCTTAGTGCAGAGTGGCAAAAAACGAGTTGTACTGGAAAAAGGAAGAAAAAAAGAGGACAAAAAAGAAAAAAAAAAAAAAAAAGAAAAAACCAAAAATTCCCCCCAAATAAAAAAACAAAACAAAACAAAAAAACAAGGAGGGGTATCCTCTGGTTCTATATACTGTAAATCCCTCGACTTCCCCTGGAGCTTTCCAGCACGGCTTGGTCAAGAACTTACTCTTCCCCTGTCTTTCCAGCTGGCCTTCTGGGGGAGGGGCCTGCTGTGCTGATTCTCAGGTGTGTGCACCTGGGGAGCTGCCTCGCCCCTGCCTGGTGCACCGCTAGGTGGGAGCTGTTTACCCGATGAGGCCCCTGTTCCCTGTGGCCCTGCTCCGTCCCAGGCTCAGAGTGACACCAGGAGGGACAACTCCCCTGGCAGCGGCCAGCTCTCCAGCCCTGGAGTCAGCTCCCCAGTAACTCCCGCAGCTCCCAGTCCGCGGGAGCCTGGATGCTCCGGGTGTGGGGGGCGCTGGGGTGGGCGGCACCGATCTGCACAGCTCGGGGGCGCCTGGTGGCAGGAGCGTCCTTGCTGTCCTGGGCCCTCGCGGCCTCCGCCTGTCCTGGGGGAGCGCCGGATCCTGGGCTGTGTTCCCCAGCGCCCTGGGCTCCAGGGCCTGCGCGGCTGGAATCGCGCTCCCAGGGCCGTGCAGCCCCCTCCACGGAGCCGCCACCTGAGCCGCCTCCGAGCTGCTCCCGGGCCCGCCGGGCGCCCGCTGCAGCCCTTTAGGGAGCTGGGCCGCGGGGTGTTGCCCGCTCTCCCCCACGGCGCAGGTCCTGTGTTAGTGCCCCCGGGAGCCTGAGGGCATCCCCGCCCCTCCTGGGATCCTGCCCGAGCTCCCTGCAAGCTCCTTTCCGTGTCCGGGAAGATTGGTGAAGCTCCTGCTTCTCAGGGATGGGGCTTTCCTGTCCTGGGGACACTTGCCGGGGGCCTTAGCCCGGCTCCTCGCGGGGCCCCTCCCCCACTGGATTCTTTTTCTTTTTCTTTTTCCGTCTTCCTACCTTGTTAGAAGCGCAAACTCTTCCCTAGAACCCTAGTGGTTCCAGCTGCCCTCTCTTTAGATCTCAGGTTAAATTCGTAGGTTTTCAGGATGATTTGAACGTTATCTGGGTAAGTTGGTGGGAACAGGTGACTTGGGGACCCTACTCCTCTGCCATCTGGCCCCGCCCCCTGTGACATTACTTTATACCTATTCCTGGCAGGTGTAGAAAGCCACGTAATGACAAGTATTGGTGTGCTGTGAGGACAGAGGAAGCCCTTGCTGGAAGTGTGAAAAGTATAGCCATTCTGGGAAGCAATCTCCTCATTGTTATTTCAATTAAATAGGCACAGTCCTTCTGACCTAGCATTCCTACTTTTGGGTATAGGAACAAAAGAAGTTGTCTTAAGAGTCATTTGACATTAGTGCAGATGTATATCACAGCTGTTTGTGGTAGGGAGCTGGAAGCTTTCTGGGTGCCCCTCGCTGTGGGTAGATTGGCAATAGGTGAATATACAGTAGCAGATTACATATGCCATGAATATATCACAAAGAAAATGCAACGAGACATGAGATGGAAGCAGGAGTGATCCCCAGTGCAATCTTATTTGTGTAAATTAAGATTACAGTCGTATGAAGCAATGCATGCTTTGCAAGAACACATGTGGAAGGGTCCCCATTGTATGAGGTCCATAGGTTTCTAGAGAATATCATGGACTATGTGACTTACACAAATAGAAGTTTATTCTTTCGAAGTTCTAGAAGCCAGAAATCTGAAATTAAAGTGTCGGCAGGGCTGGTACCTTTTGGAGACACTCTGAAGAATCTGCTTCATGCCTCTCTCCTTGCTTCTGGTGGTTGCTGGCAATCCTTGGTGTTCGTTGGCTTCCAGATACATCCCTTCAATCTCTGCCTTTGCCTTCCTTCTCTATATGTCTCAGTCTTTCTCTGTGTCCAAATTTATCTCTTCTTATAAGGACACCAGTCATGTTGGGTTTAAAGGCCTACTCTGATCCAATATGACTCAACTGTGACTTCATTATAACTGCAAAAGACCCTATTTTTAAATAAGTTCACATTCATACGTCTGGGTAGACATGAATTTTTTTGGTGGGGGGCACACTATTCAACTGCATATAAATCAAACATATGAGAATGGTTGGCTATACAGGGCAAGGGAGCAAGGATGTGAAACAGAGATGAATAAGTTTAAGCAAGCAAACCAACAGTAAGCAAGCAAGGGATGGCCCTTTATATATTTTTTTGAAGTTTTATAAAAGGTAATTTTGTGTTTTTTTATAAATGTATTTTTTATTGGTGTTCAATTTGCCAACATATAGAATAACACCCAGTGTTCATCCTGTCAAGTGCCCACCTCAGTGCCCGTCACCCAGTAACCCCCCCCCCCCCCCCGCCCACCTCCCCTTCCACCACCTCTAGTTCGTTTCCCAGAGTTAGGAGTCTTTCATGTTCTGTCTCCCTTTCTGATATTTCCCACTCATTTTTTTCTCCTTTCCTCTTTATTCCCTTACACTATTTTTTATATTCCCCAAATGAATGAGACCATATAATGTTTGTCCTTCTCCGATTGACTTATTTCACTCAGCATAACACCCTCCAGTTCCATCCACATCGAAACAAATGGTGGGTATTTATTGTTTCTGATGGCTGAGGAATATTCCATTGTATACATAAACCACATCTTCTTTATCCATTCATCTTTCCATGGACACCGAGGCTCCTTCCACAGTTTGGCTATTGTGGACATTGCTGCTAGAAACATCGGGGTGCAGGTGTCCTGCCGTTTCATTGCATCTGTATCTTTGGGGTAAATCCCCAGCAGTTCAATTGCTGGGTCGTAGGGCAGATCTATTTTTAACTCTTTGAGGAACCTCCACACAGTTTTCCAGAGTGGCTGCACCAGTTCACATTCCCACCAACAGTGCGGGAGGGTTCCCCTTTCTCCATGTCCTCTCCAACATTTGTGGTTTCCTGCTTTGTTAATTTTCCTCATTCTCACTGGTGTGAAGTGGTATCTCATTGTGGTTTTGATTTGTATTTCCCTGATGGCAAGTGATGCGGATGAGTCGTTATAGAGCCAAGGGATGTCCACACAGTCAATCCCACAAAAAGAAACGTCTTTCCATCAGTCATGGCTCCAGATTCAAGCATACAACAACAGCAGCAACAAAACCTAATAAAAAAATAAACACAACGTCCCTTGAGAATTTTTAACTGCAATCTTGGCTTGGAGCTAGAATTTACACTAACTGAAGATCTAAAGGACCCTAAGAAGAGAATTCATTGAGTTTAAAGTAGTAATGATTTTGGACTCCCGGGTGTTCAGTTGGTTGAGTGTTAGACTCTTGATCTAGGCTCAAGTCGTGATCTCATGGTCATGAGTTGGAGCCCCACACTGAACTCAATGTTGGCTATGGAGCTTACTATAAAGAAAGAAAGAAAGAAAGAAAGAAAGAAAGAAAGAAAGAAAGAAAGAAAGAAAGAAAGCAGTAATGATTTGGTAACACCTCCTGCCATTTGGCTTAAGTAAATACAAACACTCTTGTAAGAAAAAGCCCTCTTTATTCAGGTCTTAAAGAACTTCCAGAGATAGAATTTCTCAAAAACCAAGAAAGATAAAATAGTGCATGTAACTTCTACACATTTAGAGGGAGAAAATCGAGTAGGACAAATTATAAACAATATTAAAGATACAAGCAGAGAGAAAAAATAGGGAAGAAAACTTGCAGAAAGCACAAAGATAGCATAATGAATTCAAGTATTTTAGCATTCACCATATATACACTTGTGTGTGTGTGTGTGTGTGTGTGTATTCTAAGCTTGCTGGTTTGGACAGATTATCAGAATGGCTTAAAAATAAGTAAAACAGCTACATGCTTTTTAACTGAAAGCATCAGGACATACAGAGTTTGTAAACACACAGATAGAAAAAGATTTATTAGCAAATAGTCCATAAGCCCTCATTCATGGAGCTGTATTAATATCATGCAAAATATGCTTTAGAGCAAAAAGGTTTTACTAGAGTAAATCCTGAATGTAAGATTGACTTAAATGGGAAATTAATGGTATTCACTAGATTATGCAGATAAAGGAGAAAAAGCATGTGATCATTACAATTGAGGTAGAGAAATTATTCAATACAACTTAGCATTTGTTCATGATATTCTTAGCAAACTAAGATAACTTTTAGATCTGATAAAGGCAATTCCCTAATCAATCTATAGCAAGACTCATACTTAATGGTAAACCCTTAGAAACACTTTTTTAATTTTTATTTTTAAAAGATTTTATTTATTTATTCACAACACACACACACACACACAGAGGTAGAGACATAGGCAGAGGGAGAAGCAGGCTCCATGCCCGATGCCCTATGTAGGACTCGATCCCTGGACTCTGGGATTATAACCTAAGCCAAAGGCAGCCGCTCAACCACTGAGCCACGCAGGCATCCCTAGAAACACTTTATTTTTTTAAAAATATTTTATTTATTTATTCATGAGAATACACAGAGAGGAGAGAGAGAGGCAGAGACACAGGCAGAGAGAAGCAGGCTCCATGCAGGGAGCCTGATGTGGGACTCGATCCCGGGTCTCCAGGATCACGCCCTGAGCTGTAGGCGGCGCTAAACCGCTGAGCCACCGGGGCTGCCCCACCTAGAAACACTTTAGAATAAGAAATAAGACAAGGATGCTTGCTCTAATTGCATCTTTTAAACTTTGTACTGCAATCCTAGACAAAGTAACGAATTAAATGAAATAAAGCCTAAGGATCTATACATAAAACCTAAAAGATCTACAGGCAAGTTATTAAAATTATTAATAGCTCAAGTGAATATAAAATGAACACAATTCAAATTGCATTTCTATGCAGCCATTAGAATATCTGATAGCATTTAAGACAAACAAACAATGTAGAATCTGCTGAAGAATCTGCTTCATGCCAAATGTAAGTTTGGCATCTGGGAGATAAATCTAAAAACAGATATCTAATATTTTTATCTAGCCAAAATACATAAATCTTCATTTAGGTCTTTAGGAAAGACCTAAATAAATGAAAATACATACCATGTTTATGGATAGGATAATTGAATATCATATAGGGGATAGTGTTCGCTAAATGGATCTATAACAATTCCAAATGGACTAGCACAAACTGGTTTTGAACTTTTCAGTGGAATATCAGCGGACCACCAAGTCTTCCCAGAAGAAGAGCAACCTGGGAGGCTATTCATCTAATACAAAGATTTAAGATGAAGCTAGAATAATTAATATCATGAGGATCCTCTTGGATGGGACTTTTGGCTGGCTCTTCCCTGGAAACTACCACCACAAAATCCCACCTACCTTTGCCAGCCACCTGCAGAGGTAAAGCTTGCTCCAGTGCTGTGCCACCGGGCAGGGAAGATGAATTGTAATCTTTTGTCTTTAACTCTCCCCACAAGTAGGTGTAGATGCCAATCCTTATGACCCCTAAATGCTCTCTGTTAACACTTTTGCAGTTCCTTCACTCAGCTTGAGATCAAGTGACAGACCCCATGTCCTGTGGAGGTGTGTGGGAACCTCTACAGACTTGCTTAACTCCTCTGAAGAAACTTCCTCTCCCAGGCCATCTTTTGAAGGGAGAAGGTGGGTGACCAACCCACACAGATAGAAGTGGTGTTGTGCTTCCTGCATGAAGAGCCTGCTACATCTACCACATGACCTCATAATGGGGGCACATGGCACCACTGCTCTTTTCAGTCTTTGGGAGCTCTGCCAAAACTGAAACTCTGAGACAAAAGGAGGAGTTGCATGTCATATCCTGTTACAGTGATTCTAAAGTAGTTTGGGTTATGACAAATGGGACCAGATCAACTCCTGCTGACTCTGCTCATCTCTGTTTCCTTTGCGTGTGTGTTTTGCCCAGCCAGAACAGTGGTTATCAGCTGAGATCACTAAACTATGTATTGAAGCACAGAATTATGTGTGCTGGGCTCTCTCTTTACGTGATGTGATTTGTGGCTGTATCGAGAGAAGAATAGGAGGGGTCGAGTCCCAGACTTGGGAGGATTTGATAGACGTTGATGTGAATTTTGGCTCTAAGTAATTTAGCTGTAGAATTTGTGTTACTTCTCTGAGCCTCAGTTTCCTTATTCATAACATGAGGATAATGATGCCTCTATTCAGGGATGTGTGTAACACCTTCAAAGTCCTTAATAGAGGGCTGAGGTTATGGCTTGATGCACCATCTCTTCCCTTTGCTAAGTTTGGAATAGAGCAAAGGTGTGTGTGTGTGGAATGTGTGTGTATACACACATGTTCTTGTGCTTGTGTCTGTGAATCTTTATGACTCTGTTTCTCTCCATACTTTATGTACTGCACATAACCACTATCAATAGTAATCATGGTAATAGGTGGAATATTGGCCAAATAAAGTCATAAGCAAGTTGCTCTCATTTTTTAGACCATACCTGCTGGAGCTCACATTCTGTGATATGAAATACTTGATACCTCTGCCCTTCTCTTTCCTATTTGGCAGCAGCCTAGAATCTGGGCTTTATGTGTTTGAAGTGATGATTGCCTTT
The DNA here is from genome assembly GCF_048164855.1 of Canis lupus baileyi. Lineage (NCBI taxonomy): Eukaryota > Metazoa > Chordata > Mammalia > Carnivora > Canidae > Canis > Canis lupus. Next base: position 48,275,090 of record NC_132839.1, on the reverse strand, counting down.
TCTGCACGTGAGTGCAAGACAACTAGGTGGGGAAGGGGAGAGGTGAGCACTGGGGAAAAGTTACTAAAACCAACAGTCCTAGGGTATCATACTATATTCTTGGGACTATGGGCATCGTAACCCTGGGGTATTCTCTCTCCTGAGCAGAAGGCACCTGAGATTGAGTGAACAGGATTTTTTTTTATTGTGATTTCAGGGCTTTCCTTTGGTGGATGTGATGTCATAATACATTGGGAGTATATGAGCCTTGAAGAGCACCTCCCTGATCATACTTATTCTATCCCTTCCCCAGAATCAGACATTTCTCTCAATATAATCACCTCACTTAGGACTCAGGCTGGTATCTCTGGATTTAGATTTCTTGTCCAGGTGCAAGAGGGCCTGAAGGCAGTGAGGGTGATGAAGCATCAAGGGACAGTTAGTGTGATACTCATGGGTGAGAAGCCTGGTATCCATGTGAAGGTGTCAGGCACCCAGGGGGATATGTTGAGATTCCTTCATCCAGCAAACTAGCTACAGAGAAGGGAACCATAGGGAAGTGATCTAAGGAAGGGATTTGAATCATGAGCTCTCTGCAGATGAGAAGACTACCATCAACAGGCAAAAATTTCCTTATTGGATGTGAACAAAAATGACATGGGGGCTATACAGTGGAGCTGTGGTAGGAGGGTCCCAATTGTCAGATGAGATGCTGGGTCAAATAGTTTTATATTTCTTATCCACTCTTGAAGCAGTGACTCTAGGGTCTGGTGTTTTTCTTGCCCTCTTCCCCATTTAGGACTGCCCAGCCTTTCCTTTAGTCTTTGTGGGAAGGTTTTGGTTGGATCCTATTGAAGGAACTGAGGTACATTTGGAGGAGACCTTGGCTGTGATAGTCTGTGTTGAAGTGTGATGCTTGGGAGGTTTCAGGGAAATATTTACCTGGAGGACCTGTAATTCATGTCATTTAAGGGCTAAACTCAAGTCCTGGGAACATAGTGAGGCCTTTTGTAGGAAAAGGGGACAAAAGGAAGGGCCAGGAAGAAAATGAAGTTTGGGATGCATTGAAGTGAAGGGTTTGGGTGAATGTGGGGAGAGAGAAAGAGAAAGAGAGGGAAGACAGTTCCTCTGAGCAGTAGCAGGGACCCTGCAGGCTTGAGGGTTAACTCACAGCTGCTTTGTTCTGGGGCAGTGGTCCCTGGACAGCAGTATCACCCTTAGACATTGGAGTGCCCTGGGATACCTGGGTGGCTCAGTGGTTGAGCATCTGCTTTTGGTTTGGATTGTGATCCTGGGATCCTGGGATCGAGTCCTGCATCAGGCTCCTCACAGGGAGCCTGCTTCTCCCTCTGCCTATGTCTCTGCCTCCCTCTCTGTGTCTCTCATGAATAAAATCTTAAAAAAAAAAAGAAGTTGGAGTGCCCTGATCTAACCCATAAGGAGTGCAGGTCCTGTTCGAATGGTTTCATATGCTGTCCATGATGGTTACTGAGGAGTGGTCAAGAGCATTTCTGGATAATCTAGATGTGAACTCTCAAAGGTAGCACAAGGTCCAGGTGGTCCAGTTAGAAGACTGAGCAAGTCTTCAGGCCTGACCCATTTCCCAGTGGATAGTTAGTAAGAGCACACCTCTATGGCACTTTACCCGCTTGCCAGGCATTTTAGGGTCTATAATGTTGTGAGATGGCAGCTGTTTATCGTTTCAGTTTTACATTGGATGAAACAGACATGCAGGGAGGAGGAAAAGGATGGTCAGAGCCATCCATCCACTAAGCGGCCAAGCGGGGTGCCAAGTTCAGGTCAGCCTGACTCTGAGGCTGGTGCCTCAACCATGCTTAGGCCTCAGGGTCCTCAGGCCGCAGGATGGTCATGTTGGAAAAGACATTGAGAGTCTGTCTCCCAACCTGCTACTTTTACAAAGGGAAAATTGTGCCTGCAGAGAGAAATGCATGGATTTTTTTTTTTTTTTTTTAAAGGTTCACAGTTGGACAGAACTGGGATTTGAAGCTCTGGAATCCTGACCTGGGTCCACTGCTCTTTTTCTTTTTGTTTGGGTGCTGGCTTCTTACCCTGGTTCCATCATTGACAGCTGAGCCAACCTTAGACTCTTAGTCCTCCAGCATGGTGCACTCCCTCTCAGATGCTGTTATCATCAGGACTGGTCCCATGGTTGGGGAGCACAGAGCCTCTTTTTAGGGTAAAAGTCCACTTAAGAAACACTATTAACATTATTCATTTTTTCAACTACCCTGATCTATTTATAACTAGAAACTCTTAGAGTTATACATATAATTATATATAATATATAAATATATCTGTATGTTTAAAGGCAGAGAAGTGATCCAAAATTTAAATTACAATTCTTCCTGTCACTTCTTGGTCAGCATAAAGAATATTGAGTTTTCTAAGTGCTCATGTAAGATACGAAATACCTGGGCAGCAGAAGCAATTTGCTACTGAAATTGAAACCTTGCGAATCAATTATCAGGAACTAGAGCATGCATTTTCTCCTAAGTCAAAAAATTTATTTTTCAAAATGACATTTGGCTGCTCACTGCATGTCATAATCAGAGGGAGCTCCTGCAAGGTGGCTCCGCATCCTGATGAAAAAAGAAAAAAAAAGAGAACAAACCTTCTTTTTTAAAAATATTTTTTTAAAGATTTATTTATTTATGATAGACATAGAGAGAGAGAGAGAGAGAGAGAGAGGCAGAGACACAGGAGGGAGGAGCAGGCTCCATGCCGGGAGCCCGACGCGGGACTCCATCCTGGGACTCCAGGATCGTGCCCTGGGCCAAAGGCAGGCGCCAAACCGCTGAGCCACCCAGGGATCCCTGAGAACAAACCGTCTTATCTGAAAAGTTGTGAATCTTTTAAGGTACATGATTCTATATTTTCAAGACTGAAACAGTCTTAGGAATTTGAGGAGTTTAAGAAAGCAAAATTAACTCCAGTTCATCCCCTAATTGAATCATGGAAAGCAAGAATCCCAAGTTCTTCTGAGTGACACTTCATTGCTATTTCAGCAAGTCCAGAGCCTGGGGGGAGAGAGAGCTTCAGAAGGCTGGCCCCGCAAGGGCTGTCTCCAGGCACCCAGTGTGGCCTGCTCTTCAATGCTATGGGGGATATTTCATAATACAAGAGTGAGAAAGGGGCTTAGGATTCCTTGGTAGGGTGATTGTCAGTCCTGGCTGCATAGTGGAATTTCCTGGGAAGCTTTTGTTTTTATTTTTTATGTATTCATGAGAGACACACAGAGAGAGGCAGAGGCATAGGCAGAGGGAGAAGCAGGCTCCTTGTGGGGATCCCGATGTGGGATTCGATCCCACCACCCTGGGATCACGACCTGAACCAAAGACAGATGCTCAACCACTGAGCCACCCAGGTGTCCCTTTGGGATGCTTTTAAAACCCATGGATGCATGGTCCCTACCTCTAGAGATTGATTCAATTGATGTAGTTGGGAGCTCAGTACCTGTATTAAAGAATCCCCCACCCCCCCAGGTGATTTTAATGTGCAGGCAGGATTGTCACCCTGGCTTCTCACAGAGAAGTAATGTGGGGATAAAATGAGAAAAATAAGAAAAAGCATACCCAGAACAGTTCCTGGAATCTAGGTGCTTAAACATGGTGGCTTCCCTTCCCTTGTCTCCTCTGGCCACCACTGTGTTTGCCCCACCCCCATTGCACTGATACCCTCCATCCCATTGTTCATTCCCTGTCCTTTCTAGGTTCCTGATGAATGTAAACAACCTTTGCAAATCCCATCTAAGTGCTCTCGTGTGTGTATGTGTGTGTCTGCACAAGCACGTGTGGGTTCCATGCCTTCTTCAGAGGCAGGTGGTTGGGTGGGAAGTGTGGATTCTTTTTTTTTTTTTTTTAAAGATTTTATTTGAAAGAGTGAAAGAGAGAGAGAGAGAGCATGGGCAGGGGTAGGAGCAGAGGGTGAAGAAGACTCCCTGCTGAGCCAGGAGCCCGATCTCAGGACTCTGGTATCATGACCAGAGCCAAAGGATGCGGGACTCGATCTCAGGACTCTGGTATCATGACCTGAGCCAAAGGCAGACACTTAGCCAACTGAGCCACCCAGGCACCCCAGAAGTGTGGGTCTATGATTTCTAGCAGGGTGGAGGGAGCTTATCTTGCCTACTGGAGGAACTTCTTGGAGCATTCACGGTCATTGTTACTTGGGTGTCTAGTCTGCAAGTGTAGACTGTCCTAGCCTGGAGACAGGTGGCCTGAATGTGGTTGAGGTCGGGGAGAGAGTTGCATGCTCCTGTGGCTTGGAGACTCACACTTAGTGGGAGTTAAGGGAGGGTCATTCCAGGCCTGAGCTCAGCATTTGGAAACTGTCCAAATGCCCTGCATGGGAGTAGTGGGTAGTCCTGAGTCCTATTGGGTGGGAACAGGGCAGCAGAAGCTAGGAGGTCCAGGCATGTGTAGTCAGTTGGCCCCAATGCGCCTTGCTACTTTTTCTCGCTACCTTTTAGGTTTCTTGGGCCGTGTACCTATTGCATATTTAGGCCCACAGGGCAAGGAGACCTGCGCTGAAATTTTCTTTTCCAGGGTGCGGCTTGGTCTCCAACTCTCAGAGGGTCACAAAAGAAGCCACTTGAGCCAGAGTTTGAAATGTTCTTGTTTCATCATGGCTGGTCTTAGGGAGCAGAGGCAGGCAAAGCACTGGCTGCCCCTTCTCAGATTATTTAAAATGCTGTGGCAAATTGAATGGGAGTTATTTTCAGGGTTGCAGTGAAGAATTGGTTTCTCAGTTGGCTAGTTGCACTGGCCTAGAGAGATCTTAGCCAGGCTCTTCAAACAGCTGAAAGACTGCCCTACATAGCTAGCTGACCTTGGCCTGGCCCTCAGATGCCCTTCTCTTCAGGTACCAGGTGAGGGACCTTTCTTGGAACTGCTAATCTCTCTCTCGATATGTAGCTCTCCATATGTATGTTTTCCGTATATATAAGTATGCTCTCTGTATAGAAATTATCTTATAAATCTCATGTTAAACATATTTATTTGGTGATTTGTTTGCTTTTGTAGTGAAGTGGCTCTGCCTCTGCCTTTTTCCTTTGAAATTGTAGAGGACTTAAGAAACCAAATAACCTTGGAAGTCAATTTGAAAATGAGCTTAACTTTTTATTTAAGATGAGCTTTAATTGACCATAGAAATGAAAAGTTCTTACCAAAGACGGATATTGGAAAGACATACATCAATGATTTTATTTCCCTTATTACTGTTTGTATTGGAATTAACTCTTCCAAATGAAGAGTGTAGGAGTAAAATTATGGACCACTTCTGAGATTAACGCCCCTAATATGGTGCATCTGGACATAGCGTGAGCTTTTCATCAATACTCTGCCAATAGAAGTCTTGCTGCCCTCCAGGATGAAACTGCCCGGCCTAGGAGAGTAATTTGATCTTGGAGTGACTTTAATCAATGTGCTTCTGTTAAGCAAATATTTCCAATTTTTCAGCAGGTTTGTTTGCTGTGTAAATTTTTTTTTCTCTGCCAATATGCTGAGCTGGCACCATTAATTTCCACAGGTGGGACAGGGTTGTTGGCTTCCCTGGGTTCCTTCTCAGCATGTTGGGAAGCTGGAAGGATAGAATTTCATGAGCCATTCCAGCCAGCTGCTGAGCACCTGGGGCAATGGTTTACAATGACTTGGGGTGACCACCCTCTAATGCCAAGTGCCCCCCACGTTGCTGAGGAAGGTTCAGTCGCCTGAGGTTTACTTTGGACGCATTTTTAATCAGAGTGGTTGGCACAGACAGGAAGTCTGGGGTGGGAATGAAATATCTGAGAGCCACAGATGTTCAAGCTCGGGGGAACTTTCTGGAGTGGCTTCTCCTGCAGATTCTGCCGAGGGCAGCGGAGGAGATTATCTGAGGTCTGTTCCTGAGTCAGTAGCTTAGGAAGCAGAATATTGAGATTCTGTGCCCCATGTTTCAAGCTAGAGAAACTGACTACATACAAATTGCTAATGTGCTGTTTAATGCACTTCCAGCTGCTCTAGTTTTAGCCCTCAGTGGGCAGAGAAAAATTTTTCAATGTGCCTTTAAATGTATGTTAGGAGAGAAAAGCAAAGCTGAAGTTCCATTAGAGGGAACAGGACATGGAAATGCTTGTGCCCATGCCCCTATGTCATACCCATACAGAGTCATGCCTGACCCAAGAGGCCAGCCTGACTCCACTGGGTGCTGTTTGGTCAACTTTTATCTTTTTCTGATAATTTTGCCGGTGACAGGGAAGTGACCCCCCTCCTCCTCGTGCTGTAGTGTTTTCCCGTCCAGTTCCCCTGCTTCAAATTTTGCCCGTCTTCAAGGCTCACCCAAATGCTAGACTTAGTAAGTCCAAGACCCCCTATTTATTTCTCCTATGGCACTGGGCATTGGCTGCCTTGTTCCATTGCCTTTGGTAACTATTTTGAAGACAAGGACTCTCTTTGAGTTGGGTTCCCTGCTCCTAGCTCAGTGTCTTGCAGGTGGAGAAAGCCCTTCTGCCTGAGGCTCTGAGTCACCAACCATCTCTGGCCCATGCTCACCTCCAGCAGGTTTGCTCAGCAGCTGGTTTGTCCACTTCTGTAGTCATCACCTGCAGCGACAAATGCATCTTCTCTAGGTTGGTGGGTGACTGGCCATCATTACAATGGAGGCCGGATTTCTATCAACTTTTATAGAAAATAATGCAAACTGGAGAGCATAATGGCCATAATATAGCTTGGTCTTTTGACCAAGGCCTGGGGTGAGCATTTTTCACTCATGATAATGGTGATAGCAACTTCTGAGTGCCATCTGAGATGGCCAATGTTTTCAAGAATGTCCTCTCATTTAATTTCCCAACAAATCTATGGGGTAGGTGGTAAGAGGCACACTTCACTAATGAGCAATTAGGTTTTAGAGGTGAAATTAATTTCCAAAACTAGACCCAGGCCCAGTGAAATTGGGGCTGCTTGGTTTCAGAGCCCTTGCTGCCCTCCATTCCAGGTGTCCAATATTTGGGTTCCAAGGGATATAGAAGCTGGAGAGAAAGACCAAAGTTCTACTGATAATGTATTGATTCTTCATGATGTGTGAGATTTGGGTTAGATTTTTGTGCACAGACTGGGGCTCATTCTAATCTGGTTTCTTGGTTACACTTTTTAACAGTGGTCTACAGAGGATTAATCCTTCTACAACTAATTGAGTTGAGGTATGCTCCAGACCACTGTTTCTGTTGGATATACCAATAAATACTAAGAGTTTGGTTCTTATGATGGGCAAGGAAGAAAAACTAACTTTCTATTTTCCCTAAACTTCTATTTCTCTTGTTAGAGTACTTTGGTACCTTTGCTGCTATAGGGGAGACATTTCTGATCTGATGGACATAGAGCTGGACTAGAGTGTTTTGTCCCCTAAAGCCAGAACAGCTTATTATGTGTGATTTCCAAATTGCCAAAGCAAATTGACTTATAGTACTTGGGTCTATAAATAATTGGTTGATATAAATTAACAGATAAATGTTCCTGACATAAATGATGCCAGCTCTATGGGAGAGCACACAACAGCAACATCAAGAGAGTTTATATCTTGAAGGAGGTATTTGAAATGAGGCCAAGAAACATTAAACAGCACACACACACTGGCAGACACTGCCGTAAATACCTAGGAAAGAACTTAGTACTTGCTGGCAGTAATAAAGGCCCTGATTAGCAAAACAGGACACTTTATTGGAAAGTTCATGGCTCTCGCCATCTCCCCCCCTCCCCCCTCCACGCTAGTCCTCACTTCCAGCATTATATGTCATAAGCAGGACTTTTGGGGAAGAGAGCAATCTGCAAAAACACATTTCTCCCCTTCTTGATTTCCACTGGAAAATAAAATAGGAGCTACCTCAGTGCTGTAGTGTGGCATCCACATTCTGGAAACTTTGAGGAATTTCTGCTGCATGGCTATTCATGGATCGAGGAGGAATTTGCCTGCCATTTCACTCGCTTAAAGAAAGAGCTTGCTTGGGAGAGGAGTTAGGGGATGGGGGCATTAAGAGATCTCAAGCTCCTAGTATAGGCCTGAGATCCCCATATCTGCAAATCCAAAACATGAGTGGATTTGAGAAAGCACAGTTTGGACTTCAAAATTGGTACCAAGATAGATTTGGCTGCAAAATCTAGCCTCAGCTGTAATGGATCAGAGTCATGACATTGTGAGCATAGGAGAAAACATTCCCACAGAGGAAGTGTGAAGGCTTGGGACAGCATAGACTTACCCAAGGGAGACAGCAGCTGTTTATTCAAGGGGAAACTGTTTGGGTAGAAACTTGTGGCTAGTGAGAGCAAGGGCACAGGGAAAACTTTGAAAAACCATGCTTCATGGGGTTGGGTCTTCACCAGAGCATTTGCTCCCACCTCAAGGATGCCTGCCTCTAACCCAGTCCTGAAAAACACCCCCTCACCTCCTGGGGCAGAAGCTATTAGCTTAGTTTGAATCAATATGCATTTGAAGTTAACACTGAATAATACTCTTAAGAAGAAGTGCTAGAGAGTGTATACTTATCCTCAAACTCATGTATGGCTTTTTATATACCATTCATACCTCAAAGGGCCAAAAAAAAAAAAGGTGCTACAATATTTATGATCTATGTCTCATTATTTCAGTAGTCTTTAATAATATACATTATGAAAAAAATCTCCAAGGTGATTATTTTGTACCCATTATTCCACTTACTGGGGAATCTTCCTTTTTTTTTTTTTTTTTAATAGCAGAATAATGTATTTGATTTCAAGAGGTTGCCTGAAACCTGTCTGGGATGTCCTGTGATACCTATGTGGTGGGCAAGGTCAGTGTTCTGATCAGAATCCTGGTATCTGTTTTTATCATTTCATTTTCGTATGCTTTTATTTCCCAGCACTGGAGACCCAAAAACCTTCCTTAGAGGACTTCCCTCAGGCTACTGGAGCCTGCTTTGCTCCTGCATAGTTGAAAGTACTGAAAGTACTTAAGAATTCATGCCTTATCTTCCCTCTCCTTCACTCTTAATCATCTACTGACTGGATACCCAGCTTCCTTGTTTCAAGTAGTACATCATGGAGATAGAACTTACATTCCCATTGCCCATCAAGATACTTTGCTGTATGGTGACCTTCTTCTGCCTCTTTCTAAATTCTGAATTCTGAAACCCAGATGGCCTCAAGGGATGAGAAAAAGGATTGAAGACCTGTGTCCCCTTCCTTGGAGGTATTAGGACTGGCAGAAAGTGTAGGCCACAAAGCCTTAGACTCATCTCAATTTCACCCTTACCTCCTGGTTGTTTAGCAGGCACTTTAGTACATATGGCCTGGCAGCCATAGGAAGCAGATGTTTCTTGTCAGTCCTGGGTGTGGATGGTCATGCAGTGAATGGCTAACACCTATCAAGGGCAACTTTTTCAGACAATGAGTGGTTCATCTGGCCTGAGTGATTCCTGGCTGCTGCTTAAATACAGACAAGATTTTCTGGATCATGCTTATGGAGCTCCTTTCTCTCACAGCTGTTGATTCTGGAACCTCCCTGCTGTACCCTTGCTGGCTTTCAGAAGATCAAAATAACAGCATACTTTATTCAAAATGTCCCCTCTTCTCTTAATTTGGGCTGGAATGACTAGAGAACTTTATGTTCTCTGATGGAACTTGTCTCAAATGCCAATGCTGGACAAGCAAAAACTTTCCTCTATAAAGATAGGAAAAAGGAGTAAAACATTACTAGCAAGTAAATAAATTGCCTTTGCAAAGAAGATGTTTACACTGAGGAATCAGAATGAATGAATGCCCATGCTACTGTTGCTAAAAGATAACTTTGGAAACATGGGTTAGATGTTAGATGCAGCAAGATTAAGGAGAGAATTCTATCTCTCTGATGATTGTTAGGAAGAAGAAACAGGTGAGGGCAGCCCCGGTGGCCCAGCGGTTTAGTGCCGCCTGCAGCCCGGGGTGTGATCCTGGAGACCAGGGATCGAGTCCCATGTCGGGCTCCCTGCATGGAGCCTGCTTCTCCCTCTGCCTGTGTCTCTGCCTCTGTGTGTGTGTGTGTGTCTCTATGAATAAATAAATAAAATCTTAAAAGAAAAAAAGAAGAAACAGGTGAGATCAAGAAATCCTGCACGGGGATGAAAACCTTGACTGTTGACTTAAGAATGGCAGAGAAGGGGGAGCCTGGGTGGCTCAGTTAGGTAGGCTTCTGACTCTTGATTTGGACTCAGGTAATGGTCTCAGGGTTGTGAGATCAAGCCCTGTGTTGGGCTCCATGCTGGGTGCGGAGCCTGCTTAGAATTCTCTCTCCCTCTCCCTCTATCCCTCCTACCCACCCTCACGGCTTGTGCTTGCTCTTTAAAGAGATTTTAAAAGAAGAAAAAAAGAATGGCAGAGAGGCAATGAACAGCAGATTGGAGACTCTAAAAATTGAGTCAGTAAAAATGCTGGCCTGAGAAATCCTCCCAGGAGTCAATCTAAAATGATGGGAGGATGGGTCAGAGTCATAATGGGAAAGTGGATCAGAGTCATGGATGGAGTGGAGTATTTGCTTTGTAATAAGTTACAATGTACATAAATAGTCATCAAGCCAAAAAAAAAAAAAAATAGAAGACACTTGCCTAGTTGAAGGTTTAAACACATTGGAGCTCCTCCTGCATATTAGATGAAGTTAATGATAATCATCTAGACTTATACTAGTAGTGTTTTGAACATAAAGAATAAAAAATTTCAGGATCAAAAGATTGGGTCAAACACCAAGAAACCAAAGCCATCATTTTCTGAATCAATAGCAATGAGAGACAATTGAATGATATCAATAGAGATTTGAGGAGGAAGATGGTGATTTAAGCTGACAAAGTCTTTGTGGGTCCCTTCCTCCACAAAAAGATATTAAAATGATATCTGTAGAAGTTAATAATATCCAGGCTGGATCATATTAATTTTTTCTCCCAATTTTTAAAGAAAATATTTTTATGTGTCCCTAATAATATCTTGGATCCTTGTGCCTACTGAGTATAATGGAGAAATAAGCAGTCCTGTACCAGGAATTCTTAGACCTGCTGTGAGGACCCAGACATTTGAAAGATTATCAACTCTTCCTGAAAAATTGAAATGCTTTCTCTCAGTCTTAGACATATAATCATCCCAAGGCTGAGGGAATTGTGGTTTCCTAGAATTGTCAGTGAGCAATGAAGCTTATAAGATGTATAAATAAATTCAAACTGTTATTAATATAATTATAATACTGCAAGTGCCACAAATTATTCCTTAAAGAATAGATGTTAAATATGTTAAGAATATGCATCTACATCCTAGATTATTAAAACCAAATATAGAAAATTATGAAAGCTAGTAAGAAAAGAAAAAGCAGGCCAAATATCATCACTCACAGGTAGGGCTAATCAATGAATGCCATTTAATCTTTGACATTGGCAGAGAAAAAGGAATTCAAATATGGATACAGGGACACCTGGGTGGCTCAGTGGTTGAGCCTCTGCCTTTGGCTCAGGTCGTGATCCCAGAGTCCCAGGATGGAGTCCTGCATCACGCTCCCTGTGGGGAGCCTGCTTCTACCACTGTCTAGGTCTCTGCCTCTGTGTCTCTCATGAATAAATACATAAAATATTTAAAAAAGAATATAGATACATATTTCTAATTAAAGAAATCACTTGTAGAAAAGAAACAATCACAACTTTTAAATCAATGGGTGAAAGAAAACATACCATTTAGCATAGAAAAAATGGAAAAGAGTAAGCAAGGATAAAAAAAAAATAAGGCAAAATGACTGAGGTGTCACTAAATTTTATAATAAATTGGTTATAAAACAATACAATGAAAGTATGCACTACTTTAGAAGACTAAAAATTACATATTCAAGTTAAAGGGGAAAGAAATGACAAAAATAGATGTGAAAAATACAAAGCAAAAAAGCACAGATGGTATTTTTAATATTAGACAAAATAGAATTTTGGGCAAAAAAATGAAATGGAATAAAGAATTAAAGACTACAAGCCACAATAAACATTTAGAAATCATTTACTTTGGTATGATGAATAACAGCACAAAAATATAAAGTAATAATTTAAAAATGTGAGGAAAAGTGAAAAATGTAGTAATAACAAAATGTGTCATTCATCTCTAGTAAATAGGAAAAGCTTACATATGAAAAATTTGAGTAAATTAGGTAATAGTATTGATTTAATGTATATAAACTATATTCTGTGCCCTATAGGATACGTTTTTTTTTCAAACTACTGTCAAAATTTTAAGAAAAGTTGATATTAACCCGGGTAATGAATGAAACTTCAGTATGTTAAAATTGGACCTTTTGGTGATTCTGCTCAAAAATTTAAAAATTAAGGAAGTTTTAAAAGTACCAGTGTTGCAGCCCCGGTGGCGCAGCGGTTTAGCGCCGCCTGCAGCCCAGGGCGTGATCCTGGAGACCTGGGATCGAGTCCCACGTGGGGCTCCTTGCATGGAGCCTGCTTCTCCCTCTGCCTGTGTCTCTGCCTCTCTCTCTCTCTCTCTCTCTCTCTCTCTCTCTCTCTTTCTCTGTGCCTCTAGGAATAAATAAATAAAATCTTTAAAAAAAAGTACCATTGTTGAAAAGGAAGCTCAGCTTTTCACTGAAGCCAGCTTAAGCTGACAAGAACTGTCAGGACCCACCTTTTCGGAAGTTTGGAATCGAATAAAAATACAACAGTCGGGAGTGCTTCATGAAGAAAGAAACTGCTAAATTTTTGTGAGAGCATCGTGGTGTTTTGACTTTGACTCCCCAGCTCTGTGCAGCTGCAAATATGGAGACTACATCAGCCTATATGCCTGGTGTGGCTTGCTGGTGCCACAGGGGGCAATGGGGGCTCTGTTCTAAAAAAATCGTGACTGTGGGTTTTAACTGTTGTGTGGCACCCTGAGGGATGAGCTCAGGCCTTTCCTTTGTTTCATCCTCTTGGAACCCTCCCAGGACCAGGGTGGCTTCCTGGATGGTCATTGTCAAAAGTATTTAATGACCCGAAGGCCCTTGGGGCTGGGGCCAACAGGTGGTCAAGCAGCAGGTGGGCTGGAAAGCCAGGGAAGGAAGAGACTGAGGAAGGAGTGAATATGGGCTTTGAAGAGTTCTGGGGAGATTGGGGAAACTAGAATGCAGTGTGCAAGCCCAGGGCTGTGCTGAGCTTGGATGTCTGGCTGATTTTTCAGGCTCTGTGTAGCAGGAAGGGAAGGCTAGGGCAGAACCGTCAGCAGTTGGGCCAAGGGTCGAAGGAGGACAACTCCAAAGCAATCTGCAAAGTAATTTTTGAGTAATTTTTTCTTTTGGCTTTAGGTGTTTAAGAAAATTTTTTCTTTTGGCTTTAGGTGTTTAAGAAAATCTCTGTCAAATCACTAGCTGACCGCTAAGCTAATAGAACTTTGGGGCACCAACACCCCCAAAAGGATACAATTTTTACGAAAACAGTTAAAAAGATCACTGAACAGACAGTGACAAATGATTACAAGCAGCCACAAGAAACCCCGGGGAATAGGCAGAAGCAGATTTCCAGAACCAGCACATTATAAGTACTTCAAAATATCTAGTTTTCAACAAAAAATGACAAGGCAGGGCAGCCTGGGTGGCTCAGCAGTTTAGTGCCGCCTTCAGTCAGGGCTGGATCCTGGAGTCCTGGGATTGAGTCCCACATCGGGCTCCCTGCATGGAGCCTGCTTCTCCCTCTGCCTGTGTCTGTCTCTCTTTCTGTCTCTCTCTGTGTCTCTCATGAATAAAAAATATCTTAAAAAAAAAAAAAAAGAGACAAGGCATGCAAACGAGAAAGTATGGCCCAGTTAGAGGGAAAAAAAAATTAACCCCAAGCCCCCCGGGGGAGGCCCAGACATTGGATTTACTAAATGATGACTTTGACTTTAAATCAACTGTCTTAACTATGCTCAAAGGGCTAATGGGAACCAGGAGAATGATTTCTCACCAAACACAGAATGTCGATAAAGAATTAACAATTATAAAAAGGAACCAACCAGAAATCTTGTGGCTTTAATGTATAGTAACTGGAATGAAAGTTCACTAAAAGTTTCCATTTTGCTTCATTTTTAAGAGTGCCTGGGTGGCTTAGTTGGTTAAGCAACTTATTTGGCTTAGGTCATGATCCTTGGGTCCTGGGATGGAGCCCCGCATCCTCCTTGCTCAGTCGGGAACCTGCTTCTCCCTCTCCTCCCCACTCATGCTCTATCTCTGTCTCTCGCTCTCTCAAATAATAATCCTTAAAAAAACAAGATATTTTAAAAATCTTTAAAACTATTAGATTTACAAGCAAATTCTCACAAATTAAAACCTGTACCATCTTTTGTTAACTATCTCTGGCTTTAAAAAAATCAGACAAAAGAGGGGGAAAGTAACACTGTAGAAAAGTATTGCTTATCAACAATGATACAAAATCTTAAAATACCAACATTTAACATTTTGAAGTGACTAAAAAGGATTTACAGAGGAAATGCATAATGATTGTTGAATGTTTCTATCAACAAGAGTAGGTTAATCATATGCGACGCCTGGCTGGCTCAGTGGTTGAGTGCCTGCGTTTGGATCAGGTGGTGATTGATCCCAGGGTCCTGGGATCCAGTCCCGCATTGGGCTCCCTGCAGGGAGCCTGCTTCCCCCTCTGCCTATGTCTCTGCCTTTCTCTCTGTGTATCTCGTGAATAAATAGAATCTTAAAAAAAAAGAGCAGACAATAATAGTTGATGTTCCAAATTATTTGATAAAACAGAGCATCCATATCAAATAAACTTCAGGAAATTGGGGATGGGTACTTACACAGAAAGGTAGTGAAGAGTTTTTCCATGAAAAAAAAAAAAAGAGTTTTTCCTGAAACATCCTGTATCCAAACTTAAAAGTGAAGCATTAATGTTATTCCCATTAAAGTCAGGAGCATAGGTATTTTAGAAATAACGTTAATGAAACAGTCACCCCAAACTCCTTTGACTTTACTAGGAGTATAAAAGGGAGTCAGGGAGGAGCTGGGAGAAAAAACAATAGTGCACAATGGAAAAGAATTCCAAGACAGAAGGGGTAGGGGACTCTAAGCAAACGGGAAGTCTTTGAACCTCTTTATTCCCCTTTACTACCCACACTGAAGCTACAAGCCCCTAGTGTTATGGTCCAACTACATGTCCTGGAACGTCCTGTTTTTAATTGACCGCAGACCTGCCCAAACATTTCTAAGGCCTAGGACAAGAGTACCAAAGGCGGCTCACATAATGTCTGACAAAATAGAAGTTACAAACCAAGCTAGCAAACTATCAACGCTTACTCACTTTAATGATCACCTGAACGGCTTGGTTCACATTTAGAGCTCTCAGGACTCTTGCATTTGTATATCAGAACATTGCCACACAGGGAGAGATGGCCCCTGGCCTGACTGCTCTTTTTCTTCTCACCCCAAACAGCAGCCCATGCAGCAGAGAACGAGTACTCGCCTGTGAATGACCCAACCTCAATCCCATGCTTTAACTGTACCTTCCTTTCTTGCCCCATGGACATGGACATGGCAGGTTCGTACTGGCAGTGTGGCCTATCTTCAGGAAAACAGACCCAGGGAAGAGTCTTTTGCTGCTGGCCAAAGAAGTGGGCTTGGGGTTCATTGGACAAGCAACTCATCCTTCCCAAGTACCCAAAGCGCGGTCCAGAAGTGGAATGGGAGGCTCAGGCTCTAGGCTACCTGTTGTCCTGGCCCCACACTCTCCTTGTCCTGTACTTGCCCCATCAATGCCCATCCACAAGAGGGTGTCTTTGTGTTCTGAAACCTCCATAATGACTTCAGCACAGCCTCTGAACTCTTAAGTGTCAGATTATTCATGACAAAATTAATACCTGCCTTATCTTGGAGAGTTGCTGTGACAACTTATTAACTTATGATCTATGAAAATGCTCATGGAATAAATGCTCCAACTACATGTAGTCTGATGGGATTGTTACTACGAACACTTCCCTGACTGTTGTACCAACGTGTGGTCTGTGGTCGGATGTGCTTGCACTCTGTTGTTTTGTCAGAAAGTTCTCGCTCTTCCTAGCTTTTCATGCTTTCCTATAGACTTATTTCTGAAAGGCTTAAAAATTACTAAAAACGCTATCAGTATCTTCCAAACTGCTCGGGGACTGTGTCTCATACGTTAGTTACGCATTCATTGTGTGTGAGGTTTCTAATCACCAGGATATTGATGGACTGGCTCTTCTTGGTTAAGCTCTCTTCTCCACCCCAGAGGGAACTCTGGTGGTTAATGCAGGATTTTGTTAGTACCACCCAAGATTAGTGAAGAGTAAATGAACTTACACTCTATGTGAATTATATATATTGACTAATGGTTAACTAAAGCAAAATAAAAAACACATAAAATATTGGTATAGGTACAGCATAGGTGTAGTAAAACTGACAATTCTTCCTCGGGATAAGGTTAGCAAAGAAACCAAATGTGCCTAAGTGAACACCTCTCTCCTGGTCTGGTTCCTTGTCTTTTGTCATTTTGTTCAGTGTTATTCTTCAGTGGAGGTACAATAACAAAGTGAACTTCACAGTGCTCATGTAACCAGTCAAGATGTAGAGCATTTCCTTTACCCTAGAGCAGGATTTCTCAACCTCTGCACTATTGACATGTGGGGCTGGATCATTCTTTGTTGGCAGGGAGCTGTCCTGCGTAGGGTAGGATGGTTACCAGCATCTGTGCACTAGCTGCCAGAAGCACAATAATCAAATGTCAACATTCACCTTGCTGGATGTTTCCTGGGAGACAAAATTACCCCCGGTTAGAACCACTGCCAGAGAATATTCCTTTCTGGCTCTTTCCAATCAATCCCTTTCTCTCCCAGAGGTAACAACTTTCTGATTTCTAGCTCTACGGGCCAGTTTGGACTGTCCTTGAGCTTAACATAAATGAAAGCATACAGTATGTACTCTTCCATGTCTGGCATCTTTAGATAAAACATACTATCCATGAGATTCATCTCAGTCATTGTGTGTATCAATCCCACTATGTTAATACCAAGAGATGTCATCCATTCCCTTGTTGATGGACATTTGGGTTGTTTCCAGTGCTTGGTTATTATGAACAAAGTGGCTGCAAACATTCTGGTATGAGCCTTTGTGTAAACATGTGTGTTCATTTCTCTTGGCTAAATACCCAAGTCATACGGTAGGTGAATGTTTGATTCTGGGACAAACTGCCAGACTGTTTTCCAAAATGGTCACATCATTTTATACTCCCACCAGCGATACACTGAGAGCCATAGTTGGCTCATCATCCTCACCAACACTTGGCATCATCTGTCTTTTTAATGTTAGGCAGTCTTGTGGGCAAGTGTCATCATTGTGGTTCTAATTTGCATTTCCTTAATGACTAATGATACAGAGCCCCTTTTGCATTTAGTGCAAATATACACAGCTGACAAAGGATTTGCATTTAGAATATATAAAAAACTCTCAGAAATCAATAATAAAAAGACAAAATACCCAATGAAAATGGGCAAAACACTTGAACAGACACTTCACAGAAGAAGACAATATGAATACTATTATCTTTGGCTTTGTATCTTTTTCTGATTCACACTTATCACTTGTGTGTTGAAAGTTGCTCTGTGTTAAACAACAGTGCTTAAATGTGCCAAGCCATGTTCTAAGCACTTGACAATGTTAACTCATCGATTCCTCAGTATGAACCATTCTAGTTTTCAAAGCAGCCTTATAAGCTATTACCTTCATTTTACAGAGGAAGAAACTAAGACATAATGGGGTTAGGTTACTTGCTAAAGATCATAGCTGGTCAATGGAGGATCCAGTTTCCAGCCCAGGCAGCCCGGCTCTAAACTCTGAACCACTACATGTGCTTCTCACCACAAGTTGGATGCTACAAGGGATCTCGATCACTCTGCTACAGTTTTTCAAAATGAATTTTCAAAATTTTATAAGAACAGGAGCACTAGGGTTCAGACATCCAGAAGGCAGGATCTTTATTTTTATTTTCATGGTTACTCCTATTGCTGTTTGCAGTTATACATATTTTCAAGAGACTCTGTCTGAGGGCTGCTCACACAAGGCTCGTTTACTCTAATTCAACCCCCTTTCCCTCCATAGCATTTTTCAATATCCTTACAGATCCCCCTCACCCCCACCTCCTGTCAGCAGTAGCTATGGAGGTAAAAAGCTGCCTTTGGGTGGCAAAACTCTGGCTCACCTGGGCTTTCTGTCTTACTGCCTTACTGCTTCATCCCTATTGCGTGGGGGATGTAACCACCATTTTACTGGCAGCTACTAGCACTTTCCTAAAACTAACAGAAAAGAAAGATTTTGTGAGTCAGACTCCTACGAACATTCTCACTCTTGAATTTGCCTCATCTTAATACAGCAAAATTTAAATTTGTACTTAGGACAGATAAATATCTAAACATAGATTTTTGGATAATCACAAACTTGTGCACACGTAAGAGTAGGGAACTTATTCACCCGAGTAATCCAACTAACATTTATTGAGCACTTGCTAAGGTGCCAGGTACCTTGGGGAGAGACAGATGGGAGCATAATTTAGCCCCTGCCATCAATATAGTGGAAACATAGAGTCAGGTATGCCAAATATCAATTACCACTGAGTTTCAAAAGTTCTTTACCAGTGAAGGGAGGTGGCAGGGAGGGCTTCACGGTGGGCATGGTGGGCGTACTGTGGGTAGCCTTTCATGGCACAACCTTCCATGCCGGCAGAGGAACTGTACTTGGGAGAGACTGGTTGGATTTAGAATAGTGACAAACAGGCAAGTGTGAAGCAATTCTGCAGGTGCCTAGAAGAGTGCTGTTAAAAGCCTGGAGTCAGTTGTCCAGTTTGTCTTCACCCAGGTTGAGAGCTGGGGAAATGGGGGCTGATAGCATGGAAGGTTTGGAGTGGCACTGGGCAAGGGAATATTCCATGGCAGACATGCACAGACCACTCCTAGGGTCTCCGCACAGCAGGGAAGTGAGAAGTAGAAACACATCTTGCACATCCTCCAGGATCACTGTCTTTGGAGGTCACTTGTGAATATTATGAAGGCTTGAAAATTCAGGGGGTAATGAAGTTATAATACAGAGGATAGAGATTCTCTCCAAATAGGCATGATCTCTAATGCTAAAGAAAAAATGGAGAAGCTGTTCAAGCTCCTTCTTCTGACACAGGCTTCGGCCTATTTTTTGGTTTTTCTTTGAATATTTTGGAGGAGGTGTTGACATCTGAGATTTTTCAAAAAACAAAACAAAACAAAACACCAAATATTGCCACGCAAGTGGATATGGTCAAGGAATTGGTTTTGTGTTCTGGACTGCTTCTAAAAGGACCCAAACTTCCCCAAAACCTATTGTGAAGGGCAAGTTGATTTGGCATAAGACATTGAAATTTGGTAAAAGAAAATGCACGTTGGAGTAACCAATGACCCTGAATTATGAACAACTGAAATAATTCCCTCTCCACCCTGAAGGGTCCGGTTGCACCACGCCCAATGGCCCGGTTGTTGTAGGCTTCATATGTGCTATCATTTTTGGCTCACAGAACATTGCAGGAATTCCTTCTGGTCTCTGATACAGAGGGAACAACTCTGGTAGCAACACCATCTTCTCCAACCTGTGCCTTTTAAGATGAGGCTCTTCATTGACCAATGTCGGCCACTTCTTCCAGGCCTCATTCGAGTGAAGACACAATCTGAAAGGTGGCCATTTTACTCTACCAAGCAGAGGGTTCATTTCTGTAAGACATCCTGATCCCCGCCATTTGTCCATAGGACCAGGTAGCCTGCGCTTTGCATTGACTCCCAGTAGAAGCCTTCCCCTGTGGTGGGCAACATGAACTCAAAAACACATATAGTGTGGCCTCTGAATGTGGAGATCACATCCTGAGTTGGAGGAGACACATACATCTGGAAACACACTTAAGATTTACCAGAGTGGTATGAACTGGAGGTGATGAGAGCAGAGGGCCTGGGGTGGTAATATTTGATCTAGGCAGCTGGGAAATGCTCCCATGTTGAAAGGACACTAAGGCTGGGATTTGTAGGAGGGTCTGGCTTTTTACCAGGTGTGGAAGGAGGAGCATAATAGGTTGAGAGAATACCCAGTAAATGAGAAGATACAAAGTACCATGAGTTTGGGTGACATGAGTGGGGAGGCAGGAAGAGCTGAAAGATGAAGTTGGCAAGGCATTGCCTTGGGGCCATATTGTCAGAGGTCTTGTCCTAGCATATAGGATTTAGACCTGGTCTTTCAAGTCTTGGGGAGACACTGAACATGCTATCCAGGGAAGTACGGGGAGCGTAGTACTTCAGACAGCCTGTGGTAACAAAGGGGTGGGGGCTCTGACTCAGGGCTGGGGCTGGGAATAAGAAATTACTTTGGGAAGATACTTAACTTGTGATTAAATGTCAGTGTTGTGTAGTGGGAAAAGGATGAGCTCTGCCCCTGACATCTTGGGTTTGAATCCTGGCTCTGCCAATTACTCTTCCCCTATTTTTTTTTTAAGATTTTATTTATTCATGAGAGAGAGAGAGAGAGAGAGGCAAAGACACAGGGAGAGGGAGAAGCAGGCCCCATGCAGGGAGCCCGATGTGGACCTGATCCCGGAACTCCAGGATCACGCCTTGGGCTGAAGACAGGAGCCAAACCACCGAGCCACCCAGGGATCCCTCTCTTCCCATATTCTTAATGCAGGTTATCTCGTCTCTCTGCACCTTGGTTTCTTTATCTATAAAATGGGGACACTAGGACTAGTAAGTGTCTAGATAGAGCAGAGCCTCTCAAACTGGAATACGAACACCCATAAGCTTATGACAATGCACATCCTGACTTACTTGGCCTGGAGCGGGGCCTGAGATTCTGCAGCTTTAATTAGCTCCCAGATGGTGGTGATGCTGCTGGTTCACAGACCACACTCTGAGTGATAAGGCTCTTAATGGTTGTTTTGAAGATGATATGAATCAACACAAGTAATAAACACCAAGTTTTCTAAAGACATGTGCTGGGTACCTAAGCTCCCTTTCTGGACAGATAGATACCCACAAAGTAGATTAGTATGGCTTCGTTCTGGAGAGGGAATCCAAGCCACCCACAATGATAGGCCTTATGATTCAGCCATGGGAAAAATAACCCCACGGTTGACAAAAGTATGACTATAGCTCTTCCAGGTCCCACATACAGGTGGAAGACAGGACTTAGCCTTTCTTTCCTGAGGACATGGAATATCCAGGTGCAAAGAGCTTCAGGAAGAGGTAGGTGGATGGTCGAAGACCCTTTCAAACCGTAGGATCTGGGCTCCACAGGTCCAGGACAACCTTGAACAGCTTCTACCCTTTTGTTTTTGCAGCAATTTTAGCTCCAGGTACCATTGGGTTTGGGATAGGCTACCTGTTGGCTTTGTCTTAGAATAGGGAAAAAGGAATAGGGAGCATAGTGAAAAAGCATGGGCTTGACTTCTACAGAGAAATTGGAAAAATGGGCATATGAGACTGGATAACAAAGAACAAATCAGTCAAACTTCGTTAAGTACTTGAGTTTTCTTCGCAAAAGTGAGATTCTGGCCAGAAAAAAGACCCTCAAGTCTCTCACACCCCCTCTGCCAATCATCCCCATTCTCGTGTTCATTTGCTCTTGCTTCTGCTGTGGAGAGTACGCTCCCTGTGGGGAAGCAAAGAGTGGTTCTCCAGTAAAGAACTTCCAGCAAAAGGACATATCAAGAATTACTTTAAAAGCCATTATATATGAGAAGGAAAGATGTTTTAAGCAGAAATTCCACAATGTGTACACCTGATTCTTTGTGAAAAGCCATGGCTGCTGAAAAGAAAAGGAAACATTCTACTAAGAAATACAGTGTGATTGGTTCTAGAGATCCAGGCCACAGGTCATTTCTCTACAGTATTTCTGATTATGTGTAAGAAAAAGGAAAATAGGAATGTCCTGGGCTTGCAGTTTGGCTTATTTTCTGACACCTGACTAGAAAACCTTGGTCACTTAACTATGTTACCTAGCCTTAGTGTTAATGTCTGCACAACACAGATTAAATAAAAGACTCACTGTGAACATTACTAATGCTCCTTGTATGCTGGTGAATTCTAGGTACTCCAAAAATGTTTGTTGAATGAATGAATGAATGAATGAATGGATAGATGGATGGATGGATGGATGGATGGATGGATGGGTGACTGGGTGAATAGATGAAACTTCCTAAGCAGTACTTTGCTTAGGTAAAGCCCTGTGTATCTTTAAAGGTGAATTTTATCTTATTTTTCATTTTTATTTTTGAAAGGCTAATTTAAATTTCTACTTCCGCCAAGAAGCCCCTTGCATTTTTCCCTGCCCACCTTGCCAAATCTGGCATGAACTCCATCTTCACACTGTATCCATAGTGATAACAGCAACTCTTCATTCAGTATGTATGCCAGCCTCTGTGCCAGGGGCTTTGAATACGTTATTTCAGTGCTCACAAAAAAGTGAGAAAGTCATCCTGTATTATGGGCAAAGAAACAGGCCTCAAGGAATTAATGTCTCTTACTCAAGGTCAGCCGTCGGTGGGTTCAGTGCCCCCAGATTCAGGTCTGGATGATTCCCAGACTCAAGAGAACCTTGACACTTGCATGGAGGTGCAGAGTCCACACGTGCACTGTGTTTTGGGGGGCAGGTGTTTTGCTGCCATCCCCACCTGCCCCATCTCTCCTTGCACAATTTCCTCTGAGAAATCTCTTGAGTGCATGGGAGGTGATCTTTGGGTCTGTAGATGCAGATTATGCTTGCGATGTGGGGAAGGCAAATTTTTTCCATGTTCGCCTCTGGAAGAACCCACACTTCCTTGTGCTCTGTGCAGTGAGACACAGAGCCCAGGCGGGTGACAGGGTTCCAATTTGTCCTTTTGGGGAGTTTCCCTAATGCGAGTTTCTCCCTCTTGCCATTCTCCCACGGTATAAGTGGCACACTTGAATGAGAGGGGGCTGACCAAAGAGGAATTTAAAGAAGGCTTGGAAAACCTCAACTCCTTCTCTCCTGGTTAAAACTTGGTTACTAGAGTGCGGAAAAATTTGACTTTCCCCGTAAAAAGAAAAAAACAGAGAGCTGGCTAAGGCTCCCGTGCTTGCTTTTTTTTATGAGAAATCTTCCTTGCTCCTCTTTTACTCATTGTATTATTATCATGCCTCGATTTATTTCCTCTCTTTTCTGCAGAATTTTACCACTGGTATCACCATTTCACTGGTGTTTTCTCTGCCCTTGGCCACATCTCTCTCAAAACCACTCTATAACCTATAACCCTGACTCAATATTCAGCCTTTTCTTCTTGAAACTCCCTCCTCCCTTTACTTCCATGATCCTTCTCGTTCTCCCTCTGCTTCTCTGCTCTGAGGCCAGCCTCCCTCCTCTAAGGGATGGGGCTTCTCCAGAACCACAGCCTCAGAGCCCCGGTCACCTTTCTCTCCTAGGCTCATCTCATATGGGCCCAGGGCACTTCGCCAACGCATCAGTTCCCCCAGACATCTTCCCAGCTGCTTGTCTGAGTGCTAGCCCCATCTCTGCAGGTGCTTTCACCTGGCTGGATGCCATTGGTTGGCACACCCATCTCAGTGGCACTGAGTCCACTGCCAGTCTTCACTCCTCACATCTTTTCTGTCTGTATCCCTTTAGTTCCGTGGTACCACTACTTCTCAAAGCCTGTTGCCTAATTAAAACATGTCTCAAATATTTAAGTCATCTCTTGAGGTCAGCTGTCTGAAAGTGTGTGTGCTTGTTGGAGAGAGAGAGGAAGACAGTGTCCCGCCCTCAAGGAGCTCACAGTCTAGCGGGGGTGGCAGACATGCCAGCTGTAGGGCCTGCCTGGGTGGTGGATCTGAGCAGGTTGGGGACGGTGGGGTGGGGAGGGGTAAGGAGGGCAAACAATCATCCTGTCCAGGCAGGGCCTCTCTGAGGATAAGGGCATGCTGCCTGTGGACGGGGGCCTCCCAGCTGTTGTAAGGCCACATTTTCAGCATTTGTCAAGACTCTATGGGGTTTGAAATGCCCTCTCCCACACAGAGGTTTGTATGACCATGGAGGACAGGACTCTGTGATTTGGCTCACTAAGACGGAGCCAGTCTCACTTCTGAATTTTTTTCTTCTTCATAGACATCGCCTGCTCTGGGGTATTTTGTTTGTTTGTTTGTTTTGTTTTGTTTGTTTTTGTTTGTTTTTAACTATAATGCTACTCTGACCTCAGGTGGAACTGTCTGGGGTCAACTTGACCACTTCTTATCATCTAATGCACTTTTGAATCAGACATTTTCTGTGAAGGTAACTTTCTCATGTTTCTCAGTGTATTAAATCCAGAAGATGAGTCTGTTTCCTTAAAAAAAAAAAAATTGGCTTCTTTTCTGAGAGAGGCCTTTAAGAGCGCTTGAAGGCCTGGAGTCCCATTTTACAGATAAGGACACTGAGGTCCACAGATATGCATTCTTTACTTACATGTGGCCAGGGACTGGACCGAAGCTGAGGCTCAGGAGGAGGTCCCCTCAGCTACTCATCTACATCACCTTCTAGGGATGGGCAGGGTACTAAGTGCCATATGCAGATAGATGCATGGGTGCCTGGCCCTGTGTCACTCCCTGGGTGAGGGTGGGATGGCTGACAGGATGGGGCCCTCCTGCCCTGGCCGGCTAGGTGGGGAGTTGAGGGAGCCCAGGGTGGTGTGTGTTAAGGTCTGAGAGAAAATCAGCGCGGATGATGTGTGTCCAGAGGAGGGAATCGCTTCTCCTCACATGGGGGAAGCTTCTGGACTGTTAACAGGCCCCATTTATTGAACCCTTACCATGAAGCCAGCATAGGTCAAGCAAGGAATGTGTATGATCCTCATACCATCCCTGTGAAATATGGGCTGCTTTTGCTTTACAGAAGAGGAAATTGAGGCACAGAGTAGAACCTTAGAGTCACCTGCAGGGCTGGGGTTCAAACCTAACACTCGTCCCTCCTCTGGTGGACACTGCCCTCTGGGAAAGGGCTACACCTCCAGTCTTCATTTCCAACCCCTCCTTCTCCAGAAGGTCCTCACTCAGCCTCTTGGGTCACCTCTTCCTTCCTGTCCTCTGCCCAGGTGGCTGGCTACTCTATCTCCTTTCCCCTCTGCTGCCTCTGCTTGCAGACCAGTGGGACTTTGGGTCAAGAGTCTGAGACCTTTCTTGGGCGCTCAGGCCTCTTGGTTTCTTGGAGGCAGTTTGTCCTGCAGGACCACTGCTTTCTGGAGCCCCACCTGTGACTTTGGTCATGCTACTCTAGTGGGGGGGGGGGTGCAGAGTCAGGCCTTAGGTGGGCGTGGTACATGCCACTTGACACGATACTGTCACCCCTGCCATACAGAGGTGTGTGCTCCCATCTCCCCCACCTCCCTTCTTGTTTCACCATTGGGGCCACGTTCCTCCCAGGCGATCCTGTTCTCTTTTCCCCGAGGTACTGGTCTGGGGCAGGTCTTTGGTCCCTGGGTAGGCAGTGGGGGGTTGGGGGAGGAGGATAAGGAATCTGTTGGTGGCTCTCACTGGAGAATTTTATCTGAGAAATAGACAGTTGTGGGCCATTGCCATGCACGGCAACCTGGGGATCTCCCTTCTGCTGCCCATGTGCGAATATGCAGGCAGGAATCAACGCAACTCCTCTGCCCAGAGGGGCCTCGGAGCAGACCCGCCAGTCTAGCGGGAGAGACATGGAGATGCTGAGACTGCTCTTCCAGTTTCTGTTCTCTGTTCTGTGATAGTCTCCTTTCTACTTAAAAGAAAGCTCTCTTTCACTAGTGCTAGTCTGGCTGGATTTCGGGTTTCTCGTTCTATCACTGCATTAACCCTTCCCAAGGCACCCTGTGACCCGGCCTCGTGGTCTGCCCGGGCACACAGTGGCATCCTCTGTGTGCTCTGGGCTTGGGGTGGGATGTTCCCTGCTGGGGATCCTAAGGCATCTGTAGGTCCTCAGTGGGGCTTTTGATTGGTGGCTGCCAGGGCTTCCCTGTGAGAGGGCTCCTCTGCCTGCAGATACCCAGTTTCATCAGGGAAGCGTCACCAGCCGATGGTTACTTGGCCTACTACTTGTCGCCAAGAGCAGGCCACAGTGTCTCTGATGGGGTCTTCTTATTTCCCCTTCATTCTAGAAAGGTGAAGCCCGTGTACCAGACTCCTGTCGCGGGGTGCCGTCAGAAGGTCTTCCATTTGGTTGGCTGGACAGTGCTTTCCCAGAGTTTGTGTTGCTGAGCAAGAAGAGGGCTGGTTTGGGGCTTGGCCAGGCAGAGAGGGCTGCCAGAACACAGCTTGTCGGAGGGCCAGGGGGCCAGGCCAAGAAGACCCTGTTTTGTGTCATTTGGAAATGAAGATGGGGATGGTTTCCAGAAGCAGGTGCTTTGCATTTTTCATAAGACCGACTCTTGGGGCTCTGCCCCTGACTCAGGGATGACTGGGGAAAGGCCCCTGGAACCCAGGCTGGGGAAAGGTTGACATAGGAGACTGAGCGGGTAGCAGAGGTGGCGGCACACCAGGCTCCTGGTTGTCAGATCCAGTTGAGGGGGAGGATAGCAGGACGACGACCCTGGGAAAGATGATCAAGGCAGCCAGGACAGTGAATTGGGAAGAAGTTCTGAGTGGAAGACATCCCTAGGAAGGACTGGAAACCAACATCACTGTCCCAGTGAGGAGGGCAGAACCCTGAAGCTCCTTGGAGGCTCTGATGGAGCAGATCAGAGGGAATTCCTAGGGGGAATTGGAAAGTTGGAGACCATGAGAGAGAGAGAGAGAGAGAGGGAGAGGGAGAGGGAGCGTGAGTGCAGCATGTGGGGGTGGGTGGGCAAGGGGGAGGCTCGGTGAACTCTCTAGTTCTACTTTCAGGATTCTGAAATATACTTAAGTCCAACTAATGCCTTCATTTGATGCTTCTGAATAAAGAGAAAAAAAAAAACCTAGCAAAAACGTTAAGAACCCTTAAGGTCTATGATTCCTGCTCTGATAAGCATCCTTGAACGTTGGGCAGAAACCACCACTCGAGCTGGAATTGTGTGTATGAATTTACTTCCTAAGCCCTGTTTTCAGAGCTCAGGGCAAATTCCTTATAGGTTTCTGCATAAACCATCTTGCTCCTGTTTCAACAGTGCTTCAGTGAGCTGGTTCCAATAAAACCTGCACCACCCAAGCTTCATGTTGTCTTCTCCGTGGTGCAAAGGGACAATTGCTGATTGTACATAGTTTTGTACCCCAGGAAAAGCAAAAGAGAGTCGAGGCCAGCTATGCAAATATCTTTCCCTATTAAATCTAAATTCTCTTTCTCTTTGCTGAAAATATTCTAATCAGCCAAAACTGTCACACTAGAAGATACACCTTTATATGGCTCATAGCAAATAGCAAAGACATTTATGGAAGGAATGGTCATTCCTATGACCCCTGTTCCTCATGGCAACTTCTGTCTCCTGCTAATTCGAAGGTGGCGGTGTAGGTCCCTGGCTTAGGTTAGCCCCTCCGAGATGGATCCATTTGCCATAGACCCTCCTGCTCCTGCATCTTCACAATTAGACTGTGAGCTGCTCAAGGGCAGAGACTGTTGGTAAGACCACTCTCCATCCTTGCACGTGGTCCATAAGGGGTATGCAGTAAGTGTTGGCGGAATGAAAATGCTTTGCAAATTCCACAAGTGTTGGATTTGAAGCTCTGACTTCTTGCTTCAGAGTATACATATTTTTAAATGAAGTTTGATTACGAAAAACAGCATTAGGCCTTGACCTTGCCATATGGTGTTGTCATGTTCTGCCCCCAGAGGTATCTCTGAGAATGGGGGAATGGAGGGCCACTGAGGTCCCCACAGCGCAGTTTTCTTGGTCTGAGTATTGAATTGCAGGGGAACTTGGAGACCATCGAGAACCCCCCCACCTCCCATCCTTCTAATTTACATGAGAGGAAAAAGGACCTATGGCTTCTGTGATTTTTTTTTTTTCTCAGCTAGTCTGACAATAATGCAACTCCCAGCATAGCCGGAGTATTTGCACCCTAATCTGTACATATTGTGCAAAGGAATATCCAGGCTGGGGACTTCTTTGCTTCTCAAAGTCAACCATGGACACCCATGATTTCATCCCCTTTCTTCCTTCAAAGGGTGATAAGAGGCATGGGATCTTGGCACCAGCAGTAGTCGAGTCCATCCAGATATAAAAACAATTCTGAGAGATTTATATGGTGGGGTGCTTGGGGAAAGGCAGCCTGAGTTATTTTCTAGAAAGGCAGCTCCAGGTGCCT
Source organism: Canis lupus baileyi (assembly GCF_048164855.1). Classification (NCBI taxonomy): domain Eukaryota; kingdom Metazoa; phylum Chordata; class Mammalia; order Carnivora; family Canidae; genus Canis; species Canis lupus. Next base: position 48,246,867 of record NC_132839.1, on the reverse strand, counting down.
GACTCAAGAGGACCAAGAATCTGAGGGCTGGACTTCCTCCCCCAGGGCTCAACATGGGACGCATCAGCCCATTCAGGCTCGATACGAGGACCAACACATCATCAAAGTCAAGTTCATTAGAAAAGACACAAAAGGCCCCACTCTCAAGATACTTTGCCTTGGAAAGAGCAGCTCATGAACAGAAGGCTGCTGTGGCTCCCTGGGGGTTAGGGACTCATCCAAGGGTATCTTCTTCCAGGTCATTTCATTTGGCTGGACCTCTTCCCTCAGTGCTCAACATGCGCATCAGCCCATCCAGGCCTGATATGAAGACCAACATATCATCAAAGTCAAGTTCATTAGGAAAATGTTAACATTTAGATATGTAAGAAATTATACGACAGACTCCATTCTGATTGCTAAAATTCTGTGCCCTGGGTTGTAAACATATACATGGGTTTGGAAAAAGACTGAGAAGAAGGGAATGTCAAGAGCAAGGACCCAAAGCCTTCTAGAAGAGGCGGCTATAGCCTAGGCTGTGGCCCTGGCAGGAAATGTCATGATGACCAATGCTGAGGATTTCATGGGGCAATGAAGCCTGGGGTGGGATGTGCGGATGTATGCCAAGGAAAATAAGAGCAATGAACAGGATCAATATCATTCTTTGTTTAGTTCCTGGCATCTCATAAAGGCAGAGGAAAAGGGAGTTCTTGGAGAAGGAAGGGGAAGATATTCACCCAACAACAGAACATGCAACTGCATAGGCAGGATTCTAGGTCATTGTTGGTTGGAGAAGGAAACTCAAAGGATCGGTGGTGAGGATGCAGGTTTGTGGGTGATAACCCAGCCTCCTCTGTACTCTCAGGGTCACGGATGGCCTCTGTTACGGAAGGGATTGTCTGGGTGCAGAAAAGGGGTTGGGATCTGAAAGATGAGGTCCTCTGCCTGGCGGGAAGCCAGGGGAGCTAAGCCTGGTCCCGAGGCTGCCGTGCCTACAGCTGTCCTGGGGCTGGGGTGGCACCTTCCCTTCCTCCAGCTCACGCCCGCCTCTCCCTGCCCGCTCCCCTCCCACCAGGGCTGCGGGGACACCAGCTCAGCTGCCGTTCACGCCAGCAAGTCATAAACGGCGGGAAGAGAGGCAGGTGGGGAGGTTCAGGGAACAAAGCCATGAGAGGGATGCGGGTCAAGCCCTCCCACGCCAAGTCTGGCCCCTCTGACACTTTGCTGGGAGCCCAGCTCCCTACACTGGAGAGCAGCAGGAAGCCTCACAGCCTCTGTCGGGATGTGGAAGGGGTAGAAGGGTCTCTCCAATCAATTGAGACTCTCTATTCCTTAAAAGAAGTCAGGTTGGCATGCTTCATTTCCTTGAGCATCACAGCTGAGTCCTGCTCATTTTGGAGTAAAACAGAGTGGGGCCACTCCCAGTTTGGGAAGGGGTCAGGACAGAGGAACAGAGCACCTGACTCCTCCTGGAACAGCTTAGCTGTTTTGGGCCTGTAGGTCCTCTTGCTCACACTTTCTAGGACCCAGAAAGCCTGGGTTGGGAAGGGCCATGCCCTGGTTGCTTTAGGGGACCTTGTAGTTTAGCTGTGAGTGCACATGTGACCCACGGTGTCTGTTTCCATGGGGTATTGTAGCTTCTGGTATGTGTAAGCTGGATGAAGTGAGCTGCGTGCTTGAAGGGAGTAGGTGCAACTGGCTGGATTTGGGGGAAGATGAGGTGAGGCTCTCAAAATCTGAGGGATGTGTATAACCCTGGGCTGTGTGAGGCTGGTGGCTGGGAGCCACCGGGGAGCTTGTCATGAGGAGCGCTGGCAGGTGACAGCGTGGGCATATTTTGGGGGATGTCAGAGCCGACTGGTAAGTAGGAGCGGGCAGGAGGGCCCGGGGCTGGGAGTAGAGGGCTCTGTCTAGCAGCACCTGCTCTCATCCACAGGCTGTCATGCCTGCATTTCTCAGACTCTCTTTTTCAAACCATTGCCAATCCCCTCCCTGTCTCTCATCAACCCATTTAAATATGGCTTGAGTGGTGGTCATGTTCATGGTTCCTATTCTACAACCTGGAGTGGCTAGAACATCTGTTCTCTGGTAGACGTGACAACTTTGCCTTCCAGATGAATCTCACCAGGAAGTTTTCAAGTTCTATAATGGACAAGGCTGCTTATTAATTAGTACTACCACCCTAAGGTGTATTTAGCTGAATTTACATCATTATAATTTACCCCATTTAGCTTTCCAGTTATCCCGGGTTCTTTTGTTTTTTCCTTTTATCATTTTTGAGGATGTCTTTAAGCAAATCACTTTACTTTGAAGATGGGCAAATTAGTCAGTAGTTAGCAACCTTAGTTACAAACTTAGGAGTGGAACTTCGTCAATATATATTATCCAACTGTTTCACAAGCATCTAGGAATGCAATTATTTTTGTGGAAACAAATTTATCTTACTTTCTTCTTGACTATCAGTTCTCAGCATTGTTGGGAGTGCTTAGAAAATGCCTGTTATGATGAGAAAATGATCTCTCTGGTCTTTATTCTGTCCCTGTCTCTGTAACTTTTGGCAAGCCATTTAAGTGTTCTAAGCTTTAGTTCTTTATTTGATAATGAGATGGTAACCTGACTCTTCTACCTTGATATGTAGATTTGGGTTGGAGAATTATGCACACATATATACACATACACAACAAAGCTGCTGTGCTCGAGATGCCCGGGATTTTTCCCTCCATAACTGATGCCAAGGGAAAGAACGGGGATTCCTTAATACTGGTGGATTATGGTGTGTGACCCCCTTGCTTATGAGTATACATACACTCATCTTTTCCTAGGATGTGCACTATTGGGCCTTCTGTATTTGGCTCCTGCCACAGTCTTGCCTTTGGCTGCCTGGACTTTTGCCTTCAGCATCAAGACCAGGATAATTCAACATGCACTCCAAACACAGACATTTCACCTGATCTTTAAGAGTGCCCATGATTTGTCCCATGTCTGCCCCCTCCCCCCAGCATCATTTCCCCCAGGCCTCTCGTAGCTCCTGACCTCTGGCCCACTGTGGGCATCCTAAGTCTGCCATGTTTTCTTCTCAGGTATCACTCCTGCCAATTCCTTCCACCTAGAACACTGTTCCTCTCTCTTCCCATTTCACCTAGGCAATTCTTACTCATCTTTCAGATTCTAGCTCCATTGTTCACGGAGAAGCCTTACAGCTAGATTAGGGCTTTAAGCTCTCCCAGGGCTATGAACTGCTCCTTTAAAAACACCTACCACAGAGAAGTATTAGTTACTTGTCATCTCCATGGGCTGTCCTTCTGCTCACTATTATATTCCTAATGTCCAGCCCACAATAGGTGCACAATAAGTATTTGTTGAAAGAATGAATAAGTGGGTTTAGTATTTGAAACTAGTGTTTGTGTCTATAGAGATGATGCATCTGGACTTGTTGTCCTGATTCTCAACAAACACCCTCAGCAAAACTCTAGAGACAAAGGCAGCCATGGTTTCTGGCTGTTGAGCAGAGTCTGTTAGTAACCCAATGGCTGGGGAAGAGGCTGAGCCTTTTTCTTCTCCATGGTAGGCCCCCAGCAGAGCCATAGAGGGGTCAGTTTGCCTTCTGGGCCCTCAGCCCCTCTAGGTCCTCACCCCCTCAAGTGCCCTGGACCCTCAGATATTCTTTCATATCCTGGCAGGTTCCTTGCCTGCATCTTTGTTCTTTTCTGTCTCCAGCAATCTTTTCCAGCCCTGGCTGCAGGGCTTCCAGGGGCCTCCCCCTTACTGAGCTCCTCTTTGAAGGATCTGTGTCCTTCCCTGGACTATAATTTCTGTCCTGCCCTGGACCTTGGCTGCAACTGTTGCCTTCAACTGCCATCAGAATGTTCTATCCTTAAAATTCTCAGGGGTTGGTGCCTGGGCTCTATAGCTGGGTAGACTACAAGATCTTGGGCACAAGGTCCCGGCTTTCACCTCCTGAGTTGGCTCAGCCTTCAGTATGCAGTAACCACACAGCAAAGCATGGTGATTCGATTTTCTCATCAAATCCTTACTCAACTTTTCAAGGCAGTCATGGCTGCCTGCCTGACCCCTTTGGCATGGTGTCACAACCTCACTGGATTCTCTCCGCTTTAGCTGAGAAGAACCGTCTTGTTCATCAGTAGACCCAGCTGAGGGAAACTAGGGGCCAAAGTCCTTCCTGCCACCTCACTCAGCCCAGGCCCCAAGGCAACTCAGGCCTTTGGCTGCAGCTGCTCATGGTGGCAACTGCCCCAAAGCCACTCTGGCTTTAAGCCTATAACTACTTCTGCTTCTCTGCCTTAAGGCTAGGGCTAGGCCTTGATGGGGAGGGCAGACCATGCTCATGGCTCAAAGAGACAGTGCAAAAGTGTCACTTACAGTGGCTTCCCCTTGGTCACAAATGTGTTTATCTTTAAGAAGTATGAACTTGTGCCCCTTACCCTCTCCTCCTGAAATCACTTAGGCTTAGCCAGCTCTCTTCTGGGCTTGTGTTGTAACTGGGAAAGTTGGGGCTTCCTTTATTTGGTTGTGTCTTTAATAAAACTCTGATGGTTGATACCTGGGAGCTAAGGGCCCATCCAGTATAAGCTGGCTTAAGGCTTTAGCTCTAGGTGCTTCTGGGACTGGGCATAGTTTGCTCTTCTCTCATTTATCCATTCATTTGTTCATTTAATATATGTTGAACACCTACATGCCAGGCATTAGGTAGGGGCTGAGGCTGGGGATGCTCAAAGTGTCAGGCAAACAAAAATGGATGCTCACCCTTAAGAGAACGTCCAGTCTAACGGGCCTCCTGTGTGAAGGGGACACTTAGCCACAGGGAGGTATGTCAGCCACAGGGAGGTATGTCTCCATGCTCAGCTGGTGTGTAAGCTGAGCATGGAGACAAAAGCCAAGGTGCCATGAGAACTTGCATACCAAGCTTAGAATTCTAGTTTTTGTCCTAGAGAATTCTTGGGGAGCCACAAAAAGGTTTTCAGCAGAGGAGAGACATGGCCACATTTGGGGCTTTTTGAAAAGGACATGAGAAGCTGCGTGGAACACCACTTAGAGAAGGGAAGTAGAGATTGGTCAGGAAGCCCATTGAGTGGCTAGGATTGGAGGGGCTTGGGGAGAAGTGATTAAAATGTGACCCACATGGAGGGGGGTGGCAGACCATGGGCATAGATTGAGGAATCCCGAATGCAGACACTGGAGGAGGGACACAAATGTAAGTAGGTTTGGGGAATATTGAGTTGAGGTGCCTTTGATGGGAGGGGATGTTTGGGTAGGGACCTCCTGGGAGAGGTGTGGCCTGAAGATAGCCATTGGTGAATGATCTGCTTTACGGAGTTACTCCCTAGGAGTGGTGGAGCTCACCAGGGGGAAAGACCACAAAAGTAAGGGCACCTTGAGGGGCAGATCTCACAAAGGAGGCTAAAGAGGAATAGCCAGAGAAGTAGGGGAGATGTCGGGGAGTTGTGGCATCACTAGAGCCTTGAGAGAGTATCTGTTTCCCGCCATAACCATTTGCCTTCATGACAAACATATCTCCTTCCTCCTGAATGTGAGACGTAGGGAGCAGAGTGGGAAACTAGTGTGAATGCCCTCTGGGAAAGGTATTCAGGCACTCAAAGTCTGGACAGGAGGGTCAAGGAAGGCCCTGGTAAACTCCATTAGAGTTGGTGGCAGGGACAGGTATATCTGAGAATCGAGAACTGGTGTGAAGAAGCTCGTGGAAGTTCAAGCCTGGGTGGGAGCATTTTCTCTGTCTACAGGTCCATGGGCTGTGAGTTTTAAGGACATTATAAAGAAAAGGAACAAGAAGACCAAGGTACAGGAGATGAGTCTCCTTGGATGTTGTGGGGATTAAGAAGCCTGATTTGGGGGGAGGTGGTCAGAGGTGAGAGAAAGGCCAGCTCTGACCACTGACCTCCAAGAAGTCCAGCTTCCATGGCCCATTGGGTCTTGAGAGAGGAAGAAGTGTGTTTTTGTCTTCCCCCCCAGCATAGGTATGTTTCTTAGGCAAGAAGCAGAAGGAGTTTGTCACTGTCAAAAGTAAGAGAACAGTTAGAGGGGAGGAGAAGGAGAGCCAGTGAGGCTCTGGAGGTCCCTGAGGAGATCAGGTCAAGGATAAGGACTGTTATTCCAAAATTATGCAGACTCCAAGAAAATCTCTGAAGTCCATCCAGACTTTTTAGAGCTGCTCAGAGCACATAGGCCATACATAGGGCCTAGAGTAAGGGGGAATGGGAAGGCAGGCTGAGAGAAGCTGCTAGGGTCAATGAGGGCAACAAGTTAAGACAACCTCAGCAGATAGATGGGCTTTATCAGATCCCCTCCACCACTCTCTGGGCCAGGATGCCACAGCTAGGGCAGGCAGGCTCCTTCACTCCCTGCCAAGGCACTGGGTCTGGCTGCTGTTTTGTGCCTGGCTTTTCCAGACAGCCCCCAACTGGAGTCCCTGATGGTAAAGCTCTACTGCATAGAGGCAGGGGCCATCCTGCCAAGGTGCAGGCTTGAGGTCATGGGGAGAAGGTGGAGGGTGGGCGCAGGGCAGAAAGTGCACTTTCAGACCCCCTTGGATGTGATGTATGGCTTCAACATGCCTTCCAAGGAAAGACATATGTTGAGACAAAGAAATAGGCTTTCAGGGGGAAGCAGGACACTCACTGTGGGTACCAGAGGTGGCCACCATGACACTGAAGGGATTAATTTTGTAATGATTCTCCCAAGGATGGGGGGTGGACAGCATTGTACCTCCAGGCCTCGATTTACCCATTTATAAAATGGGGATAATAGAATAGTCTTTATTCCAGAAGATTGTTGAGGGTTCTAGGAGTTAAATTTTGTATAGAATGCTTAGAACAGCCAGACACATCACAAATGTTGATAAATACAATCACGATTTCATGAGGCATTGTCAATTTACATGAGACTCTTGGACTTTGTGGGCACAAACTCCATCTCCTATTGATATGACTATATTCTGCTCAAAAATTAGACATTCTAATTTAATGATTAAATAGTAAGGATGATAAGATTCAAGTTTAGGATTACATATTGGGATCAGTTTGAAGTTTTCCATGAATGCTTATTAGAGTGGAAAGGGTAGAGAGTTAAGTGTCAGGAGACCATAAATGTTTGTTCTAGCATCTTCCATATATGCTAGACTTCAGCAACCATCATGATGGCACTTGAATTAACAGAGCTAATTACTCTGTTGGGGAGACAGACACAAGTTTAAAAAATAATTACAAATTATGATTAATGCTATGAAGGAGAAAAACCCCAATGGGAATAAGAAGATGGAGGGTACCCAACTTTAGGTCATGAAAATCTTCTCTGATAAGTTGACATGAAACCAATGATTGGCCTCTCAAAAGTGGTTATGGAGGTGTTTGGGAAGTGAGGAGAGCATTCTGGATTAGAAAGTGATTTCCTTTCCCGGTTAGGTGATCTCAGGCAACTCTGTGAGCACTTATTTTACATTTGTAAAATAAGGATAAGCCTGCCTATCCAACTGACCACAACAGAGCTGGTGTTCAGACAAAATTAAAGTAATCTGTTAACCACAGACAGATGTACAGACAAGGAATCCATGAGGAAAGAACTCATCGATAATTTCCTTTCGCCTTTTCTATTCCTTACATTTGGTTCCTGTGTATAACATGACTGTAATACAGAGAGGTTTCTCTAGGAAGGACAGTGTCTAAAGGTCATGTTGAGAAGATATGACCTTGGTGTCATGAATAGCAGTGCAAGGAGAGAGGGGTGTGGAAGGGAGGCAAGGGTGATTCTCTGGACAGGAGATGGCTGGACTGAGCCATAGATGTTGGGAGAGTCTAGGTTTTTCATAAAGCTGAAAATCTGGAGAAAATTTCAGTGGAGTATGGTGGTACATATTTCTGTGTTCCAGTAGATACAAACCTTCTGGTACTGTCCTGGAGGAAGGTCATAGTTAATGTTACTTAATCTTCATCAAGCTGCCATTAAGTTACAGATACAGAGAGGCAGAGGTGCTTCTCCCTGGATACTTAGAAATGTGACTTCCATTCACTGATCTACCACAGGGTAGATCATCACCAAATGTTTGATGCATTGAAGGATAGTCCAAAATGGGAAGTATCAGAGGAGAGCACCTCTAGGCTGGCATGGAATTTCTGGGATATAAAGGAGTCCATGAGAGCTGGATCAATACTTTCTATGGGTTTGCAAAAATATTTTATTTCACATGCACAGTGAAGCAGGACAAGTGCTACAAATGAATGAATCCAGGAAGTGCTCTGCTCTGGGAAGAAACATCTCCCTGATTTGGACAATGAGGCATCAACCATTGCCATGTTTCCCCCCTTCAATCTGAAACCCATGGACTATGCCACAAGGCTCATTATGTCATAGTGTCACTGCAGACATTGGTGACCAGCCAGCTGCTCTGTCTATAGCTTCTGAATGGAATTTTCTGATTGTTACTATATTGGTGGTTTCAAGAAAATTTAAGTAGGAACATCAACCAGTTGAGCAGGACATAGCAAGCTCACATCCTGATAAAGACATTTTCTAAGCTTGAAAGAACTTTTCATCTTGAAAAAACATAAGTGCTCAAGCAGACATTCTAGTGGAAGGGCTGTCAGATGGTCTTCAGGTGAGGGGGTGAGATAGGAATCCTCTGGGAAGGAAAGAGGTAGGGACAAGAGGGTCTGTTTCATCCAGGAGGGGAAAGTCAAATGGAGAAGGGAAAGACTCTTTTGATGTCATGGTGTTCAGGTTTTCTATGGCCTGTTTGGGGCTATTCTCTGCTGAGTTTGGACCCCATGGTCAAGAGCACTTCCAAAAATGGTCCCTGGGAAACACCTTCTCAAGCTAAGAGAGACTGACTTTTGAAATCAAAAATGCTAATTTTTATGAATGGCCTTGTATAGGTAAAAAGGAGAGATAAAGGAAGGCATTTGGAATAGAAAAGCATAGAAGGGGCCAAAGAAACTCAGGGCTTTGAACAAGAGGGGGAATTGGGTCAAGACAGATCAAGAGTCTTGATGAGCAGATTCCTAACATCTCAAGGAAGTAAGTCAAACTCGTTCAGTGTTAGCAGAAATGACAGACTGGCAGTGGTAATCAGGAGGAGGTTTAGGTATGAGCTTCTCTCTACTTCCTGCAGGGGTGAGGAGAAGCCAGGAGGTCAGCTCAGAGCTGCTTGGGCTTTTAGGGGAGTGTGTGCAGGGACAAGGGGCCCAGATGCGAAGGGTTTGACCATTTCCTGTCTTCCATGTGTCTCTTTTTCCACTAACAGCCACCTGTCAGCAGTTTATGGTCAAGCTCCAGATTCAGCAGGAATTAAGGCAACTCACCGCATCTCATGGAGAGAAGACTTCACGCTGCCAGGTGAAGACTTCACGCTCCCCGAATGGATCCCTACATTTGACACAGTTCCGATCAAAATAGCACTGGGAGTTTATTGAATTTGGAATAATATTTCTAATATTTATTTGGAAGAATTTATTTTGGAAGAACAAGTAAAACTCCACCCACACACAAAATAAGTAGCAAGTAAAAGCTTGTATCATTAGAGTTTGAAACATATTGCAAATCTGAAATAGTTTGAACAGTATGAAGCTGGTGGCCAAATAGGTCAGTGACAAAGAATAAAAAGTTCAGATACAGGGCAGCCCGGGTGGCTCAAGTGGTTTAGCGCTGCCTGCAGCCCGGGGTGTGATCCTGGAGACCTGGGACCGAGTCCCATGTCAGGCTCCTTGCATGGCGCCTGCTTCTCCCTCTGCCTGTGTCTCTGCTTCTCTTTCTCCTGTGTATTCTCAGAAATAAATAAAATTAAAAAAAAAAAAAAAAGCTCAGATACGGGTTTCTCTTTGCCTTATCTGCTTTTTAGAGGAGTGGTATTTCCATTTAGATCTTTCAGTAATATAGACGCATCGCAGTTTGGGGAAAAGCAAAGTAAGTGTCCCATTCATTGCCATCATGGTGCAAAGACTGGAACGAGGGTGTCACTGGCCGCAAGATCCCCATTGATTTGTGTCATGTCACATCATGTTAAGCTGCTTAGCCATTTTCCTTTTGGTATTTCATGCTTTTTATAGCCAGAACCCTGAGATCTGCCAGAGTTCTGTACATGTTGGTTTGGTGCTCTTGATTTTCTTTAAAGATATGAAGACAAAGGTGAAGGAGGGCGGTGGGAAGCCTCTGACATCCAGCAGTGCCTGGGGAGCTGATGCGGTGTCTCCAAATGTACTTGCAGCTACTGCAAATGCTTTTCTTGCTGAAATTCATCCACTCGCTCTCTACCTCATCACCAACATGGTTACCCTCTAGATTATAAATGCAGGCTAGTATCCTTGAGCATCTCTAGTGGTGATTTCACTGAATAAATGTGGCATTCCAAATCAGTAAAATGTAAGTCATGCAATAGCTGACCCAGAAATCACCAAATTATCATTTTTCACTGAGTAATGATCAAGTGCCTGCTTGGGAGCGGGCCCAGGCATTGTTCTGGGTGCTGAAAGCCAGCGTGTGAACAAATAAGTCTCTGCTGTCCCACGGAGCAATGAGTTTCTAGGGAAGGAGAGACTCAATGAACTAAGAACCAATCAGGTTCTTACAGGTGGCTGGTAAAATGAAGAAAAGTAAATCTAGTTGGAGAGACAAACTGCTGGATGGTCAATGAAGGCTTCTTGGATAAGGTAGCATTTGGGAAGAGGCCTGAAGACTCATGAAGGTCCATACCACAGAGCTCTCTGGGGGAGAATGTTTCAGGAAGTGGGTGCAGCAAATACAAAGGAGTGGCAGGTGGATTGGCTACCTGAAGTGGATCAGTGTTTACACCTCTTCCTCTATACAGTGGTTATTGCCAGTATAATCATGCAACAACCAGAAATCATTTTGATTCCCTCTTTCATTTTAAAGTAATTTAAAGAACATTTTCAATATTAAATTTCAGTAAAATATTGCACAATGACCTTAATTGTGTATATTTGCCCTTAACATCCCCCCCTCAAAAAAAACCCCTACGTCTTACAGAATCACTATGTTCACTGTTTAAACTTTAAACACAAATAAGTCCTCAGATGGAATGACCCTGGAAGTCAAATTTTGTTCTTTGTGTAATCATTGTACTATGGTTGGGTCTTTTGAGTATACACTTAAACTCAAAGTCAGGGAAATGTGGTGCTGGGGAGCGGAGACACAAACTATACTCAAAGCAATTTCTAATTAATTCTGAACCCTTATCAACTAAACTGCAAAATGCCTGTCAGTGAATCTGTGTTTACATAGACCTAACCTTTATCTTTATGCCTATGTGAGTGTGTGAGCATGTGTGCCCTCCTCCCAGCTCCTCAACTCTCCAAAATGTGCTCAGTCACAGCATTTGCCAACTTATGGAGTGTGCAGATTGTCCATGATCACATCTATGGCTGAAATTGGGTTAGGTCAGGTAAATCCACTGGCAGGTTCTTTGAACCTGTGTTTCTATTGCTCAGATTGGAAGAATGAAAAATTAGTATTCATTGAGCTCAGCTCCCTGAGTCTTTTGTGTTTCTGAGTCTCCCACAGAATTTTACTGTCAGGGCGTCTATTTCCATATCACATCCTCTAACTTCTTACCTTGTCCTGGCTTACCTGGCTTACCTCCCTTACCTGGCTTACCCGGGCTATCTGTGTTCCTGTTTGCTGGGAGTTTTAGTACTCTACTGAACAGCCAGATGAACAGAGGTTGGGGGTGAAAGTACCACTCTGGCCACCTTAAGGACATCCATTGTGCAGTAGAGAGGCAGCCATCTAATGTTTTGTTTGGGTGGATCCCAGCCCTGATTGGGTAGTCCTGCAGGGGATGGGATTAAGTTGTTTCTACTTTTTTTTTTTTAAGAAGATAAGGCAGCATTATTTCATATGGCTGTAAAATGCCAGCTTTGGTCATTTTCATTTAAGTTTGCAAAAATTTCTACATGCCACTCAATTTACCAAAAGACTACCTCATGGTCATATTGTATGTGTGTCTGCGTGTTCAGCTTTTACTTTCTTGGGAATTTAGTAGAACGAGAGAGTGCTTTTGCCATTTAAAAAGATTTTTAAAAGATTTTATTTATTCAACAGAGAGATAGAGCCAGAGAGCACAGACAGGAGGAATGGCAGAGGGAGGAGGAGAAGCAGGCTCTCCGCTGAGCAGGGAGCCAACATGAGACTTGATCCCAGGACTCCGGGATCATGACCTGATCTGAAAGCAGACGCTCAACTGACTGAGCCACCCACGTGCCTCTTTTGCCATTTTTTAAAAGAAGTTCTGAGTGCCTAATCAAATCATTTTCTTGAGCCATAATTTATGTGAGTGCCTCTGCTGGGGAGAAGCCAGAAGGGGTGAGGTTGAGAGGGACTTTATATCTCTTCATGGCTTTGCTGGTGACAGAGAAGATGCCCCCCGCCCCCCGCCCCGGGAATGTTACTTCTCTGTTTGCTCCCAGGCTGGGTAGTCAATGCCTTTAATGGAGGGGCTTCCCCAGAACATGACTGATAGGGGTATCCTTAGGGATGCTGTGATTGCTCTATTTCTAAAATGTCTAATTGTTGTTGGCTTTAAGACGAAGGGCTTATGTATAGGGGTCTGCTTACTTAGAAGCTGAATGTTGTATGATTTGGGATAAGCCAAATGGGCTGATAGAACTTGCCTCAACCTCTAGATAGATCCTGGAGTTACCAGGTATAATGAGTATACTGGGAAAATAGCCCCAGGTTTCTTGCTCTCTGACCACAGGGTTTGAAGGAAACTCAGGCAAAAAAAAAAAAAAAAAAAAAAAAAAAAAAAATTCTCAGAAAAATATGTTTACAAACATGCACTCTGAAAAAGGAGACTTTGGTAGCCAGTGGAGGCCACTCTTTCTATGCCTCAGTTGGCTTGCAGCATGAAGTAAGCCTGAGGTGAAGAGCTTCACTTCTGCCCAGCCAGGACCCCCTTGGCTTCTCTGTCCATTGTGGGGAAAGCAGTGTTGTTTAGTGTTCTTTATTTTTCACTCACAGCCTCTTGTCCATTGGGTGACAGGAAAAACACCAACTTGGGTTTTGTGTTATTTACATTTTAAGATCCTAATTAAGCTCCATCTGGTGCTGTTTATGTAAAGGGAAGAGGCCTCTGATAAGCACAGCTGGGGAGCAGATTTTCCAGTGCTGCTGTGCCTGTTGTTTTGCTCACTTTCTCCCAGCACAGAGGACCCTCTACAAATGATCAGAAAAGTGAAAGAAGTCTGAAGACAAAAATGTATCTTTGGAATTTCACCAAGTCTTCGGATTTGAATGGAGATAGATGAATGGCATGAGACGGAACTTGACACCCCAGAAGATTCTGGAGAGTCTAGAACTCACTGCCTCTCCTTTAAATGCCCCCTGTCCTTCCCTTTCAGCTCCATGCCAAAGTTCATTTGTGGCCCAGCTGAAGAGAAGAAAGGAAAATTGAAGTATCTGTGATCAGAATGCTGGGTCTTTAGATTAGGGAGGAACCTGAGAAGACATTCCACCCAATATCCTACTTTTTACAGAAAAATCTGGGGTTTATTTACTCCCATGACACAGCTGTATCTTCTTCTTCTTCTTCTTCTTTTTTTTTTTTAAAGAGAGAGAAGGAGAGAGAGATCATGTAGGAGCAGGGTGAGGGACAGAGAAAGAGAGAGAGGGAAAAGCAGACACCCTGCTGAGCAGGGAGCTCCATGTGGGGCTCAATCCCAGGACCCTGAGATCATGACCCGAGCCCAAGGCAGGTGCCTAACTGAACCACCCAGGTGCCCCACAGTTGTGTCTTCTAAGTGACCAACACTGATCTATAGATAACATGTCAGAAATGCATGTTGTTGCAAAGGGCTATGGTTTTTAATGGCCAGAGACATGTGGGGCAACGATCAGAATTCTCTGGCTCTTTAGTATCCTATATATTTTTTTAAAACATGGACTGGGTTAAAAATTAGAAATAAACCAGAGTCCTTATTTACCCTGTGGGTGAGTTCTCCTCTGTGGGCCTGGAGGCTGAGTCTGTGCCATAACCATATTTTCTGCTCATCTCAGGGTCCATGGAACTGCATTCCATGGCACAGGAGGTCCTATATCCATAGAAGTCCAGACAGCCATTCAGATAACTGTGACACTTGATGGGATGTGGTCATGAGTGTTCCCTGCAGAAGAGGATACTTATCTGATGTGGAAGGAGGGCACCATTGGAAAGGTCATTTGATGATGAAGCTGAATATCCCTTTCCAGTCATAAGAGACTTATAAAATGCTTAGGAGGAGCCTCTTTTGTGAGGAATGCAGGAGTTTCAGAGGCAGGGTCACCTGACAGTCATAAATAGGAGGGTGAGTGGGAAATAGTGGGTGAAAATGGAAGCTGGTGGTGGGGAGAGGGGGCATAGGAAGGATATAATAGGGTATACTTGGGAAGTGTAGAAGGACAGCAGGTGCTATGGTCAGGAGGCTTCTGAGGGGGGGATACTGGAGATAATTAAGAGCCTAGGGATTCTTGGAGCAGGTGTAGTTACAATTTTAAGTGCTATGAGCCTCTGTTTGCGTATCAAACCCATCATCCTCAAAGTGCCTGTATAACACGTTCACTCCTTGCCTCACTTCCTGACCTGGCCCAATACTATCTCCAAAGGGAACTCTTCTTATTTCTGATTGAGGTATGAAGGCAATAGGTACTTCACTGGAACACAGGCTTTTTTGTGTGTGAGTTTTTTTTTTTTTTATTTATTCATGAGAGACACACAGAGAGGCAGAGACCTAGGCAGAGGGAGAAGCAGACTTGTGTTTTGAAGCTAAAATGTTATCAATCCAAACTGGATTGTTATACATTTAGAAGATCAATTGTAATCTGCATGACATTTAAAAAAATAACTAAATATCTAAAATAAATATATAAGTATATATTCAAAAATATAAAGTAGAGAATCAAAAAAGTTCACAATAACAAAAATCAAGGAAGCTCCAAAGAATATGGTACTGGAGGAGACAAATATAAGGTATGTAGAAATCAAAGAGAAAAATGGCAGAAATCCTTATTGTTAATTACATGTAATGGGGAAAACTCTCCAAAATGCAGTGACTGACAGAATGGAGGGGAAAACCAAGATCTAACCTTATCCTATCTACATAAAACTTGCTTCATGTGTAATGTTGAAAAAGATGAAAATGAAAGTATGAAAAAAGTTATTTTATAAGCAGTAACAAAAGAGGCATGGAGTCTATATTTAAAAAAACTAGACTTTAAGTCAAAAACTCTTAAAATAGACAAGGGCATTATATATCGATAAAGGTGAATTTAACAAATACATATAATTTGAAAGCATATATCAAAAATATTCCCCAAATGGGTGCACCCGGCTGGCTCAGTGGGAGGAGCATGGGACTCCTGATCTCAGGGTCATGAGTTTGAGTCCCACGTTGGGTGTAGAGGTTACTTAAAAATAAACTTTTATAGAGTAAGGAGTGTGTGTGTGTGTGTGTGTGTGTGTGTGTGGTGATCACTTAAGGTTAACAAAAACATGTAAAAAACTTCATACATGTCACTTTAAGTAAGAACTACAGTGGCTGCCACCTGACTCTTTCCTGTTTGAGTGAAGGGTGAAAAATGTACCAGTCAGGTGTGGGTGGCTAAGCTAAGGCAAGGTGGCTGCTTTGTATGCATGCACTTCCAGAGTGTGTTGGGGCAAAGAAAACATTTCTGTGGATCATAAGTGGGTCCTGTTGAAACCAGATGTGAGATTATCTAAGCACTCGTTTGAAAGGACTCACTGCGAAGGCAACTGGAACTCTTTGGAGAGAGGCTGAAAGGAATGCTAGCTTCTGGGGGACAACAGAAGGAGGAAGTGGGCATCTGGAAAAGCCAAGCATATGAACACCTAAAAGAAAGTGAGAGAACCCTGCCGATGGTCCAGAGATGGATTCTAAAGGATCACAGAAGTGTCCCACCAGAGTATGAATCAGGTCAAAACATCAGCCATGCCCAGAACAAAAAGCCAGCTTCTCACAGTGCCAGGTCAGTAAGAACTTTCCTTATTTCTCCCTTCGTTTCTTCTAACCAATACTGGAGGGGTCAGTATTGCATGTATTTCCCGGGAAGAGAGAAGGAGCAGAACACACACCATTGTCCTGTCTATGGTTTCTGTTCTCTGCAGGCAGGGTGGCTAGGGGTAACAGCAGACAGGTGTTAATATGGATGAAGACTGAAATGTAAGGTATTATGGAACAACATTTTAACTTCTGGAATGGGACTGTTTTATGACAAACTGACCATATGACTCTGTGTTACTTAAGAGTGATCACAAAAGCGTGCCTGGGTGGCTCAGTGGTTGAGTGTCTGCCTTTGGCTCAGGTTGTCATCCCGGGGTCCTGGGACTGAGTCCCGCAATAGGCTCCCTGTGGGGACCCTTCTCCCTCTGCCTGTGTCTCTGCCTCTTTCTCTCGGCATCTCCCATGAATAAATAAATAGTGTCTTAAAAAAAAAAAAAAGAGTGACCACAAAAGTCATGGGTCAACTGACTTTTCTTCATGGGATAGTGAAAAATGACCCCTAATGAGAAGACTAGTATAAGAATTTAATAGAGTTCCTTTGTGATTGCATCCAACATCAGATCTTGACAAATGAACTTACACATTTTGATGACTTCTCAGTCTAAATCTTGCTGTGAGCTTAGAAATACCATTGCAAAGTTCATTAAAGAAGAAAGAAAAATTGTAGGAACGAATAAAGAGGTGAAGCTTACCCTGCTAGAGGGTATGTAAACAACCTAAATATTTACAGAAACTGACAGTACTGTTGCAATAATTGATCCAAGGATGAATCAAGAAACCAATACGGATAGTGCAAGAACAGATAACAGCTTATATGACAATTAAGGATATACAGACAATAGCACAAACCAGAAACAAATTGCTCACTGTAAAGTGCCAAGATGAATGGTTAACTATTTTGACAAACATAAATTTGGATCATTCAGAAAATAGACTCCAAATGATTAAATAGTTAAATATAAGTAATGAAATTAAAAAAGTATTACACAAACAAGTAATGATTTTTCCCCCCTGGATCACTTAATATGAAGCAATGATAGCAGATATAAAGGAAAGGGATGCTAAAATGGACTTTGTTGAAATATTTTTGTCAAACACACTACAGTCAAAATTAAGAATCTGGTGATACTTATGTTTCTGCCAGTATGATGAATGAGGCACCTAGACAGGCTCTGTTGCTGAAAACAGCTAGAAATATTGGAACAAATATATTTTTTAAAATTCCCAAATGCATACATGATGACACAAAATATAAAGAATATAAAGCAAAAATAAAATGACCATGGTATCTTTGAAAAATAAGTAGAACTCATTATCTAGCTTTTGATTTAGGTGTTGGCTTAGGCCACCACTTGCATGGTTTCCAATGTCATGGGTAGGACTCATGTGCCCAACATCTATGCAAGTTGGAGTTTTGAGTAGGAGATACCATCCATAGAGCTGGGATTCTAAAGAAATGTATTATTTTAAGGGCAAAACTCACCTCCCACATCTGCAGGAGAGTGCAACAAAATAACTATTTGACATAAAACTTGGGAGTTTTATGAGGAGATGGGAATATTTCCTGAGAAATTGTAACAGACTAGACCTTTTGCCTATTTGCTGCCTCCTAAACCTGCCACCTGAGAAGCCTACAAAAATCTCAGTTTGAGAATTTAGCTTAAGTAAGTCTGGCAATTTCCATAAATGCCTGGCAGAAGCAAACGCTGGTTCCATCTGGAAGAATTTATTCTAATTCTCAATTAAATTCTGGGAAAAAAAATCAATGCACAGTAAACAAAATTGCAAAGTCACAAGGAAACGAACTACCTTGAGTGAAAGTCAGCAGACACAGCAAAATATCAGATTCTTGGAGATTTTATTTTATTTTTTTTTCTTGGAGATTTTAGATTGAAATTATCAGATGTAGAAAAAAAATCTGTTAAATAAACTTCAAAATACAAAAGGGTAACCTGAAACTGAATACAGAACAAAAAGATTCATAAAAGAATAAAATATTCTAGAATTAAAAATAATTGAAATTTGAGACTCAAGGGTTAGATATTTCTTCTTTTAGTCAAAACTGAATGAAACGTACCAGATTTTTATACTTTTGCCTTAAACAACTAGAAAACCAGGCAAAACACATGAAACAACAATTTTTAGACATTGAGTAATAGGCAGACAGGGACTTCCAGCACTCAACAAGGTTTGGAATAATTTGGTTCCCACCAAGTGGAGTGAAAAGCACTCATGATACATGAGACATCAGATAAATCCTCAAAAGGGATCCTTAATAATGGTTCTAAATTAATGTTAGACTAAATGCTACTCTGAACCTACTCTAACAAAGCCTGAAAATAAGTTTTGAAAAGATACGATTGATTCCAAGCAACCTAACTGTAAACCAGAATACAACCCACATTTTTTATTATTTTTATAACTATTCATTTATTTTAGAGCGAGAGTAGAGGAGGGAGGCTTGGGAGGGTCATAAGGCGAGAGAGAATCTCAATCAGACTCCACAATGAGTGCATGGAGCCCAACATGGGCCTTGATCCCATGACCCTGAGATCATGACCTGAGCCAAAATCAAGTCTGTTGTTTAACTGACTGAGCCACCCAGGTGTCCCCATACAATCAACAGTATTTAAAGGGGAAAAAAAATCCAGGAACCAACAATTTAAATTTTCTAATGTCTGGCATCCCCTCAAATTTAATGTGCATGTAAGAAGCTAGAAAATATGAACCATAGCTAAGATAAAAGTCATTGAGTAGAAACACATCCCCAAATGACAGAGATGACAGAAATAGCAAAGGTCACCGAAAAAAGTGATTACACTCCATGAGTTCAAGAAGGTAGAGGAAAATATCAGCATGGTGAGGGGAGAAATGGGAGATAGAAAAAAAGACTCATATGAAACTATAAGGAATGAGAAATCTCTGAAAGGAAAAATGATACACTAGGTGGGATTAATAAAAGATTAGATACTGTGAAAGAAAAGAACAGTGAACCTGAATACATGGTGTTAGAAACTATTCAAACTGAAATGCATGGAGAAAAAATAAAAGATACTCTCTACTTAAAAAGGGAACAGAGAATTAATGATATGTGGGAAGATGCCAACTGGTTTCAAATAAGTAGAACTAAAATCCCAGAAAAAGAGCCAAGATGATGGGAAAACTATAAAAAAAAAGGTAAAAAGATATCTCTCATTTTTAATTACTTAAAAGAATAATTATTTTTTAAAAAATAACAATCCACTGATAGGCTTACAGTATATGCTTAAAGAGGTGACAGCCATTGCAGAAAGGATAGGAGAGGCAGAAAGGATACTGTTGTAAGATTCCTGCATGATAAGTTATGTGTTATATCATTATTTAAAGATGATCAATGCTAAGTTAGAGATAGATGTTGTAAACCCTACAGCAACCCCCCCAAAAAAGTAAAATCAAGGAGGCAAAACAGAGACAAATGGCATAAAAATAGCAAAAGAAGGAGAGAATAAAAGTAGAAACAAAATGCAGTCAGAATAAACAGGAAACAAATATCAAGATGACAGATTTAATAATAATTTATAATTATTTAATTATAATTATTTAAATATATTTAATAATAATTGATAACTATATGAGGTGAAATGATGTAAACACTCAAATCAAAAGGATAGTCATGAAATAGCAAAAACAATGCCTGATTATATGCCGTCTGTGAGAAACACACTTTAAATATGATACAGCTGGTTTAAAAGGAAAAGGATAGAATAAGATATCCTAGACCAACACTAATCAAACTACTAGGATTGGTATATTAATATCAGACAAAGTAAAATTCAGAACAAGGAATATTACCAATGATAAGAAGGCCCATTTTCATATTAATTAAGCAGTCATCTCATCAGGATGATCTAACATCCCAAATGTGCATGCTCATAAGAACAGAGCTTCAAAATACATTACAAATGTAATGTACAAACGTATCGTATTGTACATTGCAAAATCTATTAGAACTGAAAGAATAAATAGACAAATCCATGATTATGGTTGGAGAGTTTAACACTAATATTTCAGGAATTGAATAAACAAATAGACAAGACATCAATAAGGATATGGAAGACTTGAAAAATACCATCAACCAATGTGCTTCAACTGACACTTATAGATTGCCAAAACCAGAAAGACACACATTCATTTCAAGTGTAGGAGGAACATTCACCAAGATGTACCACAATATTGACCAAAACACCTCAATAAAGTTAAGGTATTAAAATCATACAAAGTGCATTTTCTGCCTGTAGAGCATGAAACTATGAATAAGAAATGGAAAGATATCTGAAAAAATTTCTTCAAATATTTGGAAAGTAAACAAAATTGCTCTAACTAAACCATGGGTCAAGGACAAAGTCACAAGGGAAATTTGAATTTGCTTTGAATGCAATTAAAAAAAAACAGAACATATCAAAAGTTGAGATATGCAGCTAAAACAACATTTGGAAAGAAATATGTAGCATTGCCTACTTAACTGCTGTGTGCTGAATTGTGTCTTCTCCCCACTTTCCCTTCCAGTTCATATGTTGAAGTCCTAATTTCCTGTACCTCAGAATTTGATCATATTTGAGACAGTATCTTTAAAGAGGTAATTAAGTTAAAATGAAGCTCTTAGAGTCGGCCTTAATCCAATAGGATTGGCGTCCTTGTAAGAAGATATTAAGACACAGAACACAGGGAGAAGATGGCTATCTGCAAGCCAAGGAGAGAGGCCTCACAAAGAACCAACCCTGCTTACACCATGATCTTGGTCTTCCAGCCTTCAGAATTGTGGGAAATAAATTTCAGTTGCTTATGTTACCCACCTTTATGGTGCTTTGTTTTGGCAGCCCTAGCAGAACTAACATACTTCTATTAAAAGACAATGAAAGGTCCCAAATCAAAGATCTAAGTATCCACCTTAAGAAAATAAAAATAGAAGAACAAATGAAACCCAAAGCAAGCAGGAAAAAAGAGATATTATAGGCAGAAATGTATAAAGTAGAAAAGTCAATAAACCTCAAATCTGGCTTTTTGAAAAGATAAATAAAACTGATAAATCTAAAAACCAATAAAACCAAAAGCTAGCTCTTTGAAAAGAATAATAAAACTGATATAACACCAGTCAGGGTGACCAAGAAGCAAAATTAAAAACTCAGGTTAATGTCTAGAATGATAAAACATTGAGATCCTACAAAGAGTACAAGGATACATAATACTGTGAACAACTTTATGCCAAAATATTCAACAACTTAGATGAAATAAATTCTTAAGGAGACACAAGCTACCAAAGCTCTCTGAAGAAGAAATAAATAACCTGAACAGCTTTATATCTATTAAATAATTGTTGATTTATGGTGAAAAATCTTCTTACACAGAAAATTCTTGGCCCAGAGGGGTTTCTTGCTTTACTTCAGTAAACAATTCTACACCAACTCTTAAGCAAATAAAAGAGGAGGGTACAACCCCTCATTCACTTTATGAGGTCAGCATGACCTCGAGACCAAACAATATAAATCCATCACAAGAAAAATAAACTGCAGGGGCACCTGGGTGGCTCAGTGTTGAGAGTCTGCCTTTGGCTCAGGTCATGATCCGGGGGTCCTGGGATCGAATTCTGAATCAGGGTCCCTTCTCAACAGGGAACCTGCTTCTCTCTGTGTCTACATCTCTGCCTCTTTCTCTGTGTCTCTCATGAATAAATAAATAAACTCTTAAGAAAAAAGTAAATTACAGATTGATTCGCCTCATGGACATACATGCAAATGTCCTTAGTAAATTTTGCAAATTGAATTTAGCATTATATAAACAGAATGAGACATCATTACCAAGTGGAGTTCATGCCAGGAATATGTGGTTAGTTTAATACTCAAAAACACATTGTATTTCATCCTATTAACCAAGTACAAAAAAAAGTCAATAGATACTGAAAAAAAATTGATACAGTTTAATATATATTCATGATAAAAATTCTTAGGAAACTAGTAATAGAAGAGAATTTTCTCTTTATGATAAAGGACATCTATTATAAAATCTTTTCAGCTAGCATCACACTTAATGGTGAAAGAGTGAATGCTTTCTTTCTAAGACTGGTAAGTAGATAAAGCTATTCATTCTTACCATCACTTTTATTCAATATTATTCTGGAGGTCCTAGCCAGTATAGACTAGGCAAAGCAAGGAAATAAAAGTCACACAGACTGAGAATAAAAAAATAAGATTGTTCTTATTCACAGAGAACATAACTGTTTATGTTGAATATCCTGGGGAGTTTATAGACGTATTACTAGAAATAATAAGTGAGTTTAGCAAGATCTCTGGAAACAAAAAAAATCCATTGTACTTCTACACACTAGCTAAGCATAATCCGAAATGGAAATTTAAAAAATTATCATTTAAAATATTATCAATATATAGAGCACTTAGAGATAATTTAAAAAATAGATATACAATACCTATACACTAAAAAGATGAAAGATTACTGAGAGAAATTAAAGGAAAACTAAATAAATGTAAAAATGGTGTTCGTAGATTGAAAAACTTACTACTATTAGATAATCAATCTTCCAAAATTTGGTCTATCTGTATGTTCTTTGCAATCTCAAAGTCCCTGCAAGCTTTTTCAAAATTAGAAGCTGATAAGTAAATTCTAAAATTCATGTGGAAATACAAACCACATCAAATAGACAAAACAGTTTTGAAAAAGAACAAATGGGGGAAAATTTCACAATTTGGTTTAAAGATTGGCTATGAAAGATTGACAGTGTGCTATTGGCATAAGGATAGACATATAGAATAATAAAACAATAGAGAAATAGACCCAGTCATTTGGTTAATTTTTTACAAAGTTGCCAAGGTAATTTAATGAGGGATAGGACCAATTTTTCAACAACTCATATTTGAACCATTGGATATCCAAATTAAAAAAAAAGTGAAACTTTCCTCTTATTGTGCACCAAATTAACCCAAAAAGGAAAGTAAATCTAGATATAAGAAGAGCAAAGGTGACAAAGTATGTAGAGGAAAACACAGCAGAAGATTTTTTTTTGTGTGATCTTGGAGTAGTCAAAGAATTCATAGTTTGGACATAAAACCATAAAAGAAAAAAATGATAAGTCACACTTCATCAAAATTAAAGAGTTTTGTTCCTAAATAGACACTGTTAAGAAAATACAAAAGCGATCAATAAACTGGACATGCCAACAGATACCTGATGATGTACTTGTATCCAGAATAAATTAAGAACATTTACAGCTCAGTAATAAGGAAAAGTCAACACGATTAAAAAATGGACAGAAGTTTGAATACACATTTCACCAAGCAAGATGTGCAATTAGAAAATAACCCCATGAAAAGATGCTGAACATTATTAATATTAGGGAAATGTAAAATCAAACCATAATGAAATGGGTGCCTGGATGGCTCAGTAGGTGGAAGAACATGTGGCTCTTGATCTCAAGTTGTGAGTTCAAGCCCCACATTGGGTATAGAGATTATTTAAAAATAAAATTGAAAGAAAAAACATGGTGAAATGAAATACCACTACGCATTCATTAAAAAGGCTAGATTAAAATGACTGACCATGGCAAGTGTTGGGAAGGATATCCAGCAACAGGAACTCTTATACATGATTGTGGGGATGCCAAATGTTGCAGACACTGGAAAAAGAGTTTATTTATCCAATGGAAATGGAGGCGTGTATTCACACAAAGATTGTAGTCGAATGTTCAGAGCAGCTGTTTTCATAATAGCTAAGAACTACCAACAACCCAAATGCTCATTAACGAGTGAATAAATAACACTACACAGGTAGGAGGAAGCATGGATACACACTACGACAGAGATGAATTTCAAAACCATTATGGTAAGTAAAAGAATATGGAAACAAAATAATATATATAGTATGCGAAATTTTCCCTGTATGTGAAATTCTATCAAAGGCCACATGATAGTGATGGAAAGCAGACCAGCAGTTTCAAAGCATCAAAGGGCAGAGTAGAGGATTAACTGTAAAGGGCCACAAAGGAACTTTTTGGTGGTGATGGATGTATTCTGTAATTCTCATGACTACAGTTTTTTCAAAACTCACTGAAATACACACAATTGGTGAATCTTACTGTATGTAAACTGCACCTCATTAAAGTTGATTATATATTCACATATAGGTTAGACTGAGATCTTCCAGTACATGTCTCAGTTTCAGAAGAAGAGAGAAAAATCAGGACAGCAATATTTGACGTGGTTAACAATTTTCAAGAACTTTGAAAGACAGCAATACACAGACATGAGAAGCCAGATAAATTCTGAACAAAAGAAAACAAACCCACATCTAGAAATATCTTAGAAAAATTATATATATAAAAAAAGAAAAATTCTATATTACCTAAGACAGAAGCATGTGAAGATGTGTTGAATATCTTGAATGAGAAACTTATACTACTACTTAATAGAAGCAATAGAAAATTATAAGTTTGTGGACTATGGGAAAGCAATGGACAAGCTAGAATTATATACCCAGCAGAAAGTCTTTGATAAAAACAGGTGGCAAATGAAAGATGCTTCATACCAACATAAACACAAACTTTTCTTTCCTAATAGACTTTTCCTAAATTAGTAAAATATGAAGAACATAACATAAGCAGATAGAAAGTTGACCCCAGATGGAAGATTTGAAATATAAGAACAAATTAAGAGTATGAAAATATGTGCTTAATTTAAGCAATCTTTGACTAGGTAAGAAAATAATAAAACCCTGTGAGACTAGAACAAGAGAAAACAAGAACACTCCACAGTAATGGGAGTGCATGTGTGAGCCAGGAGGAATAAACAAGAATGTTCATGACAGCAGTATGTGTAATAACAAAAGCTGAAAATAACTCTAACGTCATCAGTAGTAGGATAGATAAGTGTGGATAGTCCTACAATGGCATATTTTATAGCATGAATTATTGCTATGTTCAGCAACCTGGTTGAACTCCAAGGAAGTAATATTGAGGTACAAAAAGAACCCCAAAGTGAGTGATAGAAGAATACATACTGTATCATTCATGTCATTAAAATTTAAAAACCTGCAAAATGAAACTGCATGCATACCTATAAACAATGTGGTAAAATTATACAGAGCAGTAAAATTCAGCATAATGGCTATATTGGTGAGGAAGGTTTGGACAGTATCAAAAGGGATTTCAGAGACCATTTCATTATTCATTTTTTGAAACTAGGAGGTGAGTCCAAGTGTATTTATTAGTTTAGGGTTCTTTGTATCTTACACGTATTCTTTGTATCTTACACAGACCACACATAAATATATATCTTACATATATGTATCATATATATATACATGATACAAATGTTACAATGCATTACAGTACAATATGTTAATTTCAAATTTAAAAGCACCAGAGAATCTGGAACATTCAGATGTCCTTTCCAATGTCCCCAGTTACCAGATGGGGTGTGCTGTGGTTTAAGGGTGATGAAAAGATGATGTGATTAGAGGCCTTTTCAGTACAGGGATGGGGGAAGGGCTGAGGGATGGTAGGGAGATGGTAGGGAGGGGCCTCTTGGATTAAGTTCTATTTCAGTCTAACCCTTATAATGATAAGGGACTAGCTTCCATCCTACAATGGAGCTAAAGTCTAAAATACAAATGGTACAATGGACCATCTTTTTTTTTTTAATCTTTTTATGATAGTCACACAGAGAGAGAGGCGGAGAGACAGGCAGAGGGAGAAGCAGGCTCCATGCACCGGGAGCCCGACGTGGGACTGAATCCCGAGTCTCCAGGATCACGCCCTGGGCCAAAGGCAGGCTCCAAACCGCTGCGCCACCCAGGGACCCCTACAACGGACCATCTTAAAAGCCAAGAATAGGGCAGCCCGGGTGGCTCAGCGGTTTGGCGCCTACCTTCGGCCCAGGGCGTCATCCTGGAGACCTGGGATCGAGTCCCGCATCGGGATCCCTGCACAGAGCCCGCTTCTCCCTCTGCCTGTGTCTCTGCCTCTCTCTCTCTCTCTCTCTCATGAATTAAAAAAAAAAAAAAAAAAAAAAAAGCCAAGAACATTGAACTCAGAGCATTCTCGTATCAGAAATGAGTACATAGAGGTCCTAAAAACCCTTTGTCTCTCTTTAGGGTTAAGTCTGCAAAAACCCGGGTAAGGACCAAACTGTTCTATGAAAGAACAGTGCTTTGCAATCTAGTCATTAATCTTTTCCTTCTGGGTCACTCCCTTTTTACCCTCACACATACTCGAATAAATTATTTTTATTATTATTAAATTAAAATTTAATACCAAAAAATGAAAATACTAAGATACCATTGGCCACTAGGACCAGAATCACCCAGTAAGGGGTGGGAATCCCCTCCACATAGACGCTGTGATGTTCCCCTTCACAAGCTTTTTGAAATCTCCTCTGTGATCAAACTGTTCATTTTCCTTCCTTATGCACTTTTATAGGTACTGAGAGATGCCTTGAGCTATGCAGACCATTTCTTCTGAATGAAACTTTCTTTTTGGCCTAGCAATCTTCATTAAATATTAGGCCAGCTGAAGACTTTAGGTAATTTTTTCCTAAATCCTTTATTTTTTTTAATCTAGAAAATCATCATCCATGTAAGTTTTAATTTTATTTAATTCTATTCGACATATGCTATATTGAATTATATGATTGTAATCCACTAATTCCCTCCCTTAAAATAAAAAAAACTCTGTTGTATCTTAACTTTGTTGATGCAAATCTTTGTCAAATGTATTTTGCACATTCATTCCTGCCTTCTTAAATAGAACGTAACATAACTTGCAATTTTCTTGATAATGCAAAGTCATTGTGATGGATATCAGGTCTGGTGCTAAAACAGTGATTCTAGAGCTTTTACCCTTCTACAAACATCTCCATTGCTGTGCATTTTCAGCCTGCCATTGCAGGGGTTTTTCTTTTCTTTTTCCCTGATATTTTAAGCTGTTAGCTAATATATAATGGCTTTCCTGCCTCTTTATAGTTTCCTGCATTTTGTGTGTTTTGATCAGGAAGCAAGGCAACCTGTTAGAATTGCATATAAACTAAGAGTAAATGGGTTATGAGGGAGGGCCTGCTTGTTCTCATCCAAATTTAATGGAAATTATATTAGATTTTCTCTGAGATCTTTTCCAGGGAACATTTTCTAGGCTTCTTCTGAATAAAGTATATGAACGTCTAAGGAAAGTGAAACTTTGCATAGAGATTAAGGAACCTTTGGAGCCAAACTCTGTGTCTTTAAATCCTGTGACTTTGGACATAACACTTACTCTTCGCCTCACTTTGCTCACCTCTAAAGTGGGCGTGATAATAATACGACTGTGTAGGATCTTTATGAAGATAAGTCAAGCTAATCTTGTTCAAGTCAAGTTCATCAAGCATGGAGAACATTTTGGGAGTTAAAATTCTGTGAATTAATCACTTAGAATTCAGAAACAAGGTCTGTTACCTTTGCAGGACAGCATATGAAAATCTTCCTGCCTGATACTGTTGCTGAATTATAGCACCTGTATTCTGGCCAGAGTGTGTCCTTGAGGTTGCAGTTTGCAGCCTTGTAGACATTTCTGTATCACAGGGGTCACAGAAACACTAATCCCTTCCAGAAGCCGGTGGAAGGGAAGATTCAGAATTACACTGGGCTTCACACCGGACATGAACACAGAGGCTTTGCAGCAAACAACCCGGGTGAGGACTGGGCCCTGGGGTTGGGCACATACTGTTTGCTTTTGTAAATCATTGTTTCCTTGCTCATCCCACCTATGCGGGACAGAGAGAGCTACCCTCTGGGGTGGGTAAGGCTGAGGTTGGTCCTGCAAGCTGCTGACGGGAAGGCAGACACAATTATAAAATAACATAAAATAGCATCTGATGTAAAGAATAAAAAGAAGACTTGATCAGAGCTGTAGGCAGGGAGCACAGAGGAGAATCCAACTCTGTGGGCCACCTGGAAGAGGCAGTAGTTACACTGGGTTTTGAAATGTAGAAGTTAAGATGGGTGGGTGGAATAAAATCCAGAACTATTTGGGAGGTAAAGCTGTTAGTGCTCGGAGCATGCTGACGGCAGCAGAGGGGAAAGCAGATCCCAGGTTGTCATGAGATTTTGGGGTTAATGGGGAGAGAGAGGAACTGCTCCACCTACTCCCCCCCGCCCCCTCGGCAATGTGTGGCTTCTACGAGGTAGTGTATGGGACGGGTCAGCACACGGTAGGATCTCAACAAATGTTGGTTTCTTTTCTCCTTGGAGGCATAAGTTCTAAATTTATTAGTGTTTGGAAATAAAATGAAGACATCAGGTTTATGAAATGGCTAGGTTTTCTGTTGAAATTCTGGTGGATTGCTGCTGAGCTGCCTTTGGCTGATAAAGCAGGACCTTGCCAAAGTCCTTCTCAGCAGCAACTTTACTGGGCTAAAAACCATTTTTTTTTAAGTGGCCACACTGGCTGCCTGACAAGTCGATTGGCATAAGGGCACTGGGACTGGGGGAAACTAAGGAGTAAACACTGTATCTGATGGAGCAGCTTCTTTTGCCTTTTGGGTAAAAGTTGCAAGCAGAGGCTTCCGACCAGGGCAACCCTCTCTCGCCCTCAGGGTTCCTTAGGCTGTGGATTATCAGCAGCAGGGGGTTCTTGGCTACAATGTTAGGGCCTCAACTCCTCTGATAGCCCTGGCCTCCCTCCCCACCCTCATCACCATTTTTCTGAGGCCAGAAAACTGCCCTGTGCTCGCTGCTTCCTTCAGATCCCAGCACCGAAGACTGCCTTTGACACTGTCCAGATACCTACCAGGGGGGAGGTCAGAGTTACCGCTTATCCCTCCTCCAGGGGCATTTGAACCCCAGAATCCTGGGGACCCAAGGGCCCAGAATTGCCCGCAGGCAGGGCCCTCTGGGTCGTGATCCCAAGCCCGCCCACAGCTAACAGGGCTGCCTGCCCAGCCGGGAGAGATTTCCTAATTCAGACAAGCTGGCTGGTTCACATTCGCAGGTGCGAGGCTGGGGGGTGCGCTGGCGGCCCTTTGGCACTGACACTGCCTCTAAGGAGAGGGGCGGGTGGGGGCAGGAGGGGGAAACTCAATCACAGTGCAGGAGGCCGGAGGAGGCTTTTAGCCAAGTGCCAGTCATGGGCGGGGGGAGCAGCTGATAGCATCGCCCTCCCGGTCTGGTTACAGCCCCCTGCCTCCCCGGAGCGCTAATGAGAAGCCGGCAGTGGATACCAGAGAAGGTGGTCCCAGTGAGCTGGGGGCTGGGGGGGGCTGGGACACAGGGGAGGGAAGGGACAGTAGGACTCCAGAAAAAAGCCTTCTGTAGTTTTGCCTCAAATCATTCCTTTTGACAGTGACTGGCTTTCTCCACGGGAATCTGGTAATGCCCGAGGAAAGAACCACTTTGAAAAGAACACGAGGTTCTATTTCTTCCAGGACAGATCGTGCCCATTTCTGGGGCGTCCTCCCTCTTCTCGAATACACCAGTCGTTGCCTGCATTTAGCTTGCCATTGCTAGAAAATGTGTGGAACCTCCTCTTTGCTTTGATCAGCGGCTGGTTACTGAGGGCATCTGATGGCCAAGCTCTGGCCACAGACAGCCCGCCGAGACCGGGGGAAGAGCCCTCTCCCCCTGGTGGCAAAGGACAGGGGGCCGTGGGGTTCTGGGTGCATCTGTTGAATTCTCTCTTCATTGATGTGGAATTAAAGCAAAATGCTTCTTACTGTACATAATGTCAACTGTCCCACCAAAAAAGAAGCTTTTTTCCTTCTTTTTTAATCTTTTTTTTTTTTTTTTTTTTTGCAATGGAGTGGTTTTCCCAGGCCTAGTGCTAATTAAATGCTTTGTATGCATGATCTCATTGATCCTCACAGTAATCCTACCGGATGGGCATTGCTATTCATCCCCCATTTTGCAGACAAGGAAACTGAGGTCTAGAGAGGTTAATTCACACCCATAAAGTAGTGGCATAGCAGAGATGTGAGCTTAAGCCTTCTGACTCCCAAGCCTCTTGATGCAAAAGTGTCATCGACTTCGTATTTGGTATCTGTCACCCACTTGTGACAACACCGCCGCACTGCCTTTTCTTCCTTCACCCATCTTACTGAAGTAGTTCTGCCGTCTGCCAGAACTGGGGATGGAAACGTTTAAGAAGAAGTCTCTGTGCCTGAGGAATGTAAGCTGCTGTCAGGGAGCCGAGCCCAGCACTACCACCATGGAAAACCCCAGTGCTGTAGGAACACGGATGAAGGAATGCTGACTACCCAGGTTGATGAGTCAGGGTGTCTCCAAGGAACCTACCAGAGAGGTACAGCATGGCGAAAGGCCCTGCAGGGGGTTGGGCAGTGGTCTTTGGTTGGGGAGGGATCTGGGGCGGGCTACATGGAGCCAAATCAGGAAGGCTCCCCTACCCCTTGCCAGGATGGGCGTTAGACTTTAGCAAGTGTTCTTTGGGGTTTTAGGTGGGGAGGTGATTAGATCACATAGGTATGTGCAGCTTACCTCACTGGATGGGCCCTTCTATTTCCAGATATTTGTGTGATCACTCCTTTCTCCAACCTTCATCTGTTTCCAGGTGATTTTTCTTCCTGGTTTCTAAGTTGGCAGTTTCCTCCAAGGATAGAAGGAAATGCCCCAGTAGGTCTGTGCAGGAATGCATGCTCTGCTGAGGAACCAGAGAGCCTGGAAAGCCATCAAGCTGACTGTGGCTCATGGGGCTGATGAAGCACAGAGGCTTCTGAAGAGTTCTGGATGAGGTCTCCTTGGCCACACCTGAACTATGTTTCATTATCCATGCAGGGAGGGGTCCCCCCTGCCCATCATTTTAAAAAATGCCACACGCTGAGAAAATTTATTTCAGGCCAGGGAAGAACTTGGAGATGAAATCTCAAGGCTTTGCCTAAGGATTTGTCCACATGGTTTCTACTAGACAAACCATTGTAGTTATGCATGAAAACCATCTGTAGAGCTTTGGAAATTCCCTGCTCCATGTGCCCCATTAAGCCGAGGAGGCACCAAGGCTGCCCTGGTCAGAAATGAAAATTGTAAAACATCATGTGCAATTTCAACAGTTGTTATTTTGAATGATTTGTGCTGTTCCTTCACTGACCTCCCCAACCCTCGTGGCTACTTGGACTTTGAGTCAGTTGGAACTAGTTCTTCTCACCCATGACATGATTGGCACATGGGCTGGATAATTCTTTACTGCAGGGGCTGCCATGTGGATTGTAGGACATTTCACAGCATCCCTGGCCTCTCTGCACTAACCACTATTAGCAGCACCCTGGCTGTGGCAATGAAAAATACCTCTAGACCATTGCCAATGATCCTCTGGGGATGAAGTCACCCTAACTAGGGAACCACTTTCACCTATATTCTGAACCCGGCCACTTGACTTCTCAGTTGCATGGTCTTTGGCAATTTACCAAAACTCCAAGAGCCCCAGTTTACCTGCTTGGAAACTGGTGATCTCTGTGTCTGCCTTTTGGGGTTTCTGTGGGTTAATGTTCAAATGCTGACCACTTCACTTGGTTCTCAGAAAACCCGAGTCTGTCTTCCCCATCTTCTAACCCATGGTGCAGGATCCTTTTCATTATGTGTATCGGGCTTCTGAGGCCCATCTACAATGAAATGGCCAAATGGAGCTACAGACAAGTGTGAAGTGGTGGACTTCCTCTTGGCCAGCAAATCATTTTCTGGGTGTATCTGCTCTTTGTACTTTCATAGTTGAGCATCCCATTTGGGACAGGCAACTCTAAGCTGCCCATTGGCCCTGGTGAGGGACCAGGCTCTGCTCTAAGTTGATTTGCACTCTCCAAGTTCTTGTCATCTCACTCTTCCTTGTCTATTTTCTACAGATTCAGTGCTAGAAGGTTTTTTTTTTTTTTTTTAATCTTTTCTGGAACTTTGCTCTCTATGTCCTTTGTTTTGCACCCCCTTGGCTTGCACAGGGCACAAACGGTTAAGGGCATTCAGCTTGGCTGCCTCCCCGAGTCCCTGTAGACTACCTTGGAGGGACTGAATGAAATTGATAGTACTAATGTTACATCGCTCAAATCCCCAAAGAAAGAGTAGCTGGGCAGCGAGAAGGAATGACCGCAGAGAAAACAGCTGTCAAGGGCAGCTATTGGTTTATCTTTCATGGAAAGAGAGACATAATGAATTCTAAATTAACCATAGTCAGAGTATTTTCTGGGTTTGGTGGGGCTGCTGCAGCCCAGGCTGGCACTTTAGAAGTTCTCACTGCTGTCTCACTTGCACGGAGTCCTGGGACAATCTGTGGGCCTGGCCATGTTTGGGAAGGGTGTCTGCATAGTTCGCAGAAGAAGGCCACATAAAGGCCTGGGAGTCTGCATCACGGTGATGCTAGCGCGGCAGCTCACCTCATGGCTGGAGGGTGGGCCGCTGTAGACAGGGTCTATGTGCAGGTGAGGCCCATCGATGGGGATCCACTGCTCAGGGTCTGGCCTCAGAGGACCCAGAGGACCTCTGCTGGCTCCTTTACCATGGCTCTTTCTCCTCCTCCCTGTGTGTGCCTCAGTTTCTCCAAGAACAGGCATCTGCAGGGGCTCTGCAAGGGAGGTCATGAATTTGAGGAGGGGTTGGACTTTGTTGGCAAACTGACCCTTACTTGAAACTTGGATCATTTATCTTTTAAGTATGAGACCCTCAGCAAGTTAATTCATCTCTTGGATAGATAGTTGTTTTTGATGTCCTGGGTACCAAAGCCTCCATTTTATCTGGCTTCTGCTTGCATCCTCAAGTACTCCCCTCTCTCCCTCCTCCAGATGTGCTGGTCTTCATTCTTCCTGAGACATATTAAGCTTCTTCTTGCTCCAGTGTCTTACACTTAGGAGCCTCTCTGCCTGGAGCAGTCTGCCTTGGATCTGCTCCTATGTTTGACTCTTAATTGGGC
Source organism: Canis lupus baileyi (assembly GCF_048164855.1). Taxonomy (NCBI): domain Eukaryota; kingdom Metazoa; phylum Chordata; class Mammalia; order Carnivora; family Canidae; genus Canis; species Canis lupus. The sequence goes on along the minus strand of NC_132839.1, from coordinate 48,213,936 downwards.
TTCAGCCTGCCACCTCTTCAGGGTGTCCTCCTTGATGATAGGGGTTTAATGTATTCCAATGCTCTCACCCAACCCCTCCCCCACCTTCACTTGGTTGCATCAATCTACTGAATTTTCTATATCTCTCACCACTTTAGGAAATATCTTCTTGCTTATCTGTTGATTTGACTTCTCCCCCACCTAGACTTTGGGCCCTGCATGAGCTGGAATCTTGTCTGTCTTGCCCATCTGTTTGGCTCCAATGCCATTGTTGAAGAAAGGAACAAAGGGAGGAATAAATGAAGAATGAATGCTGTAGCTGGCTGCCATGCCTTGGCTTGTTGAGTGGTCCCCTCCATAGGCACCAATCTTCCATAGGAAGCATAGGAGGGAGGCAAGGAGGGTAGCATCACAGTTGAGTAGTGGGTGCAGGCTAGACACTGGGTGAGGAGGCATGGCAATAATTGGTGTGGGATAGGAAGAGAAGTGTGTGTATTTCTCAGCTGCCTGGATCCAAGAGGCTTAGTATCCTGCTATACTAGAGTTCAAGTCTGTTCTCTGACTTGAGGGATGGAAAGGGCCAAGGGGAGAAGAGAGTCAAAGGCCACAGTGATGCTTTCCCTGAGTAGAACTGCCAGATGTAACAAATGAAAATGCAGGGAATCCAGACAAATTTGAATTTCAGATAAGTAACAAGTAATTTACTTTATTATAAGTATGTCCCGAATATTGTGTACTCATGCTGAAAACCATTCATTGTGTATCTGAAATTCTAACTTGACAGGCGTCCTGTGTTTTACTGGCAATTTTATTGAGGAGTCTCACAAAACATGTCCTTTTGCTCAAGTGCACTGAAATGGGCTGTTCCTCTGGGCCACCTCAAGGACATTTTCTGGTCATAGCCATGGAGCACTCCTTGGCTCCAGTGGCAGGCCCTGACATGGAGCCCTCCAAAATGGCTAGCTGTGAGGGGAACATCTTGCCTTCTAAGAGCTGTGAATACTGCAGCTTTCCTTCTGGGATTGCCCTTTCAGAGAGTTATGTCAATCCTTCTTCCCCTGGAGCATGTGACCATGACATTCTTGTCTTTGTGATGCTATGTGGCGTCTGCTGCCATGCCTCCTCTTGAAGCCCTGGTTCTCATGTTCATCAGGTGTTCTTCTTGCCCCTCTCCTCAGAATGGACCTCATATATTTGACTCAAGGTTTGTGTTTCATATTTAGACATTTCTGAAGGGAAGTTGGGAAAAGAATAAGTCTTGGGTTGGTTGCCTTCATCTCTGCTCTGAGCCTGGGCCTTTGCATTCCTGTCCTGCTCTCTACTCCCTTCACCCAAACCACTTTTGCACTCACAAGTTTTCCTGTGGTTAGTCCTCCATGGCTGTTGGCTTTCATGGAGAGAGCCATGCTGGCCAGTGCTGTAAACTGGAGTTAGTCTGGCTGAGAAGGAAATAATTATTGTCTGATTGTGGTGTGGTTCTTTGTCCAGTTTCAGGTGTGGTAGAAACATTAGCAGGTCCCCCTCTGGCAGGCAGAGTCATTTTCAAAGGCCAGTGCTTGCTGCCTTGGCAGACCCAGTACACTTTAGGAGAGAGCTTGAGACCTTAAGTCTGGGTGGCTGGTCCTTCTGTGTCTCAGGAAGTCATATTACCTCCCAGCCTTGGGGTCACAGGCTTTGGGTTTGGTTGGCCTGGAGTCCACATCTTAGTCCTGCAAACTCTTGATGATGAAAGCAGTTCCTCCTCAGGCAACCTAGTTTATACTATATGCTCTAAGAACTAAGTTCTCATCTAGTGGAAAATAACCTTAATTTTTTATTCCTCTGAATAACTGCCATGACTAGGACCAGCTATGTAATTTGTGGGGGGCAGTGCAAATGAAAATATGGGCCCCATGTTAAAAAAGTATTAATGATTTCAGGGTGACTTGGAAGTCGGTTGAGCTTCCAACTCTTTTTTTTAAAGATTTTATTTATTTTTCTGGGAGAGAGAGAGAGTGGATGAATGAGTGGGGGGAGGGGCAGAGGGAAAATCAGACTCCCTGCTGAGACGGGAGCCCCACATGCGGCTCGATCCCAGGACCTCAAGATTATGACTTGAGCTGAAGACAGCCACTCGACTGACTGAGTGACCCAGGCACCCTGAGCCTCTGACTTTTGTTCTTAGCTCAGGATCCTGGGTTCAAGCCCTGTGTTGGGCTCTGCATGGGGCATGGAGCCTATTTAAAAAAAAAAAGTATTAATGATTTCAAAACAGTAACAGCAGAGCATGAAGCCAACCATGAGGCCTTCTAAGTGCAATGCCCAGAGTGCCTGAATGTGTCACTTGCCTGTGGAGTTTGCTGTAGTCATGAACCCTTAGAGTGTTTCAAGTTCATATACCTTTTTATGCTCCTGAACACTGTGAGTCTCTTTCTTTCTTTTTTTTTTAAGATTTTATTTATTTATTCATAGAGACAGAGAGAGAGAGAGAAGCAGAGACACAGGCAGAGGGAGAAGCAGGCATCATACAGAGAGCCTGACGTGGGACTCGATCCAGGGTCTCCAGGATCACGCCCTGGGCTGCAGGGGGCGCTAAACCGCTGTGCCACCGGGGCTGCCCAGTCTCTTTATTTTCATACAATTTTTTTTAAGTGTCTACTCATTTATTCATGAGAGACACAGAGAAAGAGGCAGAGAAAGAAGGAGGGCCCCCGCAGGGAGCCTGATGCAGGAATCAATCTTGGGACTCCGGGATCATGCCCTGAGCTGAAGGCAGACACCCAATTGCTGAGCCACCCAGGCATCCTGAGTCTCTTTATTTTCAAATGTAATAGTTTTTCCTAGTTTGACTGCTTGGGAGGCATGGGTCCCTTTCCCATGGATTGGTGCTGGGCTAATATTCACTCAAAAGGGAAAAGATAAGTTTGATGTGTTATGAACAGAGGTATGAGATCCCAGGCTTCTCTCTGCTGGTTGGTCCTTCACTTTTCTTTCTGCATGCAGATGTTCAGTATTAACAAGGAGAGCCCTGGTTCAACATTTTATGTCTATGTTCTTTGTTTTCATAGCAGGAGCCATTTACGTTGGTTAAATGGCACCATCATTCTCCTGTCATTTTCCTTGCACGATAAGTAGGGACAGCTCAGGCTTGAATTGTTGATGCAAAGAAATGACTCCTGCAATGTTTGGGTGCTCTGGAATTGTTCACTTATTGTCCTCCTGTCATCCGGTCCCAGATCTCTAATCACAGTGAAACAAGACATTGGATCTTATAAGGGACCAGGAACTGGGCATCAGCACAAGGTTGAGGAGCAGAGTGATGTTGCCTGACAGCTCTGTGTGCGTCCATGTGTACACACATCGGAAGAATCTCCATGCCACCAGTTTGTTCTTGTTCAGACTTAACATCTTCCGGGTGATGCCAGATACTTGCTTGTGTGTGTGAGAGAGTGGCCCTCTCTCCTCTGGTGATGTTCATCCTGATATGAGGGCTTCAGGACCAGTCATGGAGGAAGCGAAGTGGGCTGTCAAGAACTTATACAGGCAAGGAGGTCTAGACCCCTAGGATAATGGGAATGGATGGCAACCAGAGTTCACCCTGCCTTTGGTTCTTAACATGTCTCAAAACCACTTGGAGAAGGTTTTCAAGAAACAGGTGCCAAGGCCCCAGCCCCGGAAATGCTAGATTCAAGAATTATCTAGAATAACAATTGGCTTGAGAATTTGACAATATTTTCAGGAGATTCTGATTCATATACTTAATTAAGAACTGCTGGGCTAGTGCACCCCCTCCAGTTTAGTTAGAAGGAAGCTAAGAGCTGGCATCATACCCTCCCAAATTCAGAGGTTGATTTTAGTTAAGGATAAAAATAACATTCAAGATTTAAGGATTTTTAAAATAATAAAACCCTATCAATGCAAATGGTAATGGTCCCAAACTTCGGGCTCCTTTAATCATTTTCCAGCAGAGTTGGTAAGAGAATTAGCTAATATCATACATTTAGTCAAAGTGAGAAACAGGACTAGAACCAGAGTTACCTGAATCCTGAAGCAGTATTTCTTTCCAGTATGTTCTCTTGTCTTGTTTTGCTTAAAACTAGGCCAGTGTGGTCAATGGATTGAATTGATTAACTCCAGTGATATCAATACTATCTATCTCAATGAGCAGATTCATGCTTATACCTCCCAAGATAATGTTTACTTTGTTTAGGAGTTTAGATTTATCTTCATTTTTCCTTATTGTGGAGGGTCATGATTCAGCACTCCCTGGGCTCAGATGGTCCATTTTCTGGGGGATAGGTGGCACAGTTCTCCAAAATGCAGTGGGTGAGATTCTGTCCCTACTTCGAGCATTGGCTGCCTTTCTTGGTTAAGCCCTAACCATGGCAGCCCATCTTCCTGGTAATGTCATCATGGTTATAATTACTACCACTCTGTGTAGCCCAAGTATGTGTGATTTCCTAAATAAAAGTAGCATTTTCTGAGTCCTTGAAAATACTCCCTGTTTTAGCCAACTTTGCACACTTATACCATTTTGTATATCTTTAATTAAACACTGTAAAGGTCCTTTGCCTTGAAGGACAAATTGGGTTGAAGGCCCTATTATGAGCACACCCACCTTTGGAGAAAAACAATCCAAGCCCTGATTAAATGTATATTGGTGCTTAAGAATAATTGGCCTCTGTGGTGTATCCACCAACGAGTACCCTCACCCAATTACTTCTTCACCGCATGTGGAGTGCCCGATGCATCACGGCTCCTGGCTTTGCAAGAGCTGAAATCACACCCTCCTTAGCACAGAGATCGATTTTATTTATTTTATTTTATTTTTTAAAATATTTATTTATTGTGAGAGACAGAGAGAGAGAGAGAGAGAGGCAGAGACACAGGCAGAGGGAAGAGCAGGCTTCTTGCAGGGAGCCTGATGCGGGACTCGATTCCAGATCCTGGGATCATGACCTGGACCGAAGGAAGGCGCCCAACCGCTGAGCCACCCAGGGGTCCTGAGATCTATTTTAGTATAGGATCAAAATAAACATCCATAATTTGAGGATTTTCTAAAGAAATGAAATCCTATCAAGGCAGCTGGAGATGGACACAGGTTTTGAGTTCATATAATCATTTCCCAGCAGTGACAAATGAGCTGTAGGTGGCAAGTCAGCAGAATTTTTCCTGAAAAAGGCATTGTGATAAGGCTCGAAGTGTCTATAAACCCACCCAGTGGTCCTGGCTTGGTAGTACCTGCCAGGACAGAAGACAGAAACTCCCCCTCCTGCCCCCATCCCCCCCATTCCTCAGCCCATGGCCTCCACCATCCAAGGGGCCCTTCTGTGTCAGGCCCTGTATGAGGTGCTTGCAGTGTTTTATTTCCTTTAATAGCTTAGAAACCTGTAGCATTTGTCAAAAAAAAGTGCTAGATAACAGAATATGGCTGCATCAGTGTGAACTCCAAAAGGAGCAAGAAAACAGTTCAATGATTTCCTTGCTGTTGCTCAGTCTGTAGCATCTTTAGAAAGGAGCAGCACAGAACAGCATACACATGGATGTTTGTGTCAGGAGCAGCTATGTCTTAAGGGGACAGTCGTTTCGCCCCTCTTCCGCATATATCTCTGAACAATTATGAAGTCCCCATCCTTTGGATACATAGGGCTTGGGAAAAAGTTTAATTGCTGTTTGTAAAGGAGCTAAAATATTTTTCAACCAGGCTGGACTGACTTTCAATTACAGATTATTTGAATGGAGAGACAAAAGGAGGGAAAATGTTTTGTCATCGGACTAAAATACCCCTGTGTGCATTTTAGTATATTTCCCCATAATTCTTTCCTCTATTATATGTATTCGTTATCTATCTGCTCCACAACAGACTGTCCTAATTTAGTGTCTTAAAACAGGCACTAACAACTGCCATAATTTGAGGATTTTTTTAAAAATAAAATCCTATCAAGGCAGCTGGAAATGGACACAGGTTTTGAGTTCATGTAATCATTTCCCAGCAGTGACAAACGAGCTCAAGGTGCAAGTCAGCAGAATAATTTTTCATAAGAGTTTCTGCCAGTGGAGCCTCCCAGAATGGTTTAGTGAGGGAGAGCCGGGAGGCTCGGGTGACTCTCTCCTGATGCCACCACCAAGCTGTTGGCTGGGACTGCAGCCATTTCAAGGCTCAGCAGGGGAAGAATCTGCTTCTGAGCTCAGGCATCTCATAGGCAGAGGGAGAAGCAGGCTCCTTGAGGGGAGCCCGATGTGGAACTCGATCCCAGTACTCCGGGACCATGCCCTGAACTGAAGGCAACTTCTCAACCACTGAGCCACCCAGGTGCCCCTCTTTTTCTTTCTTTTAAATACTTTATTTATTTATTCATAGAGACGCAGAGAGAGAGAGAGGCAGAGACTCAGGCAGAGGGAGAAGCAGGCTCCATGCAGGGAGCCCGACGTGGGACTCGATCCAGAGTCTCCAGGATCATACCCTGGGCTGCAGGCGGCGCTAAACTGCTGCGCCACCGGGGCTGCCCTTCTTTTAAGATAATGAAAAACTTTTTCATAGCTGCAGACTATAGCATAAAGTGGATTTTCATAATTTCACCCAATACATTCCTCTACATACATACGTGCATTTTTACGTTGTTTTCTAAAGTCTATTATCAGAAGTGATGCTGGATGCACAGTTTGGTCACCATCCTTTGCATTATTTCGTTTGGGATGGATCTCTACACGTGTGACAACAGGGTCAAGCATACAGATATCTTTTAGGATTTTTAAATACCTATTGCCATTTCCTTTCTGCAAAGGGTTGAATCAGTTTACAGTCTCACCTGCCGTGTAGCAGATCCCTGTAGCAGTTAAAAATCATGTTCTAAGTCTTGCAGTGATATATACACAATGTGCAACGACTCCTTTAGCCCCGAAGAAGGGAAGAAGGGCGCTGGCTGCTCCTTCACTATCCTGGGTCTCATGGGCAGATACGGACCTAATTAACACAAAAGGTCACATTTTCCACTCAGATTATAATAAGCAGGTAGGCTTGGCTAAATTAAATTATAGCAATTATACGATATAGTGTTACATCTATGTACAGATCAAAAATGTATTCTTCATTTCAGTGGAAAATTTTATTTTATTATTATTATTATTTTTGAAGATTTTGTTTTTAAGTTTTTAAGCCCTACACCTAATGTAGGGCTCAAACATACCACCCCAAGATCAAGAGTCGCATGCTCCACCAACTGAACCAACCAGGCACCCCTCAGTGGAAAACATAAAAAAAAATGATCGCCAAGGTAGTCAAAGTTGAAATTATTTTTTCAAATATTTCCTTGCCAAAATGTAATCCTATTATGAAAAGGGTTATTTGAATTGCTTAGTTCTTAAAAATAATTGTATGATAATGACAGCATCATTACAACTTAGTTCTTTTTGCTAATGTCACAGCTTTATTGACTTGTAATTCACATATCATACAATTCACTTTTTTTAGCACATTCACAGAGCTTTGGACACATGATAACATGACATGCTCATGACCCTCAACAGAAGCCCAGTACCCATTTGCCGCGTGACTTAATTCTTTTATTTTAAAAAGAAATCCTCACAAATACCTCCTTTTTATGGGTGCCTGAAACAATTTTTGAGTCTCTTTTCAAATATGGGGAGACAGTGACTTGCCCAACACTCCAAAAATGCTGTTTTCAGATGCAGGAGCAAAAGTCAACCCTCTGAAGCTGATGCCATCATTCTTGGTTTAAAGCGACAAGCCCTTTAGTTCCATTTTGCTCCTACTGGGGAGTTAAAGACTTTTTTTTTCTTTAAATCTCTCTTAGGGTGTGTGTTTCAAATACGTGGCACATATTCTGGCAAACATCTTGATGAAATCTTTAATAGAAAGTTAGGCCACATGCTGAAAAAGAGTTGTAGGCAATCAGCGGTATATGCCTGGCATCTCTTTACTGGCCAGAATTCAAATATATTTTTAACAATCGTTTTCTCTTAAAGAGACAATGCTGGTGACTTCATTTCTAGGTCAATAAAATCACTGCCTACTGGCATCAATAGCAAAATCATGAAAAAAGAAACCATTTTGCCCACAAACAGAATGGAATGTTAGTTTGTGACCCAGGGCCTCCAGGGTGTAATTCACTTCCTCCAAACGCAGAGGACACCAATTTCCTCCCCAGGAGGTCAGTAGCGAGGTGTAGGGTTACCACCGAGTCTAGATTCCAAGAGAAGTTTGAAATGTAATTGCCCTGCTGGTTTTGTTTAGCTACAAGATTACTGTTAGACTAGGGCAGTAATGAGGAAATAATAGCTGGTATGGGTCTGAGTTGACCCATGCAGAGAAGGATGAACTTTTTTTTTCTTTAATACAGGACGATGGCCATTATAGATTGCCCTTTCTTCCAAATCCATTTGGCATTGGTGGTCAACTGAATGAGACAAGGATTCTTAGGTCAGTCCATTTTCCTGAATCATAAGACATAAATCAGAGCCGAGTATGAAAACTTCAGACTGTCTGTGACTCTGTACCTCTGTAAATGGGGATGAGAGCTTCCCCTCTGGCCCTTGGGCAGATGCCTGCTTATTTGTATTCAGTGACTGAATTGGGGTCCTGGTGACATAAGCTGTGCAGACTTGGAAGCAGTAAATAATTCTAATGAGAAGCCTGCTACATACAGCCCAAAGCTATAGATATTTCCATAGCGTAAGCCAACAAGCGAAGAGGGAGAGACCCTTTATGGCCAGCTGAGGACACCCACACACATCTTGCAGAAGACTGAGACATTGCCTGCCTGTGTTTCCTTCTAGAGGAGAGAAAGCAGAAACCTCCCTTATACCAATTCTTCATCTGGATGTGAACCCACATTGAAACACTTGAAAATTTTGATAAAAATATCTTCTCTCGCCTCAAAATGGAAATGCAAATTTTGAAAGCCTGACAGTTTTTTAAAATGAGTTCTGGAAAAACAGCTCTTGTCAAAGCAAAATGTCTCTGTTCAAAAGCATCTAGAAGCGCTGCAGAATTTTACCTCCCTCTAAAAGGTTGCAAGATTCTCTCTTTTTAAACTTTTAGACTTTTGTTCATGGTTACTGATCCAATCTAAGGTGAAACTGTTAAAATTTCTGGGAAGACTTGGTGACATTTCAAAGTATTCTTATTGCTGTCTCTACACAAGAAAACCTGTGTGCTCATGTTCCTTTGTTTAATGTCTCATTCAGATTTTAAAAATAAATGTTAAAAAATCAGCATCTAGCATTTTCTGAATAATGGAGATATTTCAGTCTTATGAAATCTGCATATTGTATCATAGAAATTATTTTGATTAGGAAACAGACCTTTGGTGGATGCAGTTTGATAGTACTAACTCTGCTCAGTTCAAAATGGCATTTTGAAGAGCAAAGGATAACATTTAAAAAATGTTAGACTATAGTAGTGTTTTCTTCTGTTACTAATTTGTATACTGTTAAGGAAACACTGTTAAATGTGTTTTCCTGCTGTCCTAAAGTTTTTTTCTCAAAACTTTGGTATTTTGGAAGAATGGCCATTTGTGATGTCTTCAAGGATCTTCTGAGCAATCTTTTGAGGGTTCAGCAAAGATATTTAGACCAGTAGGTTCAGTCTTGCTCTTTATCTTTTATTTGATAACAAAATAGATGGGAAAAGCACACCTTCCCACAGTGTGTGTGCTGCCCTGTTGGGTGCTGGAAAGATTTAGGAGCATTGTTACTATTTCCCTGGTACTTCCTCCTTGGGGCTGTGATATTAATAGAGGTGTGCAGTTTAGTTGTGACCAGCTGCCAAGTGGCTAAGGACTGAGAAAACAGAGGGATATCTGGGAAATATTTGGCATAGCCCAATGGCCTTTTAAACTAGCCCAAGATGGCAGAACAATGTCTAGCAAGATGGAGTTGGGGGTCCCCACAGCAGCTCTTCAAACCTCTCTCCAAGCAAAGGTTGAGCTTGACTCTGATCTTGGAATGCTGCATATCATTTGTCAGTGTCTTTCTGTGACCACTGAACTCAGCTCACCCCCTCAGCTTGGCTCTTGCCTCTCAGTCCAGATGTGATGTGTTGGCTACTCTCTATGTGAACTCTTGGGGGTGGGCCTGCTTTTTTTTCTGGCTTTATGGGCTGCATGCTGCAATACATGCCTAATTTACTGACATGGGAAAATCATGATCAGGAAAGCACAACTCTTTGGTTGGATTTACCTAGTAACAGTCAAGCTCACTGGTTTAGTTTAAGCTGACAGGCTTGACATAGAGAAACTGGGTATAATAACAGAGAAGCAAGGAAAAAGGGTTATTGATCTGTCAGGAATGGGGAAGTTCAGCAGGCAAGCTTGGGTTGCTTTAAAGGCACTTAGGGGACACCTGGGTGGCTTAGTTGGTTAAGCATCTGACTCCTGATTTTGGCTCAGGTCATGATCAGAGTCATGGGATGTAGCCCCACATTGGGCTGTGTACTCAATGTGGAGTCTGCTTCAGATTCTCTCTCCTTCTCCCTCCCACTCTCTCTTTTTCTTTCTCTCAAATAAATAAAGTCTTAAAAAATAAAGGGCAGTTAGGCATTTTGGGATGTAGTATTTATTATTTTTTAGTTTGGAGGTGGAGAAAGAGTTGGTGATCTGTACAATAAGTTAATTTTTGGCATTTTGGGGTTTTTAAAAGACAGCTTCTCTATGCTGTCCATCTAATTCTCAGCCTGAGTGTTTCAAATAGTATGGAAAGACTGCTACAGGTTAAATTGAGTCCTCCCAAAATACGTTGGGGTCCTCACCCTTTGTACCTTTGAATGTGACCTCATCTGGAGATAAGATCTTTCCAGAGGTAATCATGTGAAGATTAGGTCTATGGGGGGGTCCTCATCCAATATGACTGGTGTTCTCATGTAAATGGGAAATTTGGACACAGAGACAGAGCACAGGAGGAAGGCAGCGTGCAGTGACGGGGAAGGTGGCCATCTATATGCCAGGGAGAGAGGCCTCAGAAGGAACCAACTCTGAAGACACCTTGAATTTAGACTTCCAGCTTCCAGAACCATAAGAAATAAATGTCTGTGGTTTAAGCCACCCAGTCTGTGGTACTTTTATATGGCAGCCCAAGACAATCAATATGAAGACCTGTGAAGAATTTTGATTATAGCACCTAAAGAAGATCAGAGAATTTTGAAAACTCTGGTCTAAACGAATTAAGGTCTTTAAAAAGAAGGAGGTGAATAGATATAAGAAGTTTGAAAACACGGCTTGTTTTTTAAATAAGAGATATAATCTGTTGGGTAGATCAATGAGTCAAGACCAGCCCAAACAAAACTCCCACTTTGTATAAAGAGAATGACTAAGGTCATAGTGACTAATCCCTTCTCCTGGGACAGGCATTATAAGAAGTGCTCCATCTGCACCAGTGGATTTGCTGAGCCTGGGGCCATGTAAGCAAGTTCTCTCTTACTTTCTTTCTGGTTCCTGGGTTTTATTCTTCTTCACAGTCCATTGGAAACCAACAGTTGCAAAGGCGTTTTGAAGAATGCACACTGGGGTATAGGGCCACCTTTTCATGGTCTAAAGATGCAGCAAAGAGATCAGGAATCATAAAGAAAATCCACACAGCCTAGCTTTTATTCTTCAATAAACATTTCTGGAGTGCCTGTTCTGTTCCAGGGAATGGCCCAGATCTGGGGGCCAATGCATGGTTGACTAAAAAACACACAGTCCCGGCTCACATGGCACTTGGACTCATTATTTCAGAAGCAAGCTTGGACCTGAGCAGCACCATTGGGGAGGAAGTTCAGATTCAAGAGGCAGGAAGAGACAGTGTTTTAGTAATCTCAGTGGTGGCAGGCGGGGGAGCAAGGAATGGAGAAAGTTTGGAGGGCTGGCAAAGACAAAAGGCCCCCAGCCCATCTTTGAGTCAGCTTAGGCTCTTCTGAATCCACACACTGTTGTGGTTAGCTTCCCCCTGTAGGAAACTGGCCTCATCTTTAGTCAATTACAAGTTCTAGAAGAAAGGGATGGGCTTTGAGTAGCCATGACTGTGTTGCCATTGCTGAGTCTTCCAGTGTGTCAGAAGGAAATGTGTGAGCCCGAAGACTGGAGCAAAAGCAAGGGTTTTTTTTTTTTTTTGTTATATTTCACTTGAAAAGTAAAATTTACTCGTATGTTTCTAGACTGCTCTCTCCTCCTGCCTTAAAGAGAAATGAATTTTTTTAGCAGTTTTTACATGAAAATGAATTTTTGGAAGTTTTTTTTTTCTTCTTCCAAGCAGCTTTTTATCTTGAAAAAAAGACAAGCCCTTAAAAATGTGTTGCGATATGTACACTCTTAGGTGTGAAAATGGTCTTGAAGAGTCTTGTAGATACCTGTAAACTTCATGAAATCCTGGTGTGTGGTTTGAGTCTTTCTCTCAATGCCCCCACGTCCCCGTCTGCTACCTACACATTGGTGCTTTCTAGCAATACACCTTGCTTGTAAGCATCTGGTTGACCTAGCTCTTCAAGACTCCTGTTAAATAAGGAAGGTCATTAGATCGAGGTGGCTCTAATACCATGATGACCTATGTAAGCAAACCAAAATCTGAGCCTGTAAATACCTGAATGTTACGAAATCTAAACGCTAAGGACAATCAGTCACAAACAGCCAATTAGGCTTCAAACTCTAGCTAATCAAATACTTTCTTTTGTTTCTATTCTTTATTTATTAAAGATTTTACTTATTTATTTGTTTGTCTATTTATTTATATGTGAGAAAGAGACTGAGAGATTGAAAAGGAGAGAGAAAATGAGCTGGGGTAGGAGCAGAGGGAGAGAATCCAAGTGGACTCCCCACTGAGCATGGAGCCTGACACAGGGTTTGATCTCATGAGCCTGAGATCTTGACCTTGAGATCATGACCTGAGCTGAAACCAAGAGCCGAATCTCAATCCACTGAGCCACCCAGGTGCTCCCATTTCCATACTTTATGTCTTTTCTCTAGCTCTTGTTTGGGGAGTGCTCCTAACTACTTCTGGTTTGGTGCTGCCTGATTGGAATGAATTTTTGCTCAAACAAACTCTTAAATTTTTAAAAATATGCCCAAGTTTATCTTTTATCACCTTTCATCTTAACTTTCTATCTGGGAATTAGAGAATGACAGAGTTGTCATACCTGATGAAAACTCCAACAGAAGAAGAGCTACTTTTTCCATAGTGCAGCAGCTTTACACTACCCATTCGGTATATTAATATGATCTACAAAGGCAAAGGAAGCCAGGGAACTCTTAAACCAGAGAAAGGAGACTGATTTGACTTCTCATTCATTTGATAGCTGCAGAGGGCTTGTACATTTGCCCACTTTTGGGCTTGGTGTGGAGATAAGTAAGACTCTATTCCTGTCCTGAGACCTTAACCATTTAATAGGGCAGAGAAAATCCAAGCCTTTATAATACGTGCAGCACAGTGTTGTAGAGCCTCTCTCCAGAGGGACCTGTGTGTGGGGAGTAATAGATGAGGCAAGATCCAGAAAGGAACTGGTGTTGGAGTGTAGTGGGGCAAGCCGATAGTTGGTGGCCAGTTGAGAAAGGAGTCTCAAAAGAGGGGAGAGCAGAAAAAAATGTTTGAAGACATGGAGAGTATGGCATGCCCACCAAAGTAGCAGAGGTGGAGAGAATGTGGCTGGCAGGTAGGGTATGATGGAGGTAGGGGCAGGAATGGCAGCAGGAAGGGTAAACAGGGCTCAGATCAAGAAGAACCTTATGTGAAGCTGGACTTCATCATACAGTTGATGAGCCACATGGGGGGGGGGGGCGGTGGCGACAGCCAGAGGGTCAGGTTTGTGATTTAGGAAGAGCAGGCTGATAGCAGATTGGAAATGGATTGGAGCCCTGTAAGCCTGGGAGCAGGGCGGTAGGAATAAGGCTGTAAACATCCTGGCGATTCATGTGTGAGCAGTGTGACCTCTGGTATGTCTGTCTGTTACTATGATGTCAGGATCATTCACCCTGTCACACTGAGAACATTGACAGAAATGCACTCCACTTACTTAAAGATTGACTGGACCAATTGTTCGATAAGCATACTAGTGGCTTTCCTGTGTATCTTAACTGTGACACTCAATCTAGTCATGGGGATCCTGTCTGACACTGAGGACACAGCAGTGAATGAAAGGGACTCAATTCGCTCCCCTGGAGGAGCTTGCATCCTTGTGAGGGTGGGGGAAGAATGTAAGTAATTCCACCTGAGATTCTAGGTACCGATGCAGGTGCTGGCCAAAAATACACCGAACACCTGCACCCCGATGTTTCTAGCAGCAATGTCCACAATAGCCAAACTGTGGAAGGAGCCTCGGTGTCCACTGAAAGATGAATGGATAAAGAAGATGTGGTCTATGTATACAATGGAATATTACTCAGCCATTAGAAATGACAAATATCCATCATTTGCTTCGACGTGGATGGAACTGGAGGGTATTATACTGAGTGAAATAAGTCAATTGAAGAAGGACAAACATATGGTCCCATTCATTTGGGGAATATAAACAATAGTAAAAGGGAATAAAGGGGAAAGGAGAAAAAATGAGTGGGAAATATTAGAAAGGGAGACAGAATATGAAAGACTCCTAACTCTGGGAAATGAACTAAGGGTGGTGGAAGGGGAGGTGGGTGGGGGGTGGGGGAGACTGGGTGACGGGTACTGAGGTGGGCACTTAATGGGATGAGCATTGGGTGTTATTCTATATGTTGACAAATTGAACACCAATAAAAAATAAATTTATAAAAAAAATACACCTGAGTGGAGACTAGGGAGTGCTGGGGTGAAGCTTGCAACTTCAGTAGGCACCAGTACAGCTTCAGTGAGGAGCTATTTTAACAAATGTGATCCCTGAGACCTTCACTTTGAGGGCTAAGTTGTCTAAAGGGAGGCTACCTGTGATCCAATAGTGCTTGAAGAGGTTCTTAGGACCCCCATGGTGCCAAGGGATTGCACATAATGTCTCTGGAGTGGGCAGCGAGGTTGACTAGACAAGACTCTAGCTCTGGTGACCATGCTGGAAAGAGGTTCTAGTAAACACTTTCTGTTTCTCAGCTTGGAGCTGCTTGAAGTTTTCAAACAACTCCCCACTCCCTCCTCCCCTTGGGCCAGCCCCCAATTTATTTACTTCAAAAAAATGTTCAGCTCCGCTGTAGCATCTGTTTTCCAGTGAGGCCCCTGTATCTTGCTCAATTTCCCAGCTGGTTTGACTTATCAGGACACAAGCAGGTCACCTGACTGGCCCAAGGCCACACAGTGAGCAAAGGGTTCAGCCAAACATAAACCCAACCTTATTATTATTATTATTTTTAAGTTACACAGTTCCTGGAAGCTCCATCGTTGTGGCAGATGGGATGCTAATCACATCACTGACAACTTTAACACAAAGAGATCAGTGCAGGCTCTGCATCTGGCTTAAGGAGCCTGTATGAATTGGTTTCCCAAGTGGAGAAGACAAAGCAGGGAAATGCTCCCCCTCACTGCCTCCCCACCCCTGATTAAGAGGCCATCTTGCACATGACTTGAAGGCTGCCTCAATCAGATGCCATAGTTCCAGGGCAGCAGCATTTTGAGTTGGCATCTTCTTCAAAGACCATACCTCAGGGGCTTAGCCTTGCCTGATTAAATTATCCTTTTTTCCCCCAGCCTACTTCTCCATGGCCCTCCCCCCTCCCCCTTCCTGCAAGCAATTTCAAGTTCCTAAGCAAAGTACTGAGTGTGATGGAATTTCTGGGTGCAAATTGCATGCAGTTATGGGTGAGATTGTAGCAATAATTGCAGTGAGGTTGAGGGTGACCCAAATGTAGAAACTTTGAAAAGTAACTTTTGGGCACTCTCATTTGTGACTCTCCTTTATGTTTACATTAACCTTTGGGTTACATTTTTCAAGGGATAAGCATTCATCTTTAATTTTCTAAATCTTTGATTTTTGTGCCTTGTTCAAATGAAGATCAATGCAAACACTTGGTGTTGCTTTTATAGAAGTTTCCTTGGATCTCTCCTTGATAGGCTTTTCCATTCTCCTCCCCAACCATTGGCACCCCTTTGTGACTCAGGCCCCATGGGAACTGAAGCAAAGATCTTTAGCTCTCTGGGCCTCAGTGTTCCTATCTATCACTTAGGCACAATTACATACTTTATGGGATTCATGATGATGAAGTTTAATAAGATCTTGTAGTATAGTGTGTGTGTGTGTGTTTTTTTTCCAATATCACCAAGCAATTCTCTGACACAGCTGGGTATCTTACAATTCAACTCAGTTTTGATGCTCTCTACCTGGAGATAGCATCAGATCCCGTGGGTTAAGGGCTCAGGACCTACAAGATTGGCCTCTCTCTTCAGATGCCAATCCCAAGCCCAAGTTTTCCCCTGGGCTTCTGACCTATAAATAGGAACTATAGATAGGAGCTTCCCATAATCTCCTCCTTGAGTTTGATTAATTTGCTAGAGAGGCTCACAAAACTCAGAGAAACATCTTACTAGGTTAACAGTTTATGGTAAAAGAACATAACTCAGAAACACCAAATGGAAGAGGGCAGGATATGGGGGAAAGAGTGCAGAGCTTTCTTGCTCTTCCTGAGCATGCCACTCTCTCAGGACTTTCATGCATTTCTCAACCTGAAAGCTCACAGAAGCCTGTCCTTTTGTGTTTTTTTTTTTTTTTTTTTGTATTTTTGTTTTTTTTTTAATGAGGACTTCATTACAAAGGCTCAATTGTTTAAGCCATTGACCAGCTGTGACTGAACCCAATCTTTGGCCCTCTACCCCCAAAGTTGGGGAATGGGGCTGAAAGTTTCAACCCTCTAATCACAGAGTTGCTTCCCCTGGCAACCAGCTCCCATTTTTGGGTTACCAAGGAACTTTCCCAAAAATCATCTCATTAACATAAATTTCCACGGTTTTAGAAGCTCTGTGCTAAGAATAGGGATGGAGAGCAAATATATATTTCTTATTATAAGCCACAGTATCACGTGCATACATAGTAACTCCAGACAAATCCCCCTCACCTCACGGAGCTCATTTCTTGGTTTTATCAATTTTCTTGTCTTTTTAGGTGCCCCCAACACTTTCATTCCAGACCATTCCCTCCCAGGCTCTCTTCTCCACCATTCCTGTCTAAGCATCATCACTCACCAACATATTTTCTTTCTTCCTTTTTATTACAAAAAATTTTGAATACATAGAAGTGGAATGGTTATGAGAATATTACAGTGGACACCTATATACCTATCAACTAGAATTGTTGGCATTTTTACTTTATTTCCTTCATCTTCTTTCTTTTTTTTTTTAAGATTTTATTTATTTATTCATGACAGACACACAGAGAGAGAGAGGCAGAGACACAGGCAGAGGGAGAAGCAGGCTCCATGCAGGGAGCCCGATGTGGGACTCGATCCTGGGTCTCCAGGATCACACCCTGGGCCGAAAGTGGCGCTAAACCACTGGGCCACTGGGGCTGCCCTTATTTATTTCTTTTGCTGAGGTATTTTAGAGCATTTTCAAGAAATCGTGAATTGTGTCTGTAAATTTTGTTCATTTTGTGCATATGCATCACTAAAAAATGAAGATATTTTATGAAATATTCACAATAATATTGTCACACCTTGAAAAACCAAAGCCAAATAATTTGTTAGTGTCATCTAATACCTACTCCATATTTGGTGTCTTTTTTTAAAAAGAGGGTTTTATTTATTTATTTGAGAGAGAGCACGAGACATAAAGAGAGAGAGCACAAGCAGGGGTAGGGTGGGGAAGGGCAGAGGCAGAGGGAGAAGCAGGCTCCCCACTGAGTACGGAGCCTGAAGCAGGGCTTGATCCCAGGACCCTGAGATTATGACTTGAACTGAAGGCAAACGCTTAACTGACTGAGCCACCCAGGTGCCCCTTGATGTCTTTTTTATGTTTAGTTTGTTAGAAGTAGAATCCCAAGAAGGTCTGCATGCTGTGTTTGTCCCCCTGGGTCACTCATTCTGCTTTCTCTAGTTCATTTTGCTGGGACAAGTCCTGGTCCCTGGGTTCATAGTCTTTTCTTCTAGACTCTGCCTGGGAAACGATCCGAAGGCAGCATCAAGGACTAAAGACAATCCCCATTTTGGCAGGGTATTTTGATTGCTCCTCATTGCATTTTCTTTCTTTTTTTTTAAAGCAATAATCGCCCCTCGGATAAACCTCATTGACTACGATACTGCCACTGAGCAAAGCTATCTTCTTCTTTTTTTAAAGTTTATTTATTTTTAAGTAACCTCCACAGCCAATGTGGGGCTTGAACTCATGACTCAAGATTAAGAGTCACATGCTCTTCCAACTGAACCAACTAGGCGCCAACCCACCCCCCTCCTGCCCCTGCAATGTTGCATCCTCTTAAGTCTACAGCCCTGCAATAAAGTTTATTTGTTAAACTTTATTCTTTTGGGAAGGTAATATCTTGTTAAAGATGCTCTCTGAAGATTGGTATGAGGAAAACTAAGATGGCACGTGTAGAATGCTTAACATCAATACTGAAAACCTCAAAAAGTTTATGGATTCTTAATTGACAATGATAATATTTACAATCCTTACATCTCAGAAAGCGAGTTTTAGGGTCAGCCAATCTAGGTTGGAAATCTGGGTTTTCTACTTGTTATTCGTCACATTGTAACAGAAGCACCTCTAAATCTTCCTTTCACCAAGTGTGAATTGAGAATAACATTGCCTGGCACTTTGAGGAAAAGTGATATTGTTGACAAGACACATATTATATTGCTGGAGCCCAAATAGGACTTCAGTAAACAGGATTATATATACTGTGTATGTAAAATATAAATATTATATCATTCATTACCACCTATCTTCTTTTTTAGCCTTTCTCTACCTCTTACCCTCCATCTATTTTTTTAAATATTTTATTTATTTATTCATGAGAGACAGAGACATATGCATTTATTTATTCACAGAGAGGCAGAGACATATGCAGAGGGAGAGACAGGCTCCTTGCATTGAGCCTGATGCGGAACTCGATCCCAGGACCCCAGGATCACACCCTGAGATGAAGGCAGACACTTAACCACTGAGTCATCCAGGCATCCCATCTTGCCTTCCATCTTTATCTCTCTCTATTTTTCAATGTCTACCACACAGGAATAAGAATCTATATCCATTTCATGTGTACATGTTTTAGCAGAAAGAATATTTATTTAGGATGTTAACTCTGGACTTAACTTTTAGTAGCAAACTTAGCCTTAGGTGATTCTTTCTACCGACTTGAGCACATTTATTCATTTGTAATAGGAATTCAATTTGTCATAGGAACAATTTTATCTGTTGGGAGAACCTGATAAGGTCAGTGTAACACTCACATAGGTTCTACATGGCTGAGAGGGCTTTGAGAATAGTAAAAGTGCCTATAGACAGACTGAGTCCAAGGTACATTGAATGGATTTTTTTTTAAAGTAAATGAATGCAAATTCCAATGGTACGATTATGTTCATTGACCATTTATAGGTATTGTCTTTTTAAAAAATCATGTTAATCTTCTTGGGTTTAGCTGCTTTTCTTTGCCATTGACCCATTCCAGGAGGATTTCTCATATTTGGAAGACCAAGAACCACAAAATTCTAAAGGTAGGCTGGATCTGGGAAGTCATATTCTAAGTGGAAAGCAATGGTACCCTCCAAGTACATTACCAAGCCACCCAAACTGCAGAGATCAGGGACATAAAGGCTCAAGTGCCAAATTAAGCTGTTTGCATCATATGGTTTAACAAACTGGTTTCAAACATGCAGTGAGAAGCAAAGGGAAAGATGAAATAGAGAAGTAACACGCCCATGGTGAGTACAAACAGGGTTAAAAGGATCACACTCCCTGAATCGTGTATTAGGCAATGCTCACAGTTTCTCTCTTTCTCTCTGTTTCTCTGATACATCAGCCTTCTCTCTCTCTCTCTTTTTTTTTAGAGAGAGAGAGAGAGAGAGAGAATGGGAGAGGGAGAGGGAAAGGTGTGTTTTAGGCAGAGCATAGGTACAAACAAGATGGGCGTTCTCAATGAGTGGCCAATTTAAGGCCTGGTGAATTTTGAGTGCTTCAGATATCCTTACTGTAATTTTAAGTATTCCATTCTTCTCACCTACCACCAGTAGGCACCAGTATGCCCCACTTACTTTATCTGTGTTTAACATGTCTCACTAGCTACTTGCATCTCTACTTTATCTCCTTTATCCTTGTTGGTCTGTTTCTCTTCTTTTCTTCTCTCTCTCTCTTTTTTTTAAAGATTTTATTTATTTATTTGAGAGAGAGGGAAGAAGCAGGGGGAGCGTCAGGCAGAGGGAGAAGAAGAAGCAGACTCCCTACTGAGCAGGGAGCCTGACACGGGGGTCGATCCCAGGACCCTAAGATCATGACCCAAGGGGAAGACAAATGCTTAACTGACTGAGCCACCCAGGTGCCACAGTTCCTCTTATTTTTTAAAGTCAATTTGAACATCCTTAAATAATACAGCAAACATATATGGCATCATGCACTGCAGTTCTTGCGTGAAACAGAACTGGATTGAACACCTAAGCTGAGGATGGGAGAGGCAGGACTGAACATAGCCCCTCTCATTCTTTTAGTGCAGCACACCCTCCAATGTTCTGGAATGTTCTTCTTGTGCTCAGACTGAGATGGGGAGGCTTGAGGGAGGAAATGGAGACCAGTCTCTGCCATTAGAAACACACAAGCAACTCAGCACCATGCTGGGTCTTTCTGAATAAACTTGGAGACGAAAGGGATATTCATGCGTGGCAACCTTTTGCGGGTCACGTGATGCAGTGGGAAAAAGGCAGATAGACCCGGGTTGAAACCCCAGCGTTCCCATTTGGCTGAGTAACGTGATCTGGAAGAATTGCTTAACCTCCCAGAGCCTCCTTCCCCTTGTTTGTGAAATAAGGAGAGTAGAGTTGTCAGGAGAACGTACAAGAAGAAGCATGTAAAGTGTTAATTGTCCAGACTGGCCTTCAGCGGAGACTCAAATAAATGTGATTCTGTTGTTTTTCCACACTCTTCTCACATCTTCATTCTAGGCTTCAGATGGTCCCCAAGCTGATGGCCTCAGGATACCTACCAGACTCCTGCTGCATTTTTTTTTCTTTTTTAAGATTTTATTTATTCATGAGAGACACAGAGTGAGAGGCAGAGACATAGGCAGAGGGAGAAGCAGGCTCCCTCCAAGGAGCCTGATGCAGGACTCGATCCCAGGACTTCAGGATCATGACCTGAGCCAAAGGCAGATGCTCAGCCACTGAGCCACCTAGGTGCCCCCCCTGCTGCATTTACTTGGGTGGTAACAGGCAATGGTGCTGGGTTGGAGGCACACCCCCCACCCCGGCAGTGAAGGGGCTTGCCTCTTTTGTGTGGGCACCATTGACCTCTTCCAGTGGGGTCTGCGTGAGGGATGCTTCTTTCTAGACCAAGAGGGGCTTCAAAAGAGGGCAGAAGAAATAGTGCATTGAGCTGCCATCCACGGCTGCCAAGGGCAGAGCTAAGGACGGCAGGCCTCCTCGTTCTTTTAGAAGCACTCTGGCCCCTGGGGTAAAGTTTCCTGTAAGTGTGGGTGTTAAAGTGGTTTGTGTTGGTGTTGTTTTTGATACGTGCAACTCCTCCCAGAGGCTAAGACACGAAAAGCCCTGCCAGAAAATCATCACAGAGGAATAAATCATATCCTAACCGCATCCTGAGGCCCAGAGTCCTTCTACCCACTCTCGCCCCCCAACGCCTCTCCTCTGCTCTCCAGCTCCAAACTTGTAGAGGTTTCAGCAAAGAGGCGCGAGGCAGAAAAATGTTCCAAAGCTGTCTTGGCTCAGCAGGGCCCGCCCATGCTGGGATGGGGAGACTTCCAAGCTAAACAGGCTGCCTTATCATTCCTGACTTTCTTGGCGTGAACAGCCTGTTTCCAGCTCCGAAATCTACTTTGTGCAGATAATGGACAATCAGTCACAGAGTAAACACAGGAGGAGTGTGCAGGTGCTCTGGTGCTTTGTCCAAGCCAACCAGATATTCTTCTCTGAGACTTGCTCTTTGCTCCCTTGGACACCCTGAGCTGAGCTGAAATGTCACTCTTTCTTGACCTTTTTGATGACATAAAGCAAGTCTCTCGTGGGAGATTTCCCAAAATGAGCTGTAGATTTCACTTGAAAACTATTAATCTATTTGTGTCAATATCTTCTTTTTTTTTTTTTGTCACCACCCCCCCCAATCTGGATTAGGCCAAGAAACACCAGTCAAAATAAACATGTAAATCTTGACCTTTAAAAAGTAACTACTACAGCGGAGCTATAAAAGTTACTGTGGGGAACCTGGGCTGCACAGCTCGTGAGCATGTCCTGGTGCTCTGGCTTGGCATGGGGTGCGGTAAATGCTGCCCCCCGGCTCCCCCGCCCTGCCCCTCAGTGCCCCAAACCAAGGCCAAAGCAGGGAGGTGCCAGTGCTATTTCTATTGCTCCTGGTCAAGACGTCCCACATGCAGGGGACACTTGAGGATATGTGGACGGCATGTTCCCTCTCTTTTTGGCCAAGTGTGCTGTGGATGCGTGGGTCAGTTTGGAGAAGCCTGAGTGCTTCTGAAATGCCTGACAGATCGAGGGAGGCAGTGAAGTGGATGCACTTGAGTTTAGAAGCGCAGACTACAACAGAAAGCCACTTGGAAATTCAGTCTCCTGTGTCATTAGTCTAAAAGGGTTTCTCCTGGTTGTTGTCGAACAAGCCTGGGCCTGAGTACTGAACTGGCTGACCAGAGCAAGGGGAAGAGTACATGAGCCACCCCCCACCCCGCCCTTACTATTGAACCTTAGAATTCCTGGGGCAGAAAGGAGCCCCTCGTTCTTCCTGCCCACCTTCCCGAGTCCGGGAGTAGTGGCAGGCCATCACTCTTTAGTTTCAGAGTTTTAGACTCATCTGATGTTTCTAAGATAGGCCAGTGCAAGGCAACGTGGCCCTCTAGAGTATCCTGCTGTTTGAGATCGTCCCGTCTTTCCCCTGCTGGTGATAAAAGGGGGGTGGCCCTAAAAGGTCCTCGCACTTGAAGGTTGAGTATGGGAATGCACACAGCATGGTGGGCTGCATAAAGAATTCAGTGTCGCGCATACCGTGTGCTCTTCAGAGCACTGTAGTTATCAGATCTTATTCTTGATCTGATCTGATCCTAATTAATAATACCTTATGTTACCATAAGTAACTGTGGCTTATAAAACACTTCGGATTACTTTCTTCGGGATAAATTCATGAGGCAGGTGGAATTAGACCTCCACAGGTGAATTAACCTGGTCTCAGTGAATTTATGTGACCTACCCAAAGTAATAGGCCAGTTGGCAGCAACACCCAACAGCAGCTTTAACCTCTTGCCTCCAAATCCAGGGCTTCTGCCCGCAGGCTGAGAGTTCAGCGGGCTAGGTGCCACCGCTCACGTGCTGGAGAGAACACTGAGCAAGGGTGAAATACTTTGCCCGCACAAGGTCCTTTGTGACAGTCTCAGAAGCCATGTTTTCTGACTCCTAGTCTAGTGCTGCTGCCAGGCCCCCAGGAAACCATGAGGAGGGGAATAAGGGAGTATGAGAGAGAGTTTGTGATCACAGGAAAAGAAATCTGATCCTAGAGGCAATTGCAAATTTGCAGCATGTATATGTCATCATGAGGCATAAAATAAAATAGTGGCTCAAAAGGTCTCTACTACTCATCTGTTTCATTTATGAAATCTATTGCCCAACTCTCCTTCTATACTGTGGCAGTTTTTCTATGTGGAATGTGTCTACAGTGTGAAAGCAGTAATTTTGTATTCAAGACGTGATGGGTAATTATATACAGGAGTCGCACTTGAATTTCCTATCTACTGACGGAAATGATAGAGTCAGTCACAGCCTTTCAATGAAACACGTTTGTTTTCCTTTCCAATTAGAGTTTTATGAGTAAGATTCAAGGGTCACTCTAGACTGACAGAGAAAACGGTGACTCTGGAACTAGTTCTGTCACATGCAGGCGGACTTGCATCCCTCACTGTCAGTGTGCATTCAGATGGAAAAGCATATCCGTAGGAGATGTAGCCACTCAGGGTGACCAGATCTGCTTGGTGGGTACTGTGTGGTAGGTGTGTTTGGACTTCATCCACATGGGCTTGCCCAATGGACTACCATGGGGCAACTCATGTCTAAGGCATAGACCCCATCTTCCCAGGCCAGATCTAGAGTGCCTGCTCTGGAGTTCCTCTGACACATACTGTATCGTGCGGCCTCCTGACACTTCTACCAAAGCCTTGTATGTCTATTTTCATCATGATTTATACTGTGGAGCTCTAACATGGTGCCTGGCATCCTGCAGGGACTGATGTGAAGCTATTGAACAAATGCACAGAGGAATGACAAAGGAACCCTAAATGTGGCTTATAGTGACGCTGTGTGTCCCCATAGATCAGACATTTCCATGTCCACTCAAAATTCAGCCTAGCCTGAAGGACTGCTGTGTTTAATTCCCTTAGCAAAATGAAATAGCTCTTTGCTCGTGATAGATTTGCTCTTGGACCAAACCTAAATGTTCTGAGCTTACTTGTTAAAGTTTGGGGGCAGGTGTCTGGAAGCACCCTCATACATTCAGTCTAAACTTCTCCTAAGGCTGCCAAGATCTACCTATTGGCACCTGACTTTGTGGTGTGGAGTCAGGCCACCTGCCCAAAGGACATGGTTCCCTTGGCTGGACTCTCCAGAAACTCTTGTACCCTGGCCCCTCATACATCGTGCTCTCCACCAGGAATGCCCTTTCTTGGCCTGGGAAGCTCCTACACATATTTGGTGACCCTGAGTAATGCCACCTCTTCTTTCTTCTCCAAACTTTAAAACTCCCTCCCTCTCTTCCCACCTTTTACTGGTATCTCTTATAGCATTTTGTTTGTGTAATAATTATTATATTGATCACTATTAATTGGAATTGCTAAAAATCTTTGACTGGATCTCTTTAAGGGCAGGACCTGGATTCTATTAATCTTGATCTTAATCAAGATATTAATCTTCTAAAGAGACAGAAAATGCCTGGTACAAATTAAATATAAACAAACACTTTGTTTGGTACACAATTGAATGAGAGAAAGGTAGAAGTAGAATGACTAATGTGTACTTCCTGATTTATGAAGAAAGATGACGGGGTTCACCCACAATTTCTTAGCATGATCTATGGAGTAACAAGTTTCTGGAATATCAGCAACCCAGCTCAGTTGCTGGCAAATACTGGGAGCTTGGTAAGGTTTTATTGGCTGAATGAGATAAATGCATGAACAAATGGTCCAAGATTGTCTTACGAATCTGTAGGTTGACCATTGGCTTCGTTCAACCATTCATTTAGCTTATTATTTAGCTGTCTTTTTTATAAAAGCTGCCTTCCCTTATGCATTTATTTTCCCTATCTCTGTATAATCTCTAAGCACTGGGGACACTAATTATTAAGATATCGTGAAAAGTAATCCAGGGAAGTTAAGAAAGTTTGTGAAATATGGTATACCAAGCAAAGATTCACTGGTTATTTTTAAATCTGACTTTCCTTCCTTGGGTTTCTAGCATCCGAGATCATTAAAAATAGATAGCACAGTAGACCATTTTAAACACCTGTCTTACATTATTTCCACCATTAATTTTGCTTGTTCCTCCTGTGGTTCTTTGGGGTTGGAGGGAGAAACCTCAAGGTCACTTTCAATATCAGACAGTTTCCCTGCTCAGGCCCCACATTCCTACTAATAGGTGAGTTTATTCTCGCATTCTGCGCCTTCTTGTGGAAAGATGGTCTGCAGGATCATACACTCAAAACATGGGGTTCTTCAAATTTGAAGGTCTGCAATTAGCATATTGCAAGTATCATTTGGATTTAAAATGTGAAGAGAATATTCGACTAAATGATCTCTCTATCCGGTGATGAGATCAAATTCAAGCCGCCTGTTGATGTTAGCATTTCCACATGGACTTGATGGAAGAACAAGCCTCTCCCTTGAGCCTAATATTCTCTCCCTTTGGTAATCCATCTGGGACCCGACTAAAAAATCGGTCCTTCCCCAGCACCAACTCAGCTCAGACCACATTCCCCATTTCCCACTTCCTCACCCACTTTGATTTACTTCTTCCTGGCATTTATACTCACGTCTGTTTTCTTTTCTTGATTCTAAGTTTCCTTGGGACAAGGACTTCCTTATTCGTCTTCTACTCCCTACTGCAAAGCCTACCATGATGCGTAAGAAATGTCTACTGAGTGGGCACAGACTTTTTCAAAAGGATAACAGACCACCCCCCTACCCCTTCCACAAAAGTATCAAAGACCGAAGCATCAGAGCATGTTGACATTTTTATTCTGCTTGAATCTTGTCAACACCGATGGCTGAAGGCTTTCTCTTTTCTTCCTTCAACTTTCCTTTTTTTCTGGTCTGAGCACTCGATGTACGCTTGTTAAAATAATGAAAATGTTGACTGGCTGCGTCATTGATCGAATCTCAGGGAGTGAGGAAACAAGCCTCAGAGGGCCAGGCTCTGCTTTCAAAGGCACCAGCTCCAGGCTGCCGGTGCTAGGCCCCTAGTGCAAGGCTGGCTGAGTGCTTGACAAGACGCTGAAACAGTGTCTGAAATCAATACCCATCGCATAGAATGTGGAGGAGGACGGGAGGCTTGCAGGGCTGCTTCTGACATTTCAAGAGCGTCATGCCTGTCCCCAGGGCTGGTCTGGCCTCATGCAAGTCCAATGTGGTGTTGGGGGGTGTGGGAGAGCCTGAGCTGTTCTCTTCAGAAATCCTGGAGCCTGTGGGAGGACATGACACTGTTGGCTTGTGTTTTGTTCTAGCAAGACCTATTTAGATTCATTGTAAGATTGATTTGTAGGACTGATGTCACAAAAAGAGTGATTCATCTTGCTGCTGGGCAAGAGAAATAAAGCAAAGTAGGATGCTCTTGGTACATCCCTGGGGCTGATGGCACAGTGTCCATGCTCCTGAGCATTACAGCCTTTCTCCAATGTTCTCACATGGAAGTTTTTTTTCTTTTTTCTTTTTCTTTTTTTTTTTTTCTTTTTTAAGGAGAAGCAGGCTCCCCCCTGAGCAGGGAGCCTGATGTGGGGCTTGATCCCAGGCTTCTGGGATCATGGCCTGAGCTGAAGTCAGATGCCTAACTGACTAAGCCACCCAGGCACCCCCTCACATGGAAGTTTTTTATTGGAGTTAAAATAGGTGTGTCCTCATTAAACAAGATATATGTAAGGACTATGAATACGTATGAGGTAGGGAGCTATTGTTGGCACTTCTCACTGGCCAGTTAACATCCAGTATCCCTTGTGGGTTTGGGGTTCCCCCTTTCTTCCTGACCCCATTTCCCAGCAACTCCCTAGTTGTTTATTTGATGTGTCCTGGGACTGACAGTTCTCCTAGAATATGGTAACAGGCCATTCTAACTGGTCTTTCTGCTTTGAGACTCTCCTGTGCTTTTAGAGTGCTTGTTCTGACGCAGATAGAACCATCTTCATGCCCAGTTCTGCTCTCCAATGCCTTTCTTTATCATCTGCAGAGTATTTCCAAAAACATTCGAATTGGATCATTGCATTTTTGCCTCAACTCACATTCTAAGCCCTGTCTCTGGCTTCTCTTTTCCATAGAATTCTTTTCTAGGATGTGTCCCATTCCAGATGTCATTGTACTATTAACTTACTCACAGGGCAAGCTCCTCTCCATCTGTCAAGATGCTGCTCAAATGCCATTTCATTTCTATAACTCTTCATGCTTCCTCGACATGATGGATTACTCATTCCACCCCTTTTTGCTCTAATAATGGTTTTACACACCTTTATAGTAATGCTTATCATTCATAGTGCCATTTATATATTATTCATTATATAATACATATTATATAATATAGAATATAAATAAAACATTACATTTATTTATATATTAATAAATATAAATTAATATAATTATAAGTATAAAATATATTTATAAATGTGGTATATTTATATATTTATTTATCAAATAATAGTGTAGTTTTACTATTAATATTTATTTTCATAAAGTCATCTATCATAAGCTGGAAAGGAAGGAACTCTACCTTAATTCATGTTTGAATTTCTTGTGCACACCTGTGCCTGCTAGTTGTCTAGGAGGGGCTTTGAATCTTCAAATTTGAGGCACATGTGTTCCTTGGGTTTGACCATTCAAGAATATGACATAGTAACATATTGATACTTATCAGCTATTGCTATTGCTTTGGGGATTGGGTATAGATAGTGAGACATCTTGGAGTCAGATCCCATTGGATCCTGGAATTAAAGTTTCTTAATAGGCTTCTAGATCCATACATTTCTCTTGGTTTAGAAGAATGCTTCTTAAATTTTTTGTTGCCAAAAATTTGGGGCCCTGATACATGCGTAATTCTGAATATATTAATGACGTGTCCATAGGCTTTCTAAAGTGTATGCAAGAGATAGACTTACTTAGAAATCTCTAATGGAGAAGAATCTTTTGGAAGGAAGATTCCATCTTGATTTTTCTGCTTAGTGACTTGACTATGGGGAAGATAGGTTTATTAAGGATTTTTTTTTTAGGGATGCCTGGGTGGCTCAGTGGTTGAGCATCTGCCATTGACTCAGGGCGTGATCCAGGAGTCCGAATCAAGTCCCACATTGGGTTCCCTGCGGAGAGCCTGCTTCTCCTGCCTGTGTCTCAGCCTCTCTGTGTGTGTGTGAGAGAGGCCGAGACACAGGCAGAGGGAGAAGCAGGTTCCACGAGGTGAGCATTTAACACTTAAAAAGTGGGACTCATTCCCAGGACCTTAGAATCACCCCCTGAGCCAAAGGCAGATTCTCAACCACTGAGCTACCCAGGCATCCCAAGATAGACTTATTTATGGAGAAGTCAAGTTTTGTGAGTTGTATTTTTATTACCTGGGACCTGCCTGGAACTAATTTGTCTAGTACTGAAAGCAGCATGATCCTCCTGTGGTCATATGTTTTCAGAGAACTGGTCTAATTCATAGCTAACTTAGAAGCAAGAGAAACTCACATGCACATCCATATGTGCTGAAGTATAATTCCTGATGGAAAGGTGCATAGGGTTTGAGTCTGAGGGTTTGGATTCCAGTCCTGGCTCCATTAAGGGGTATGACCTTGGACATGTTACTTACTCTCTTCTTTAACTTTCTCATATATAACATGGGAATAATAAAAAATTGCCATGGGAGATAAGATCACAATATGACACATCATAGAACATCAAAAGATTTATGTAGAAGGCTTGGTTTGATGCCTGGTGCAGCCTGAAAAAATGAGCTCGTTAGCATGATTATTTTTATTTGATGCTTTCTGCATTGGGTTGGCTCTTCTAGACTTGGTTTTGACTTATTTTTCATACATTTGGTAAGTGTTACTATTTGGTGGAAGGGAATGTGTGATTTTGAATGTCTAAAATTGCCATTCTTTAAGATAACGCACATCCTACAAGCCAAATGATTTTAGGACATCAAATATCAGGAGAAAAAAAAAGGTCAGCGAGCAACTTAGAGACCGAAGCTTGCCAAGTTTGAAGAATTTAGGACTAGAAGTTTATTTCTTATGAGAGTATTGTTTGATATCTTTTGTATTTTCTTAAAGCACAAACAGGAGAAGTGATTAGTGTCCTAATTCTTTGACTTTTTCTTTACTCCTATAATTATTCAGTAGGCAACAGGAGGTGAAACAAATTATAGTCTTAGTTCTCATATGATGTTGGAAAAACCGACTGAAGAAACATATTTGAATTGATTATTTAAACGATTTTGAATATGCACCATATAAACTACTGCCTTCCTGTATAATGTCCCAAATTTCATACTTTTCATAAGTTTGTGAGATGGCTCTGATTACTTGATTTTAGAGATAAGGAAATTAAGGCCTGAATAGGTTACAAAATGGTCATTTTAAAAAAGAAACTTTTTCTATCGGATTAATATTAATTTGGTCTTTTTTCCCTGGTTTTACTGATTTCAGGTGAAAGAGACGAGGGCAGTTTGAGTCACTGACATGATAGATGAGTTCTCTTATTTGAACGTCATGGATTTTTACAGCCTGTTTCCTCAGGAGAAACATTCCTTCGAATCTTGCTTTTTGTTTAAAACAGAAATCATCGTGTTAAATGCTTCTGATTTGGCTGCAGAGCAAGCAGCAACATGCCCTTCAAAAATACCAAGGAAGGAGAAACCTGACTGCCTGGCAAATTGCCTCCACTTTCCATTCAAAATAGACCTTTGATTGAGGCTATGCCAAAGTCTGTTCTGTGTTCCACATTTAGTGGGGTTTAGAGATGATCTCTTTGGAATAATACGAACAGCACCATTTGCTTAAATATTAATTTGACACTATTCTACGTTTTGTCATTAGTAAAGATTTGAAAAGATAGTAAGAAGCATCTTTTGTGTGTGGTTCTCAAACAGGGGTCAGTTTAGCCTCCCAGGGGAGTAGGAATATTTTTGGTTTTCCCACCTAGGAGTTGCTGCTGGGATCTAGTGGGTAGAGGTCAGGGGTGCTGCTAAACATCGTACAGAGGACAGGCCAGCATCCCCCACCCTCTCAACAGAGATTTTTCTGGCCCAGAATGTCAGTAGTGCCAGGAAACCCTAGGCGAAATTAATCTGCCTCAAAATCTCTCCTACATTTCTAATCTGAACCTATTTAAAAATATTTCTCCCTTTCAGCACCAGCAGAGTTAACGTGGTGCTGAATTCTGTGGCTTTGTCTCAACTCCTGTGTCTGAGGATGATCAATGCCTGGGATTCTTTACCTGCTGTCAGTTATGGACTTTCCCTCAGCCTCTGGCACCTGAGCCAG
Organism: Canis lupus baileyi; assembly: GCF_048164855.1. NCBI lineage: Eukaryota > Metazoa > Chordata > Mammalia > Carnivora > Canidae > Canis > Canis lupus. Next base: position 48,183,177 of record NC_132839.1, on the reverse strand, counting down.
GAAATGCTCATGGGAGAGCTTGAACCCTTTCCCACCTCTCTGAAATGTGCCTTTAATTAGATAGAAGGAAATCATCTAATCAAATAAATTTAACACCAGGCCAATGAAGAGATTAAGGAGAAAGAAATAGATGATCTTGCTGGTAAGGAGTAGAAATATTACTTGAATATTTTCGAGGAAATAATTTATTTAAGAGGTGGATAGATTCCTCTCTCAAATCATTTAAAACTATGACTATTACATTCCTAAGATTAAGAATCCCCCATTTACCTGCCAAACATTCTAGGTGTTTCCCCTGGCATTCCATCCAGATGCTTTTGTGGTTATTTTGGGTCACATTTCAATCCAACTTCCCAAACCTTGTCTGTATGCGTGCATTAATTAACAAATTAATTTTTTAAATTGTGTTTTTTATGCTCTCTATATTTTAGCACTCTATTAGCCCTTGAGCATTGCAAATGTGAACAGAATATGGTTCTTGTACTTGAGAAACTGATGAAGTCTAGTGGAAGAGAAAGATTTTGAAGTAAATATTTACAATTAATGGGATCAGTGCTATTCAAAGAGAAATGCGAAGCACTCTGGGAACACACACAGAACAGATTCTGTTTAGGGAACTGAGAAAAATTTTATGCCCTAGGTGACAAATGAGTTGGGTGTTGAAGAATAAGGAGAACATTTTCAGGCAGAGGAGTGAAGAGGCAAGACGATATGAAAGAGTGGGTTTGCAGTACCGTGGCAGGAATGTGATGTGAATGGGGATGGATGGCAGGAGTTGGAGGTGGATTCCATCCTCCAAAATATGGTAATATCCTTGGGGGAAGGAATTCTCCCTTTTCTTTTTTGTATCCCCAATGCCTATAACAGCACCAGGCATATAGCATCTCACCAACATCAGCATCGACGCTGGATAGCAACAAGGGATTGTAGATGGTATGCTTGGAGACTCCAAACAGAGAAATGATGATTAGTGTTAGAGGTACTAGGGGAGGATAGATAAGAATGGAAGTAGGAAGTCTGCTCGTAAGGAAACTCTGATCTGTGCAAGTAGGGATAAGGGTCATGGAGGAAAGAAAGAAGGGAAGAGGAGGGATTGTAGTGGAACTTGGTAGGAAAATCTAACAGAGCTTGGTAAATAAAAGAAATTGAAATGCGATGTAAGGGCTAGTTGGAGGTGTCATCATTCATAGCATATACAGACTATACCAAGGGACATCAAACATTCATAATATCATATTTGAGACAACACCTTTAGAGCCATGGAGAGGGAGTGCTGTGGTTGAGAGATACCAGTGCATCTGTCCACTGTTAATGAATCTGTACACAGAACCACATTCTTACATTTGTTCCTTATGAGCGGTTAAGTGTGATCATCAATACATTATTAAAAAAGCATGTGAGAGTTTTGATATCTCTGCTCCCAGAAGGAAGGCTGTGGGCATTGACTGTGTTAATAGAAAGGAGGATGGATTAATCAGGGTGGTTAATCTAAGGCTCTACCTATTGTTAGCAGGAGTTTAGCTCAGTCTCTGACATCATTGTCTCCACGAGTCCTGCCCTGTTCCCCATCAAGAAGAGTCTGAGTTTTATGGGGTGGGTGAATGGCACTCAGTGATCAAAGCAGAGACATTACATAACTGAGTTGCTTGTTCCTAACATTCAGTGTGTGGTTACTAGAGTTTTCTATGAGCAGTCTAGGCTGGTCTAGTTAATGTTTAACTACTATTTCACTCTAAGAAAGGATTTAAGCCACTTTTGAAATATGATAATAGCAATAACAGCAGTTTAAATGGCAATAATGGGAGAATAAAATGAAGGCAGGAGTAAGTCAACACACAAAGCGTGTATCTCAAAGATTCATCATTGAATACCATAAATGTTGGGGCCCATTTCCAAGATTCCTGGGCTTAGGATGATACTAGTTGTGGCTCTGACCTGGAGCCTGTACCTACTTATGCCCTTGGGACAATTCACCCTTTGCTTATACATGGTCTGGAGGTTGGGATTTGCAGAATTCTGCTAGGTTATCATTTCCTAATGGCTTCCTGTTGGAGGATATGTTGAAGGACAGTAACAGCTAAGAAAGCATAGACACAAAGTGTTCTGGGTCAGTCAACCTAGTTCTGGATCAGAAGCAAACTGTCCCGGTATTCCATATGGCACTGTAGGCAGGAACCAGTTCCTATTTATGGAGAGGCAGTCTTACCCAATCATTAGGAACGTAAGCTATAAGTTAAAGTAAGACAGGTTGAATCCCAGCTGTGCTATGTTCGTTATTTGCTGGGTCACCTTACATAAGACATCTAATTTCACCGGGTCAAGGATAGACAGGCTTTCCAAGTTATTCCTTAACACAGATTTCCAGAAGAGTGCTGTTTAGAGTGAAAACCCTTAAAATGGCTAGTTTTAACACAAATTAATGCCAGAAAGTATATATACCTATCCAGACACCCATCATGCAAAAGTTAGATTATCGATACTGCCCAGAAATGATTAAATGTCATCTAATAAGCATGCCATAGGTAATGGAGACACGATAAGAGGCTTCATCAATCAGTTTTACCTTAGAAATGTTAACTCTTGGCCTGATGTAAGACTAATCGTTCTCAGAAAACTTAGGTAAAAGGATTAACTGGAGAAAGAAATGAATTAGGGATGGGAGTAAAGAGGAAGGCAGAATAGTTGAGGACCCTGAGCCTCCCCTTCCTACTTCTTGGCACACAGGAAGGCAGATGCAAGTGGAAGGTGAGGAATTGCATTTTATTCAGTCTGAGGAAATTATTTCCTTTTGAGCATTTTCTGAGAAGGAAAAACAATGAATGTAGCTTCAACCTCTTTTTACTATGAGTGTTAGTGACCCTGGGCTAATACTTTAAAAATATGCTAGACCATTATATTTTATTCCTTATCAATGATGGTGTACAAAGAGCAGCTCATTTTCCCAAAACATTATTTCTTTAGGGTGCACTTAGACCTAGGAGATTAGTACTCACTTTTGAGTTTTCAGAACAGATTTTCTCGAGTCTTCATTGAAAGCTAGGGTTTGTTGAAAGAGAAAATGATTATCTAAATCCCATTCATATACCATGTGAATGGACAAGACAGTGAAAAAGGAGCAAATAAAAAGTTTAAAGATATGTCCTATTAGATGAAAATGGTAGAAAGTTGTTCTACATGGAAATGAGGAGCCAAACCAAAGGCAGCAAGAATTAGGGGTGAAATGCTCATGGTGCCATTCAAAGGGACCCAGGGACTCTGTACCTGGAGGAAGGTGGGGGCAAATAGGGAAGTAAGACTGAGGAGGGAGGTCAAGGTAAAGGATCGAGGGGAAAGAGGGCAGTGATGTTCTACCTCTGTGCCCTTCTTCCTTGTGGATTTCTGGGGGACTATCTAGCAGAATGCCAGACTAAGATGAGGATATGAGAGTTGATGAGTACAAATGGGTTTGCATAAGGAAGGTAGAGAGAATTTGAGCTAGTCCCCATGACCTGTGTGTGGTCTCTCAGAGATCCTTATCTGAGATCCTCTGGGGCAAGGGGCCAGTAAGGTGGTGGAGAACTAAAATTCCGTGTCTTCAATAAATATAAATAGTATGAGTTCCAAACAAGTGTTGGTGACATAACCTAGATCATCTGAACTGACTTCTTTCCAGGCTATTATAAGGATTAGCTTAGACACTGTGTATTTATGTGTCAGGATCACTTTGGATCCCGTACAGCTCTAGAATAGAGCAAGTAGTCAATAAATGGCATCTAACCTTATAGTTACTAATGGAAGATGGGCATTGGTTTGCAGGTAGTGATTGATTTTGAAAGTACCAGTGTAGTTACTCTGGAGGTTTCATCCAAAAAAGTCTGAAAGATATTAAGAGTTATTAGGTTAAGAGTAATTCTGGCTCAGTTGGCCACTGGTGAATAAGAGGTAGGGGTGTGAGAGAGGGTCTGTATGGGATAAAGGTAGTGATGTCTTCATGAGTGCAGCCACAAGGGTAAACATGGCATCATATCCAGAGACAGGCCAGACTAGTATAACCTCATGGGCCTAACACACCCTGGACTGGCCTCAGCTTATCATATCATTGCATGTTGGGGATTGGCGGGATCACACTTTGGGAAAAAGACTGGGGTCGGGGGGATGGACAGATGAAGTTAATTCACTTGCAGGGAGGGATTTGTGGGTCAAAAGAGCATGCTAGATAGAGTGAGGATAAGACTGTTTTTGAGGGGAGAGATCATGTTTACTCAGTCTTGTGACCCCCAAAAGCTCACACAGTCCCTGTACATATTAGGTACCCATTGGGCCCTCAATTCATGATCAGAATGGCTGTCGACAATGGCAAATGGGCCCCAACCAGTGGAGCAGGGCAGAAGGTGGTTCGGTGATCTGAGCTGTGGTGTCTGTTAAAACCTTATGGAATGGGGCATAACCAGAGGATTTCAACTTTAAAACAAGAGTCAGGAGACCGAATGCAGGCTCCAGCTCTTTGTCATTATGTGATGTGCCATGTATGTGCTGCATGAATAAGGAACTTGAAGAATGTTGGGGACTTTCCACCAAAATTCAGCAGTAATCTGCAATGGTTTTCTTGCAAGAGGGTCCAGTTCTGCAGAATAAAGTTCTGACATCTGACCCTCTGAGCTAACAGATGTGATTTTAAAACAAACTTAGGGATTTCAGAGTCTCACTGAGAATGAAAGAAGAAAGCCTCTAAAGTGAAAGACTCATTCCTAGCACATGAGTCCTCTCACCGTCTGTTTGATGCACTCTGGCACTGGAGGTGGGGGGTCCACAACAAATGTTAGCTGACTCTCAATTATTTAATAGATAATTCTGTAGTCCCTGGTGTGTGCCAGGTGCAATCATACTCCCTTCAGCAAGGCGTTTGGGTCCAGTGGAGGAGAAGGGCAAAGAAAAGATAAAGTTTGTGTGACATGGTACATGTTACGACAGAGAAAATAAACAGGATTTTGATGACAGCAGAGGTCCTCTTCCGTATCAGACACCATCATAGGATGGCTTGTGGCTGAATGCCACCTACACGCATCTCTTATTTGAGTCTCCCAGTGTCGGCCAGCTCAGCATGAAAAAACAATTCTTTTTAATCTATGGCTGGCATTGCAAATTAGTTTTGTGTTCCTGTGAAAATCTGAATTACTGAATTTTATCAAAAATTCAGAAGTTCCAGGAACCCTGGGCCCAATTTCCACATGGTAAATGAGTTGGGAGCTGAACTATGAAGGCTCCACTCAGATGGGGCCCATTCTTGGCCAGCCCCTCCACAGTGTGGCTACTGTTGGCGGCCACTGACAATCAGGCTTCCAGTGCTCTTTCCTTGTGGTAAAGTTACAGAAGAGTTGAAATATTTCCTTTACCCATCTCCATCTAAACTGGAACAATGAGAGATACATTGAGAGGGTACTACATTGCAGGCAAGAAAAGGAGAGAGCAAATTTCTTTGCACACTCCTAGGTGGGGAAACCAACTGTGTCTGTGCAAAGAGATGTTATGGAAGACATTCTTGGGAAATAATCACACCAAGAACCATGGGCTGAACCAAAAGTAAAATTACTAGAATTTGAACAGGTTTTGCATTTGAACAAAAATAAGGATGCTGTAAAATTCAGTAAGAATGGAAAAATTTCCTTGGCAATGAAGTTTTTAAAGGGGGCAAGTTTATACCAGAGGTATGGTGGAAATCTTGCATCAGGAACAAATGTAAACATGGATAACTAGAAATATTGGCACTAGTGTGTTGAATGTTTGAAGACCCAGGACCAACTTCATAGGCACAGCTCCATGCTTAGAGTTGAATGTTCTATGGCTTGTGTCTTAAGATTCTGCATAACTTCATCTTTGAACCTGTGATTGGTAAATGAAGTCTGGTGCACCAATGAAGGATGCATCAGGTTTCAAGCCTCAACTCATATGCAGTCCTATCTTCAGGGCCTCACTGCTTCTGTCGCTGGGAAGGATATTTGGTCACTTACTTCCCCACCTCGTGGTGCCCCAGACCTTGTCTGGCACCCCTCTTATCCCTACCTCATGACTATTGCCACCAGCTACCTCTAGTAGGAACCTAGGCACAGATGCAGGGAAGGTCAGGTTGGATATGCATGTCTTATGGCATCTTGGATCAGGGCATGGTGGTAGCTATCTCCACCCTGAGCTGGCAGTGCCAAGGTGGTTTGGTGGGTGACTTGGCAAGAGTTAGGCTCTTATCTACCCCCCAGCCTGGGTACCTGGTATGTTGTGGCTTAGAGATTGAAATAGCCCTGATGATTGCCCATTTTCCAAGAGTTGGAATGGTAGGCTCCGGTAAGAGAAGGTACATGGCTCAGCTTCCTCCTTCATGGTGGGGGAACGGTGTGCTAGTCCAGCAGCTTACAGGAGGAAGATCTTGGCAATTGGTCGAACATACACATGGAGTCATGAGGAGGAAGAGTCTATTTTGATTCCCCCACTTTACCCTGTTGAAGTCAAGGTGAGGGAGAGAGTTCCACCTTGGGATTGTGGGGCTGGATGAACACATGACACTGGGCAGATGAGACAGACAGCAGTTTATTAATCACATATATTCATAGCTCTAGGCAAGAAGAAATCACATGCCACCCAGGGCCACTCAGAGGTTGTATGTAGGAACAGAATGAACAAGCAGAGGCTCAGGGAGGTAGGCTTCAGAGTAACAAAAAGTAGAGATAACCCCTGGTTACCGCTGGAGAATGGGATCGGCTTATTTGAACATTTCGGCGGGCTGGCAGGAAATGAGATCTGCTACTTAGGAATAAACAGGCACTGTGCCTGGCCCCATTATAAATTCTTTGTTTGGGCAGAAGACCTTATTTGCAGGGTTGGAGGGGAGAGGAACCTGTGGTCAGGCCATCTGAGGCCCTCCTGGCTTCAGATGTCAAGGCAGCATATGGCACAGAGTCTTGATGTGAAGTCTCACGCACCACAGGGTCTGTACTCACTGCATGAGTATCCCTGTGTTGAAGAAATGCAACACTAAATAACATAGAAAACATCTTGAGGAATAGAAGGAATCTGGGGGTGGGGAAGAGACACAGAGAGACTGGGGAAGAAGGAAAGCCTTTATATTTTAATGGCTTCAATACTACTTTTTTTCTGCTTTATGAATGAAGGGGCTGGTGTTTGTATTTTGCACTGGACTCCACAAATTATGTAGCCTGTCTGGCTGAGAATTTAAAGGATAGGTTGTATAAACTGGTTTACCTGGGAAACGCATGTCAACTTATTTTGTTATGTGTTTGACCCGGCCAGTATTGAGCTCGGGGCCATAACACCTAGGATGAATCTTGAAATGAACCATGAGACCTTCGGTCATGGTCTCCAGTGATGCATTTACTGTCTATGAAACCCCAGAAGCCAGATAATCCTCAACGTCCCCTGTAGTACAGTGATGCTCTACTGCTCTTCTCAACAATTATTCCAATTCTCTGTATGATCGTTAACATGTAAATATGAGTCGTAAAGCACTGAAATGGTTCCTTGATTATGGCTTTTTCAGCTATTAATTCTTGCTGTGGACCATCTGAACATAAACCTGCTCTTTTTTTTTTTTTTTTTTCCAGGATCTGATAACCTGGTCCAGTGAGTCTTAACCTGGTTGCCCGTGCATTTGTTTAAAGTCCTCGTGTTGCCTTCACTGATTATTGACTTTTATTATTTAAAAGCTAAGAAAAAAACAACTAATTGAACACATTGTGAAATATTTTCCCTCTTGCTAAGAAAAAATGTTGGTTGCTGGCTGGGGGCTTGTATTCAGGGGAATCCTGGAGCGGCTGAGCAGGCTTTGTTTGGCTGTGTATACTGTGTCCTATACTTGCATTATGGAGCTTCTTGATTTTACTAGTACGGAGAGCTGTGTTGCTTTCTACTTACGAGTTGGAAGTGTTCCTCATATTAATTAAAGAGGGGAAGAAGTTAGAGATGTCTAAATAAAGTCTTAATGATTCATTGTTATGGGGGAGAATATTAATCAGATTTATTAAATTTCCCTCCAGCCCCTTTTAATAAAAATAATTTTATTGCTTTCGAGTACAAAGAACATTTCTAATCAACTGCTAAAAATAAAAAAAAAAAGTTGGTACTGCCAAAGAGAAGTCCTACTGGGGCTAGTTAAAGAATAAAAGAGGTTTATTTATAATTAAAATTGTTCCTCAGAGGCAAATTAACATGTGTGTTCTTAACCAAATTTCTCTATGCATGTATATGTGTGTGCATGCGAGCAGGTTGAATAACTACTATATTTGCTTACAGTATTGAATTGCAGTGGGAATCTTCTACTTGATAAGCAGAGGCAAAATCCACCCTAGCTTAGGAGCACATTTTCTAAAGTATGGGTGTCAGATCATAGAGTGTTCCCAGTAAATATCATTCCTCTTCCCCATTGGAGTTTTGAACCAACTGAGAAATAAGCTAAAGGAAGAAGGTAGGTGGAAAACAAAATATTACCCTTATAGGGGTATTATTTCAAAGCGGTGACTATGAAATGTGGCTTGAGAATGAGAGCCAAATGGACCTCTCAGTTGCAAACCTCTGGTGCTGGTAAAGCTCAACATTACAGGCATGGGTAGTTGTAGATGGGGCTGTCCTTTCCATATTGGGAAGTCAATGCTGAAGTTATCAAGGAAAGTGGAAGTTCTGGAAAGTGGGAATACAGTTCTGTTGAGATATGTAGAGAGGGGAAGGGGTAGGTGAGGAGGAAGTAGATAGAGCACAGGATCTAAAGCCAGATGAGCCAAGGATAGGATCCTAGCTCTATTATTTACTGATGAGTGAACTGCACTTACTCTTTCTGGGCATCTGTTTCCTCCTTTTAAAAAGTAATGCCTACTTTGCATGATGATTGTGAAGATTGGCCTGGTATCTAAACATGTCTACTGAGAGCCAGGACTAAAGAAGGCACTCAAGAAGTGGTAATGAGGGGCCCCTGGGTGCTCAGAGGTTGAGTGTCTGCCTTTGGCTGAGGTGTGATCCTGGGGTCCTGGGATCAAGTCCTGCATGAGCCTGCTTCTCCCTCTGCCTGTGTCTCTGCCTCTCTCTCTCTGTGTCTTTCATGAATGAATGAATGAATGAATAAATAAATAAATAAAATCTTCAGGGGGAAAAAAAGAAGCGATAGTGATTGTTTTAGGATTGGAGGGTGTGATAAAAATAGAGTATTCAGAATTGAAGTGACGAGGGTCTACCAGGGAAATGTGACTTATAGGATTAGTGGGAAGAAGCAATGAATTCATGTCCCTGTGTTTGAACAATTTCACAGGTGTTGTCAACAAGGAGAGGATCTATTTGTCAGCTATTAGGAATGTGTAGAGTGGGAAGGAAGAGGAAGTGGGCGGGAGGAGACTTTTCAGATCTTTCCTTAGGGAAGCATCATTATTAAAGTCATTTGATAAATGTCCGATGGGCCAAGATCTATGATAAGACTAGTGTGATAAATAATGTACAAATGCTTCTTTCCATAGGTTTGTTAGTTCACTGTCCTGTCCATGAGTTACGTACTTTGATTAACCAGAATGGGTAAACATGACATGCACATAGCGATTTGATGTAATGTGTTTCATATCTTCCACGCAGAAGGAGAAGAATGCTAGGCCAAAACCTTTTGCCAAACAGACTCTAGGATATTGTTTTAGTGACATTGTATGTTAGGACTCAGTTTCTGTCTCTACTTATAACAGAGATCTCTGTTTAGCATCCACATAAATTAGAAGTCTCATGGGGATAGGCGTCTCGTGGGGATAGACCAATGTTTTGTGGTATATTCCAGTGTTACCTCTGGGTGTACTGGAGCAAGAAACTTCCAGTGTAATTGTGGGGTCTGTGGTGTCCTCAGTAAATCCATTTATGACAATTGCATAGGATAGATTAAGAATAGCATGAGAAATATTTAAGGGATGTTTTAATGGAAGGGAAGCATTCCTATATTTATAAATAAAACCTCAGGGGAGTTAACAGTTTTTCAAAATTCTTATACTTTTTAAAAAACAATTCAGAACATTTAGAGACATTGATTTCTCTAGTTCCCTTCTCTCTCTCAAAATGGATTTAACTTTCTCCCATCCATCAGAAACGTCAATATTCTGCCCAGAAAAGGGGACAAATAGTTTATATTATTCCCTGAAGGATCTAGTTATTTCTGATCACTCAGAAATAAAAGTAGAAATAGTGTTTTAAAGAAATTTCTTAGATTAACCTCACACTAGGGCTTTGGCGTTTTGCCATGATGGCTGAGTGAGAGATGAGTCATATTGAAAACATAGAAATTCAGGTTCTGGAAATCTCAGTGTAGTGATCCCTTCTAACTCCAGATTATGTTGGGAGACTCTGAGACAATCTTGCCTCATCAGGCCAAGACCTTGAGCATTCTTGTGTCAATTCCTTCCTTATTTGCTAGCATAGGGACTCAGTGATACTGTCACTAAAATAGCATGCGAGAACAGGCTTGAGTCATTCTGTGGAGTAAAATTTACTCATTTGATATTCTCTATGGCTTGGAAAGGGAAGAAAAGTATGAGATATTCTCCTTATGTATTGAGAATATACATGTATACTTGCCTTGTTGTTAGATTTTTTATTATAGAAAATTTCATTTGTATATAAAAATAAGGAAGATCACTTTCTCCTCCAAAGCCACCAGGTACCTATCACCAAGGTTTACCAGTGATTAACTCTTCGGTAATCTTGTTTTATGTACCCTCACCTACCCATTCCTCCTTTACCCCATCTGGATTATTTTAAAGAAAATCTCAGGCTTCACATATTTTTATCTCAGTGTGTATTTCCAAAAGAAAAAGGCTTTAAAATATGCAACCACATGCCATTAGCTGCTAACAAAATTTACAGCAACTTCTTAGTATTAACAATTATCTGTTAGCATTCATACTTTCCTGTATATGTGTATGTGTGTATATGTGTATCTATTTTCTATCCATCTATCTATCATCTATCTATCTATCTGTATGTTTTAGTAGGCTCCACGACCAACATGGAGCTTGAATTCACCACTCTGAGCCGACTGAGCCAGCCCGGCACACCTTCCTTGTGTATTTGATGTATCATGTATTATAATGGGCTTTTTATAATAAGGATATACATGATTTTTATAGTGTCATTGTTAATATGTTCGTTAAGTATGTTTTAATCTATTGAAAACTCCATTATTTACTTTTAATCTTTTTCAGGCTCTATTAGGTATGATTAATTGCAAATTGTATTATAATACAATACAAGCTGTACATACATTTTGAAAGATGTTTATAGCTATGAAATATCATCGCCACAATCAAGATTATGAACATATCCATCACTAGCCAAAGTTTCCTAGAGCCTTTGGCAATCCCCTTCCCTGCATATCCTCTACTGCTATCCTAGGAAGGTCACTGATCTGCTTTCAGTCTCAATAGATGCGCTAGCATTCTCTATAATTTTATATAAATGAAGTCAAACTGTATGTACTTTTTGTTTTGTTGAGATAAAATTCACATAACATCAAATGAACCATTTTAAAGTGGACAATTCAACGGGATTTAGTACATTCAGTGTTGTGCAACCAAAACGTGTATCTAGCTCTAAAACATTTTGATTGCTGCTCCCCACCCCTGACTCCACACTTCCCTTTCCCTTCTTTTCCCAGACCCCGGTAACCATTAATCTGCTTTCTCTCTCTATGGATTTACCTGTGCTTAGTATTTCATATAAAATGAGTCATACGCTATGTGGCATTTTGTGTATGCTTCTTTCTCTTAGAATATTGTTTTCAAGGTATATGCATGTTGCAGCTGGTAGAAGTAATACATTCCCTTTTGTGTTTGGATAATATTCCACTGTAGATTTGGATTATTCCAAATCCACATGTAATATTCCACATGTGGATTGGTTTATTCATTCATCTGTTGATGCACATTTGGATGGTTTCTACCTTTTGGCTCTTCTGATAGTTCTGCTATGGAATATTCATGGACATGCTTTTGTTTGAATACCTGTTTTCAATATTTTGGGGCATATATTTTAGAGTACAATTGCTGGGTCATATTGTAATTCTGTGCTTAGCGGTTTTCCATAGTGGCTGCATCATTTTACATTCTCATCAGCAATGTAGGAGTATTCCAATTTCTCCACATCCTCTAATAACACCTGCTATTTTCCACTAAAAAATTATAGCCATCCTAGTGGTGTGAATTGGTATTTATTTCATTGTGGTCTTGATTTGCATTTCCCCGATGAGTAATGATGTAAAGCCACAATGACATAATGCTGTGACCTTAACAATACATTTTCATATGTTGTTGGCATTTGTATATCTTCAGAGAAATGTCTGTTCAAATCCTTTGCCCATTTTCTGATGGGTTGTATGTCTTTGTTGTTGAGTTGTAGTGTTCTGTCTATATTCTGGATTATAGACCCATATCAGATACATGGCTTGCAAATATTTTCCCTTATTCTGTAGGTTGTCTTTTCACTTCTTTAATAGTGTTCTTTGATGAACAAAAGTTTTTAATTTATTTATTTTTTGTTTTTTAATTTTTTTAGAAGATTTTATTTATTTATTCATGAGAGACACACACACACACAGAGGCAGAGACACAACACAGGCAGAGGGAGAAGCGGGTTCCATGCAGGGAGCCCGACGTGGGACTCAATCCCGGGACTCCAGGATCATGCCCTGGGCCGAAGGCAGGTGCTAAACCGCTGAGCCACCTGGGCTGCCCAAAAGTTTTTAATTTAGATCAAACATAATTTATCTATTTTTCCTTTTATTGCTTTGTACTTTTCATTGCCTAGTCCAAGGTCATGAAGGTTTACCTCTATTTTCTCTTAAGAATGTTATAATTTCATCTCTTACATCTGTGTCTTTGATCCATTTCAAGTTTACTTTTATATGTGGAATGAGGTAGGAGTTTGACTTCATTCTTTTGCATATGAGTATCCAGTTGTCCCATCCCTATTTGTTGAAAAGACTGTCTATTCCCCATTGAATGCTCTTGGCACACTTGACAAAAATCAATTGAACATAGATGCATGGGTTTATTTCTGGACGCTTAATGCTATTCTATCTATTTCTCTATCTTTATACCATTACTATTTTAATTATTGTGTCTTTAGCATAAAATTCGAGGTCAGGAGATGTGAATCTTCAAATTCTTTTCCTTTTTCAAGCTAGCTGTTGTGACTAATTGGGATCACTTGGAACACCAGGTGAATTTTACTGTTATTTTTTTAATTTCTGCAAAAAATTTGACTGGAATTTTGATAGTATGCCTTGAATCTGTATACTATCCTTGACTTGTTTCTTCCCCTCAGCATGATTATATTGAGAGTCATCCAAGCTGTATAAAGTTCTTTCTTATTGTTAAGTGGTATTCTATTATATGGATATACCACAATTTGTTTATCCATTCATCTGTTCATAGCCATTTAGTTTATTTCTAGTTTTTGGCTATTAAAAATGTAGCTGCTGTGAACATTTATTTACAAGTCTTTATAAAGACATATAGTTTTACTTTTGGGGGGGAAATACCTATGAGTGAAATGGCTCAGTCTTACAGTAGGTTTATATTTAAACTATTTTTCAAAGTGGTTGTAATATTTTATGTTCCTACCAGCAGTATATAGAATGAAAGTTCCAGTTGCTTCATATTCTTGCAAACACTTTGTACGTTCAGTAATTTTAAGCTGACATGTTCTAAATAACATCATATTGTGGCTTTAATTTGCATTTATCTAATAATTAGTGGTGTTAAGCATCTTTGCACATGCTTATCACCTGTATATCTTCTTTGGTGAAAGGACTAGTCAAATTTTCCATACACTTAAAATTTTTTTTCCTTATAACTACATTTTGAGAGTTCTTTGTACATTCTGGACATGCCTTTGATCAGCTATGTGATTCGCAAATGTATTCTCCCACTCTGGCTTATTTTTACTTTTTTAGTGGTATCTTTTGAAGAGTAGAGGTTCTGAATTTTTATGGGGCCCAATTTTTTTTTAATCATGCTTTTGATATATCTGAGAAATCTTTGCCTGGCCTAAGATTACATATGCTTTCTCCTATCTTTTAAATGGTTTATATTTTTAGATTTTATATTGAGATCTGTGAATCATCTTAAGTTCATTTTTCTTTGTGAATAAAACACAGATTGAAAGTCTTTTCCTCTCTTTTTACGTGTAAATATCCAATTGTTAATGTGTCATTTCTTGAAAAGACTACCGTTTCTCCAATGAATTGTCTTTGTACTTTTGTTGAAAATCAGTTATCCATGTAAGTGTGAAGTTAGCCTGCATTTTCTACTATGTTTCACCCATCTATTTGTCTATCTCTAGCCAGTATTAAACATATGATGCCTTTTTAGTAAGGATTTAAATCACATTGGGATAGTGTTTCAACTATGTTTTCCTTTTTCCAAGCTGTTTTGGCTGTTCTAGGTTGTTTGTCTAATAAATTTCCTGTGAATTGGCCTTATATACATTTTAGAGTCAGCTTGTCATTTCTTTATAAAAATATTCTTGATATATTTCTCCATTTACTCACATCTTTTCTAAATTCTTTTAGTAGTGTTTTGGGGTTTCCAGTATAGAAGTTTTTTATATATGTTTTGTTAAACTTATCTCTAAGTGTTTCATATATGCTCATGTTGTAAAAATGGTAATATTAAAAATATTTTAAATATCTAATTACTTGTTGCCATATGGAGAAATGCAACTGGCGATTTTTATATATTGACCCTGTATCCTACAAATTTACTAAACTCACTTATTAGTTTTACATGCTCTTTTGTCGATTTCATAGGATTTTATTCATACAGAATCATGTTATCTTTAAATGAAGGCAGTTTTATATTTTCCATTCCAGTTTTGATGTCATTTATGTATCATGTATGTATGAATTTATTTATTTATGTACCCTTATTACATAGGCTATAATCTCTACTGTATCATTAAATAGAAGTGATGAGAGTGGGCATACTTACCTTATTTCAGGTGTTAGGCTAAAGTATTCAGTCTTGCAGAGCCTGTTCCATGCATCATAAAATGAGTAGTAACATCTCTTGCTTCTATTCATTAGATGCCAATATTCCCCAACTGCATTATAACAACCAAAAACGTATTCAGAAATGGCCGGATGACCCTTGCTGGGAAAATAGTTCCTGGTTGAGAACCATTGATATGGGGCTCTTTCGGCTATTTATTTATTTATTATTTAATTTTGAAGTGAGCTTATATAGTTTGTTTTTCAAAGCTTTTTTTTTTCATTTTTATGTGAGTTGTTGAATTTATTGTTATATAATTATTCATAATATTTTCTTATCATCCTTTTGTTATCTTTATGATTTGTATTTATATCAACCCTCTCATTCATGAGTTTGGTACTTTATGTCTTGTTTCTTATTCCTAAACACTCTGGCTAGAGCTCTGGTTCTTGACCGGTGGAACTGTTGCCACAGATCCAACAACGTGGGTACTAGAAGTGCTCACTTCTATTGAGTTGGTTATTATTTCTATGCTAGAGTTAAGAAATACGTTTTTAAAGATAAAATAATACATTTATTCTAATATTTCAATTTAAATTTAGAAATGGAACTTTTTAACTTAGTTTCATCAACTTATATCTGCATCTCTTTTCTCCATGTCAAAAACCTTGATTCTCAATGGCACTAAAATTGTAGATTTAGGGCAGTCCCCGTGGCGCAGCGTTTTAGCGCTACCTGCAGCCTGGGATGTGATCCTGGAGACCTAGGATCGAGCCCCATGTCGGGCTCCCTGCATGGGGCTTGCTTCTCCCTCTGCCTGTGTCTCTGCCTCTCTCTCTGTCTCTGTGTATCTCTATGAATAAATAAAAATAAAATCTTAAAAAAAATAAAATTGTAGATTTATTCCACAATATATGCAAAGGAATCTCAGAATAGTGGTATCACTATTATCAACACTGAAATTGCTGTGTTTCAATGTCAGTTGAATAGTTCTTTGCATGGTTATGTCCTCAACTGAATACACAGTTTGATACATTTATTTCATTTTGTTTTCAATTTCCAGGAAATAGTTTTTGAATTTAATTTGATTTTATAATGATATAAAATTTTGTTATGATTTCAATATCCAATCAGTAAATATTCTGAGAAGTGTGGCTTTTATCTTTATTTTTTACATTCCTCCTTCTCCCATTGGTAATATTTAGCAATTTTTATGTTACTGTTCCAGCAGTGAATGAATATATGTACACATATATATTTATGTATATACACACACGTATATGAAAAAATATATATTCCTCATTCTTAGATACGTGATAGACACACACTACCCATACTTTTTCCCACTTTGCGTATTTTGCTTTCTACTATATTTATTACATCCTGGAATTATTCCATGTAATATATGGAAATACACCTTATTCCCTTTGATGGTTTCATATTACTTCATTGTTTTGATTTATCATAATTTTTCAGCCAGTTCCCTATTGATGCACATTTGGGATTGTGAGTCTTTGGTTATTAAATTTGTGCTTCAATGAATATGCTTGCACATGCATCATTATATATATATATATATATATATATATATATATATATATATATATATTTGACAGTGTATTTTTGGGATAGATTCCAGAAATAGTACCTCAGGATACGAGAGTTAATTTATATATAGTTTCATTTGATGTTAATCAAATTCCTCTCCATAGGTATCACAGTATTTTTAAACTTTCTTAGCAATATATGATTAGGACTGTTTTCCCATCTCTTTCATCCAAAATAAAAATTTGTGGTCAAACTTTTGGATAGTCACCAATTTTATCTCAGTGAAATCTTAGTATGCCTTACTTTGAGTAAGGCATCAGCCAGAGTCCAATTTAAAAATCAGAACCACTAGGAAAGATTTATAATAAACCACAATTTGACGTATCTGACCTTATGCAATTGTGAGAGCTGGTTAGGCAATTTATATATGGCTGCTGCTTCTGTGTGTGATGCTGGAGCCTGGAGTCAGCAGGTCAGGGAGTTTAGAAAATAAAGAATGTGTAGTAGGGAAGCGAAGATCAGCAGGAACCTGGGAGGCTGAGCCAGAATCTATGAGCGCTGATTCGAAGCTGAATTAGTTCTTCTAAGCCTCTGACTTCAGTGGTGAGTTAGCTGTAGGAAGAACTACTTCCCTTTGATACAGAGCTAAAAGGCACTTGGTCCAGGAGAATGAGAAGCTGAAGGTGGGGATCTGGTAGGAGTAGGAATGGCTGCAGGCTCTCTGTAAACCTCCCACAAGGTAAGTAAGCCGATAGACAATATGAGAGCAGCAGCCCTGCCTGGTGCCGTACCCTAACCTTCTGGGTACAGAAGGAACATGGCTCCTGCTTGTCTTCCCTCCTGCAAGTCCCAGGAACCGTCGTGTCTCTTCTGATGCGCAATGACCTGGAGCTACATAGTGAAGGGAATCTTGGGACACCTTGCTCAGCCTTATCTAAATTAGCATAAGACACATCCACCACAAGCAAGGTTGAGGAACTTTCTGTGCAGGACAGGACCTCTTGCCTTTTTTTTTTTTGAATCCATGTACTGTCTCTTATTGTCTCTCTTATCTCTAATCCATTTCATAAAAATAAAGCTATTGGTTTTTTTCTTGCCAACTTTAGAAGCCCTTAATATATTTGGGATAATAATGCTTTATTCATCTGTAATATAAGCTGCAATGCCTACTTTTTCAAATGCCTTGCACAAGGGAAACCAAGAAGCCAACTTCTTTGTGTCTCCAATAAAAGAACAACCAAAACTGAATTCAATCACCATTCATCACCTTGATTATTAAATAAGCACTAAGCTTTCTTCTATGAAGAAGACAAATGACTAGCTTGTTTTTATAAAGAGTTGATTATGGATTGAACAGCAATTTGTGTATTTCTAACATCAGGTTGGGATGGGGATAGATTGTGAATGTTGATTGGTCCTTTCAAATAGTTCAAGAATGAAGACTGCATGCCAGTAGAAGGCAAAAGACTAATGTGGGCAAAATAAGAGTGTCATTTTACTGTTATGACAGAAATAACAGAAAATAATAATAATTTGCTAAAAATTTCTGTCTCCCAACATCTATCTCATTCAACAGAGTCTTGTAGAAATCCCTCTGCGTGAATTGTTTTGGCTTCAATTCATTCATCACAATGGCTGTGTAATCCTCTATGACACAAGAACTGTGATTAATTCAGCTGTTTTCTTATGGATGGTCCTTGACTTTGTTTCAATTCCTTTGCCACTATGTGTGTGTTTAGTTGGGTAAACACATTGGTGCCTTGCTTTTTCTAAAAGAGACAACCTGGACTGGGATCAGTAGTTAAAAGAGAAAAAGGTTTTTTTGTTGTTGTTGTTTGTTTGTTTAGTCTAATAGACTTTTCTTGGTTACTTTTCCAAAAAGTCTCATGAGGTATATTTCAGCCTGCAGAGTATGAGAGCATGGTCCCCTCCATTTTGTCACCAGCAGTAAACATTAACTTTGTAAAAATAAATTTTGCCAATCTGATGATTATAACTGTTATTTTACTGTTACTTTAATTAGCATATTCTTGATTTTTAAAGAGTTTGTGCATCTTTTTATATAATCACCATTTGGATTCACCCTTCTGTGATTTGCTGTTCTTTTGCCAAGTTTTCTACTTGTTTTTTTTTTTTTTTTTGCTTGTCAGTTCATAAAGCTTTTTATATTATATAGACATTACTTTATCTGTCATTTGCATTGAAATAT
The DNA here is from genome assembly GCF_048164855.1 of Canis lupus baileyi. Taxonomy (NCBI): domain Eukaryota; kingdom Metazoa; phylum Chordata; class Mammalia; order Carnivora; family Canidae; genus Canis; species Canis lupus. The sequence goes on along the minus strand of NC_132839.1, from coordinate 48,164,430 downwards.
TTTTTCCTATCTCTTTCATTTGGATATTGATATATATTTATGATACACTAGTGTTTTCAACTTCTCATAGATTCAAAAACATTTATAACTTCTCGTTTTTAGGTTTCTTGCCTTGGTTGACATGTTCTACTCATGTGTAAATTGTCCAGGCAGCCTCCTGGGTTTCCTTCTAAGATTGTTAGTTGATATAATTGTAGCTGTGCTTCCTGTTTTTGTGTTTAGCCTTTAATCCATTAGAAATTTATAGTTTGTGTATGGTGTGAGATCCGGAGGCTTTCCTTCTAATAAATAACTAGCTACTCCAATACTATTTATTAAGTAAACCTTTCTACTTTTTTCAAAAAGGATTTTATTTATCTATTTGACAGAAAGAGAGAGAGAACATGCAGGGGAAGTGGCAGAGGGAAAGGGGAGAAGTAGACTCCCTGCTGAGCAGGGAGCCCTAAGTGGGACTCCATCCCAGGACCTCGAGATCACAACCTGAACTGAAGGCAGATGCTTAACCAACTGAGCCACCCAAGTGCCCTTAAACCTTTCTACTTCTATTTGATTTTTATAATAGCAATATAAGATAGGGCTACTGCTTTTCCATTTTATTAGTGAGAAGGCTGATAGATTACGTAGGTTTTCCAAAGTCATCCAAATAATTAATAAGCAATGCAGCCGTGATTGGAGCCAGAGTCAGCCTCCAGATCTGGTGCTGATAATACCTCTACTGTAAGTATTTTCCAGGCCACCACACTGCCTCTCACTTAAAGAACAAAGAATGCAAAAGTTAAAAAAAAATCTGTGCATAAATCAGTCTGGGAAATTCTGGTTGAAACCAAAGCAAATAGGTTTCTTTTCTGTATGAATGTTCAGAATCTTTAAGGCCAATCTGTCATCACTCGCCACCCCACACATTGGGGTCCCATGCATCACTCTTTTGTAGATATTAATTGTTCTTCTGGAAAAAAGGGTCACAGACTTGGAAATATTTGGAAATACAGCTCTTTTGGCTTATGTAGATCTTTGTGCAGGGCAAAGGCAGAGATGTACTCATCAGCCAGAAGTTGGGTTAGTGCACACCATAGTTCATAGAAAATTGCTTTTACGGTTTTTTTTTTTACACATGAGTACAAGCCTTTCCCCCAAACCATGCAGTATCAATACTTACCCCCCTTTTAGAAATTCCTTGTGATACACAGGAAAGCAGGCCCGGGACTCACATGTGAGAAAGCCATCAAAGTATAATTGAGGAGAGACTGGTGGCACACACTCAGGAAGGGAGAAATGTACACACAAATTTGAAAAGATGCAACACAGACATTTGAAAACAAAAGTGGTCACGTCACAGTATTTGTTCAGAAGAAAACAGACTGACATTGAAGATCAGGAATAATTATGCAGATAATTTATCATGTAGACTTCTGAGAATGGAAGGAACTGTTAATAATTATGCCAGGATAACAGGGAGAGCTAGAATCACCCTATATAAAAGGGTCAGGCTGTTTGAGTTTAACATTCAAAATACATGACATGAAGTTCTGTGGATGGTGGAAGTTCTGATTTCCTGGTTACTGTGAATCTAGGCAGGTATTGCACAGTCCATTTTCCATAATTTTAGCTTCACTGTGTAAATTAGTTCATTGAGAATGGAAAATAAAGCCTCTGATTTAGGTTCGATTATTGGCTTCATTTTACACGGGCTTAGAAAGGTCAAATAACTTGCTTTAGCAACACAGTTTCTAAATGGTAGCACTACTTTTAGAACCGGATAATCAGACTCTAGAGTCATTGATATTAACTACCATGCAATACTCAAGAGTTCCATTAACACTCTTTCTTCATAATTATTATGTAATTAAAATTATATATTTTTATTTGTATTGCAAATAAAATATGTATGCATATTTGAATGCATGCACACATATTAATATATAAGTTGATGTATACAAAATAATTGAACTAATACTTTGTGGTTAGGTAAAGGAATTTTCAAGACTAATTTTGTTATATAAAATTTTCCCTCATGTATTGACATTACAACCTAATACCTTAAAAGATTGTATATTTTGCATTGAATAATCACATTAAGTCTCAAGAATTATATTAAGGATTTTGATTTTTGATTTTAGGTATAATGAGTAGCCACTGAAGTGACTTAAGTTGGGAGCAACATAATCAAATTCATGTTTTAAAGAACCCTTCTATAGTGAGAGTAGGATGAGTGAGGCTGGAGAATAGAGAGATAAGATAGATGCTAGTGAAGAGATCTAAGTAAGTGAGTTAGCTTGGACTTAAGGATGATGGTGTAGGAAGAGTGTACTCAGAAGTGCCTCTGAATAAGCTCAGTGGGTGTGTCTTATTGATCATTGGTCTGGAGCTCAGGGGAGAGGAGATAAGTTCAGGAGTCACTGAAATTTAGATGGTAATTGCTGGTCAATGGGCAAAAGTGGGGACAGAATATACAGAAAAAAAATACAAGGAACTCTAAACTTTGATACTGTTTAGAGGAGTTTACCCTGTGGAGGAGAAAACAAATGGGCGAGAGAGAAAAACTGAAGAGATAAGAATGCCAAAGGAAGATAAACTTTCAAGAAGGGGGGATTGTCAACATTACTTCATGCTACTGAGGAGAATTGGGGCACCTGGCTGGCTCAGTCGGTTAGATGTCTGACTCTTGGTTTTGGCTCAGGTCATGATCTCAGAGTCTTGAGATTGAGGCCCACTGGGATTGGAGTCTGCTTGAGATTCTCTCTCTTCCTCTCCCCTGCTCATGCTCTCTCTCTCTCTGAAATAAACAAATACATCTTTTTTTTTTTTAAAGGAGAATTAAATGATCCTGTTGGGATTTAGCAGCATGAGGTGATTTATGATCTCAGCAAGCATCATTTTGGTGGGAATGTGGGGCTGGAATCCAGATTGGGAGGTGGGATCAAGAATGAGTAAGATACTCTATCACATTGAGAGAACAGTGCTGGACAACTATGTAAATCAGTGTAAGTGAGGAAGGGATGCTTGAGAGCAGGAGGCAGAGGGAGGAGTACGGTGGGAGAGGACGCAGTGAGCATGCAACAGGAATGTGATGGACTCCAGAACAGGAATTGCCAAACAATGGACTGTGGCCTCTCCCGAAGCTGGTCTGGTTTTGTTCTTTCTCTTTCGGAGGGGAATGCCCCTTCCTCCAGCAATGGTTCTGAACATGAGCTGCCAATCAAAAGTCTAAATAGTAGTCATGACTTGTGATCCAGCTTACTTGTTAACCAGCCGCCATACTCTACATGTCATCACTGATCTTTTTCCAGACTGCATTTGTCCACTCATGGTTTATCTTGCTCCCTTATAAACGAAGACTGTCATGACTTCTCAGGCTCTGTCTATGTCTGGAATCTTTCAAAACTTTTAGCTTTTGCTCTTAAAACTCCTCTGTCCTTCAGTTTACTGTACCACAAATCCTAGCCAAACACTCATCCTGGCCAATTTTTGTAAACCAGGCATCTCCTTTAGGGGGCTTCTCACACCTTAGTCTAAGGATCACATGGGACAACACAAACTTTTGCTCGTTTCTTTGGGAAGAAAGTATGGATTCTCGGGTATCCTAAAGCTCTGTTTTGAAAATGCTTCCATGGATCTCAAGGGACTTTAGCATTGGGAATAATAATGGTAGAGTGGAGGCAAGGCTACCATTTATAAATATAAGAAGGTCAAAAACTGGATCTTTAAGGGTGCCCTGAAAGTGAGTTTTTTCTTATGAATATGAATATGGTTTCTTGAGACAATTGTACTTCTCTACTGTCACCACATACATATTTATGCCCTAAAAGTAGCTCTAAATCCTGAGATTAGGATTAAAAAATAATTCATTCATCAAAGATAACTTTGAAAGTCTCTGGACTAAATTTTCCTCTTATGCATTCATAAATCTTTCCAATCACAGTTTCTCAAAAAGTCTAGGTTTAAGCTTTTTAAGGAGCAAGGCCAAACATGTCCTGGCCTCATATATAACCCATTTATTTGCTTACTGATTAATTTACTTATTCCATGTCTCCTTTTGATTTGTTCTAGAGAAGCATTAACTTGTTCAATAAATCACAGCACATTGTGCAACATGGCACTTAAAGTGCCCATTTGATAGGTATACACCATAGTAAATTGTGCCTGCAATTTGGTATGTCCTTGTGGCTTTAATTGGGAGCTCATGTTCAAAACAATTGGAAGTTCTTGTTTTGTTTTTGCTTTGCTCATAGTTTCTTCATATGATGAGTTTCTACAGACATACAGCCACATAAGTCTGTTACTATAATTGAATTTCAGCTACTCTAGGGTATGTCTTAAAACTGCACCCATCCCCAGACCCTTCAATATAAATTTTCATGTATACGCTAGTCTTTACGTTAATACATAGTTTTGATCCCACTTTTGATGTATTTTAAGAATATGTATAGCAGTTTTCATCTGACATGGTAATTTTTTTAAAAAATGAAAATTTATTTATTTATTTATTCATTTATTCATTCTGCATGTATTTTTTCTCCTATAGGTTTTTTTAAGAGTTTTTTTCTAAATTTCAGCTAGTTAACACACGTTTATAATATTAGTTTCAGGCGTACAATTTAGTGATTCAACACTTTGATACAAGAGATGGTGTCCATCATACCAAATGCACTCCTTGTTCTCCATCATCTATTTAACCCATCCCCCTACCCACCTCCCCTCTGGTAACCATCAGTTTTTGTTCTTTACAGTTTAAGAGAGTTAAGATTCTGTTTCTTGATTTGACTCTCTCTCTTTCTCTATGCTTGCTTGTTTTGTTTCTTAAATTCCACATATGAGTGAAATAAAACAGAATCCCTCTGTGATACAGCAATTGAGCTACTAGGTATTTACCCAAAGAATACAAAAATACTAATTCAAAGGTATACTTGAATGCTGATATTTATAGCAGCATTATCTATAATAGCCAAATTATGGAAACAGCCCAAATGTCCATCAGCAGATGAATAAAAAAAGAATATGTGGGGTATATATATATATATATATATATATATATATATTCCATTATATATATATATATAATGCCATTATATATATAATCCCATTATATATATATATATATATATATATAAACACATTATAATGGAATATTATTCAGCCATAAAAAAGAATGAAATCTTGCCATTTGCAATGATGTGGATGGAGCTAAAAAAAGATGAAAGTTTATTTTTCCTTTTCTATATTGATTGATTGACCTATCAATCACACTGTCTTGCCCCAGTTGCAAGTAAGAGTTGAGTAGGATGCAATCAAACATAGAAGGCAAGGCAAAATTAGATGTACACATTCATTATTAAAAAGCCAATGAAAATAATGTTTCAGGGACCAGTGTATAACAGAGATATTATATGCTGTGAGTAAGACATTCAGGTAAATTCCTGGGGGTGGGGGGAGGCAAAAATGAAAATTGTGTTGTGTTATATAACTCTTAGTACCAAAAGGAGGATATGCATTTATACAAAAGGGTGAAATTTGTCTTGATGTTGACTTTCAGGTAGAATTTATTATGTGATTCTTATATGCAAGACAGTTGATAATAGATGGAATTTTTAAATGTAGTTTTCTAAATATTCAATGATTTTTTGTTTTAACATATGCATCTATTTAAAAATCCAGGTGGTGGTGGTAGTGGTAGGGATTGGGGGAAAGGTAATGGTCAACATTAACTCTACTCAGAGAAAATATTGTTGTAGAAATCTAAGGAAATAACAGGAAATTCATGGCATTTCTGGAGGCAGCTTGTGTTCTAGGAGATGCTAGTTGCATGACAAGCCCATTGACAGGCATTTAACATTTTGGGGAACTGTGCACGTGCATTCTAGAATATGCAATGTAGGGGCACCTCAGTGGCTCAGTCAGTGAAGCATCTGACTTCAGCTCAGGTCATGATTCCAGGGTCCTGGGATTGAGGCCCGTGTGGGGCTCCCTATTCAGCGGGAAGCCAGCTTTTCCCTCTCCCTGTGCCATTTCCTCCACTTGTGCTTTCTGGCTCTCTCTCTGTCAAATAAATACATAAATAAAATCTTTTAAAAATAGAATATGCTATGTTACAACATTTTTGTCCCTTTAGTGCCCACACTTCTTGGTCCCGCGGCTTCAAAGAATGAAGAGGTAGAACAGATGACAAGTGGTGAGCAGCAAAGCCAAGTTCATTGAGTGATTGTAGAAAGGTCTTGTAGAGGGGACCTGAGAGGGTGGCCATTTTGGAGTTCAAATCTAGGGGTTTTATAAGTTCTTTTGTAGAACTATCTTGAGCATCCTGAGTGTGGCTCCCCCTGTGGATTGGCTGCTCAGGTGTACCCAGCAGGGCTTTGATCATGCACCTGCCTACCTATCAGGTTATTGTTCGTGTGTTGATGGTCATTAGGGCTGACATTTGGAGATAGCTGCCTCCACTTGTGATAGTGATTTTATGGTTAATTGTTTTGTTTCAGGATGTTTTGCAAAAGTCACTCCTGTAGAGACTGCTAGACAGGATGCTATTGTGGTCTGGTCTAGGCTATAAAACTGGATGCTAGTGCGGTTTTGTCTTCACTGTCCTGGCTCCCTGTTTGCTTCTTGGGGACCCTGAATACCTAAGTGTCCAATTAACTCCAAACAACATGGACCTTAAGTTAACTGGGTAATCCTAGAACAGAGAAATTTGATCCATTTTGCTTAATCTACTGTTTTCCAAACTCTCTTGTTGATGAAACATTCTTTAAAAGTATTATGGAAAAGATAACAGACTGGGAGAGAATATTAGCAAATCATTTATCTGATGAAGGTCTGGTGTCTATAGTCTATAAGGCACTTGAACAACTCAAAAATAAAAGACAAATAGCCTGATTAAAAATGGGCAAGGGATATGATAGCTATTTTTTCCAAAGAAAATACAAAGATGCCAATAACACATGAAACTATGCTCAGCATCATTAGCCATCAGAGAAGTAGAAATCAAAGCCACACAGAAATACCACTTCATGGCCACTAAGGGGGTTATAATAAAAAAGACAGACGCTAACAAGTGTTGGAGAAAAAAAACCACAAAAACCTTGAGGTCATTGTTCCAACCTTCTGATTTTACACATTTGTTGGACAAAGGAGGCATAGAAGAGAGATATGACCTGCTTAGTGTAAAACCAAGTCCATGGCAAGATGGTGTCTAGAAACAATGCAGGTTTCCCCATTGTCTGAGGTGTGTTGCTGTTTCCCCCTTGCTATGTGGCCCACTGGATCAAAGATGACCATGAGCAGTTCCCAAAATAAATAAATAATGTCACTGAGAATTCACAAACCAAAGAGTGCACATGTTAAAGATGTTCAATTCAATGTTTTCTAGTACACTGGAATTGTGCCACCACCACCACAACAACACATTTTGGAATATTTCTATCACCCTAAAAGAAAATCCCATACCTATTCACTGTCATTCTAATGATTCCCTCCCCCAATACCCAGCAACCACTATTCTTTCTGTTTCTATACATCTGAATATTCTGGACATTTTGTAAAAATGAAATTATGTGATAATCTGACTTTTGTGACCAGCTTCTTTCATTAAGCCTGTTTTCAAAGTTCATCTATGATGCAGCAGGTATCAATATTTCATTTCTCTTCATGGCTCAATAATATTCTATTGTATGGATACACCACATTTTTTTTCCATTCACCAGTTGACAAACATTTGGGATGTTCCTTTTTATGGCTATTATGAATAATGCAGAGGTCTATGAACACTGTGTACAAATTTTTATATATGTTTCCATTTCTCTTGGATATATACTTAGGAGTGGAATTGCTGAGTCAAATAGTAACTCTAAGGTTAACCTTTTGAGGAATTGCCAGACTTTTCTTCCAAAAAGGCTGCATCATTTTGCATTTCACATTCCCACCAAGAAGGTATGAGGGTTCAAAATTCTCTGCATCCTTTCCAACACTTGTTTCCAATACTTGTTAGATAAACTATGTTTATCTCTCTTCACTGCTAATTTTGTAGCTCGCAGTGTACTGGATATTTTCTATCTTCCGCCTTGATTTCCCGGTGGATCACTAAAGTGAGCTAGAGATAGAAACAGACGTTGTCTCAGCAAAATGTATTTGGCGTGCCTTGCTGTATGCTTTGTCATCCCTGGCACTCAAATGGTTTTATGTAACTATGTGCTGTCTTTTTCATTATACCAAAATAGACCCCATATCATTGTGTCACAGAAGAAAACCCTGCTTCATGCCTGAGCTTCACTGCAAGCTTGTATTGAGCTCCCAAGATGCTCCGATCAATAGCTCTAGCTTCTGCATTTTGCAAATAGGGGAAGAGTCACATATTTCCTCCCTCTTGGCCCTTGGAAGGCTGCCTTGCTCTGGAAGTTCCAGTCCAAGGCATTTCATGATTCATCCCTGGTCTTTTATCCCACACAGAAAAGGACTACTTTGCTCTAGACTGTTGTTCCATTTGCTCATACCCATTTCCTGCCAATGTAACTATTTCCCCCAAAGAAAATAAAAGATGTTCTGAGTCGTTCATTAATTTCTGCATGTGGAATGAATTCAGAATTGATGTGTGGAGCCCAGCAGGAACGAGGTGATGACCAAAATGGGATAGGATGACCCAAAAAGCAATCTCTTGCAACGAACAATTAATTATTAAAAATGGGAGCCCAAGTACATTATATTACTAAATCAATCAGCCTGAGCTTACAGGCTTATTAAAATTAGTGAGTTTAAAGCCAATTTATTAGAAATAGGTTACTGTTTTCCATTTGAAGCCTATACCATTTGCTAGGGAGAATAAAGATTTGGATAATCATATCTTCCCCGGATTATAAATATACAACCATTAGTAAATTATTTATGGAATATTTACACATATGCATGTCTGTATCTTTTCTTTTAATTTCTAAAAGCACAGAACAATTGCCTGTGCTCATTGCTGAGTGTATTAGATGTTCATTCTTATTTTTCAGAAAACAAGCAAATAAACATATTTATAAATAAAATGTGTCTTTCTTAAAGATTTGAAGACAGGATGCCCTGAATGAATAAATAATGGCTAAATGGTTATTTTGCACTTGGCTAATAAAGAGAATGATATTCTTTAAGAGAAAAAGGAGAAACATTAGTACGTACGAATCTGAAAACTATATACATGGCTCAACAAAAAGTTTGTACCTGGGGCAGCCTGGGTGGCTCAGCGGTTTAGCGCCACCTTCAGCCCAGGGCGTGATCCTGGGGATCCCGGATCGATTCCCACGTCAGGCTCCCTGCATGGAGCCTGCTTCTCTCTCTCTCTCTCTCTCTCTCTCTCTCTCTCTCTCTCTCTCTCTCTCCCCCCCTGTGTCTCTCATGAATAAATAAATAAAATCTTATAAAAGAAAAAGTTTGTACCTGAAAAGTATTTGAAGTTAAAATAGTTCTGATTCACGCGGGTAATTTTTTCTCTTCACTTTGCAGCTCTCAATGTCTTTTTTTCCTCTTTTCCCAGTTTCTTTTCTAATTTAGTACCTTTGTGGAATCTCCTTCCTCCTTTTAGTCCTTTTAATCCACATAGAAGACCAAAAGTAATGGTCAGGACAAGGATTGTCCAGTAGCAAAATAGCAGTGTTTATATGCAAATAACCAAATGAATATGCCTCCTCCACACGAAAACAATAAAACTGCCAATGTCTATGATTTCTGGAAATTACTTCTATTTTTTCTTGAACTGGAGCTTTGCTCTTCTACAAGGAGCCAAGGTCAAAAGCTTTCCTATTCTAAAATCATACAGGAGTGAGTTTGGAAATCTTATACAACACACACACACACACACACATACACACACACAGGTTATTTTCAGGCTTACCTTTTATGTGTTCACAAATGCAGTATTTAAAGAGGACAGCATTTGGAACAATGTAGATATGTTTGAGACCTCCTCTAGAGGCTGGAAGTATGAAGATGTTGAACAGTCCTCACTAGAAAAGGTGAGCTCCATGAAGGCAGGGATTTTTTGTGTGTGTGTCATTGCCTGTTTTGGTCATGGCAATGTTTTCTGTGCTTAGAGTAGTACTTGACACATAGAAGGTGCTCAATAAATATTTCTAAAATGGAAAAGGCAGTTAGCCTCATGGGTCCAAAGAGAAAATCCTAAGGTATTTATTTTAAAGTCTCTTGGCAGTGAGTTCTATTGGTTCCCTTTAACGCAAAACCCTTGCTTTTAGGAAGTGACTTTTTGAACAGGTAATAAAATTTCCACTAAAAATTAGGAAATGTATCACCCACATTGATTTCCTATGTCAAGCTTTAAAGTCCAGGTGTTTTATTTATTTATTTTTAGAGTAATATTTGGAAAAAAAGGAAGACAATCCAGTAAAAATGTCAATTCATTTTGACATTTGATGACAGATGAGCTAAATTGACTATAAGTTCTACACATCCCAATAAACAATGTTGTCAAAATTTACAAGGTATTCTAAAATATATATAAAAATCAAAGGACCTGTATAGTCAAAACAATTAAAAAAATAATAACACTGTTGAAGGACTTATACTACCTCATTTCAAAACTTATTATAAAGTTATAGGAATCAAGACTGTGGTATTGGCATAAGGATAGACAGGTCCATGGAGCACAATAGAAAGCCCAGAAATAGACTCAGACTTCCACATTCAATTGATATTCATTTAATGAACACTGTTCAGTAATAAAAAAGAAATAGATTATCGATAAGCCAGTTAACACAGATGAATCTCAAAAGCAATATGTGAAGAAGACATAAAACAATACATACAGTTCGGTTCCATTTATTTTATTTTATTTTATTTTATTTTATTTTATTTTATTTTATTTTATTTTATTTATTTTATTTATATTATTTTATTTTATTTTATTTTTTATTTTATTATTTATTTATTTATTTATTTATTTATTTATTGAGAGAGAGAGAGAGAGAGACAGAGACACAGGCAGAGGGAGAAGCAGGCTCCATGCAGGAAGCCTGATGTGGGACTCGATTCCGGGTCCCCAGGATCACACCCCGGGCTGCAGGCGGCGCTAAACCGCTGCGCCACTGGGGCTGCCCCATTTATGAGATTTTAGAACAAAAAAACTGTACTATGAAGAAAGACACATGAACAGTGTTTAACTATAGGTGATAAAAGTGGGGAAACTTTCTGGAATGATAGAAATATCTTATATCTTATGTTGATTATCCAAGTATAGGAATTTATCAAAACAAAGTTATACCTTATGTACAACCCCCCCCCCCCATCATTTTGAGAAGTACCCTCACTTTATGTCATAGAAGGTAGATGTTCTTTTTGTGTAAAAGAAGATAGTGAGTATGCAAACAATCATAATCTATTAAGAATAATTTTGTGGGCTCTCTAAAAATCATAATTATTGGAAAATATTGAAAGGAGAGTTTAATCTTATTTATTTAAAAAATATTTTATTTATTTACTCATGAGAGACAGGGTCAGAGAGAGGCAGAGACATAGGCAGAGGGAGAAGCAGGCTCTCTGTCCGGAGCCTGATGCGGAACTCGATCCCAGGACCCCAGGATCATGACCTGAGCTAAAGGCAGACACTCAACCACTGAGCCACCCATGTGCCCCTGAAAGGAGATTCTAAAACAGAGAAAGACATAAGAAAACCTATCATCGGCCACTCTTAAAAACATATTGTCAGTTTCATAATCTACTCCTAAATGAGTATGGAAGTCAGGTCAAACTTTTAAAGATAGATATCGAAGAAAAAATCAAACGTCCCAGCAGCTAAGTAACTAACTCTGTGTAAGGGTGCACTTATGTTACTGGTTTGTATGCTGCCTCGTAAGGCTTTGGAATTTCCTTTGGCAGACAAGGAAGTACTGGTTGGGATAAAGAAAGACTAACTAAAGCCTATAGGAGACTGCCTTCTCTACCAAAATCATACTAAATAATTTATTTTTCAGTAAGAGTATGAGAAAGAAAGTTCTTTAGCAGACTCTAATGCTTATTAGCTAAGGTAGTTAAAATCATCTGGAATTTCCCCCTGTCCTAATTTAAATGTTTTCTTGTGCATCGACATCACTCACACATTTTTCTAAGTTTTGTTCATATTCGACCCTGTGATTTTGACTAATTTTGGGGAAAAAGTGAAATTCTATATTTAGAACTTTGACTCTAAAAAAAAAAAAAAAAAACAAAAAAACCTTTGAATCTGAGGGATACCTGGGTGGCTCAGTTGGTTAAGCATCTGCCTTTGGCTTGAGTCATGATCCCAGGGTTCCAATCCAGTTCCCCACTGAGCTCCCTGCTAAGTGGGGAGTCTGCTTCTCCCTCTGCCCTTCCCTGTCCTTGTGTGTGCACATGCACTCTCTCTGTCTCTCTCAAATAAATAAAATTTTTTTAAAGGACTTTGAATCTGAGGTTGGATTCCCCAGAAGTGGCTCGAGGCTTCATGTTCAGGAGGTGCTCACAGGGAAACCTCAAAGGCATGGGGCAGGGTGGTGGGAGGAGAATGCAAGCCAGAAGGCAGTCGTGTGCAGGGTCCATTCCATGAGTGGTAAATTTGGCCTGGCCCTTCGGGAGAAATATGGACAGTAAGCTTCACCTCACAGTGATCCAGGACTCCAGTGAGGCCTGAAGGCTGGTGGCCTTGTAGACTGCTGCTCCTGGCCACCACTGCCAGGTACTCAGGCTCTCCATCCACAGGAGTGGAGTGGGTTCCTCTGAGAAAGAGTGGGAGCTGCTGTTGCTGGAAGCAAAACCACACTGGAGTGGTGCCTCAATATGGTAAAGAGAGACCTGAAGCACCAACTTTATTTTGGAACACCAATATTATTACCTGTTAAACACTAAAGCATTCTCTAAATGTTTTGCCACCCTTTTGTTTACCGTGATATATTTGGATTTGTTTTCTTCTTGTATCTCTTGTGCTCTCTTTACTATGTTTTTGCCCACGTAGTGCTTCTTTTTCCCCTCTCTGTCTGGTTTCTTTTGAATTGTTTGGATGTTCTTTCTTCTTTTCTCCCCTTCGTACTGGTTTGAAAATCATGCTTTCTCTTCTGTTCTCTCAGTGGTTGCCCTTGGATCTTTGCCATTCACATTTTACTGATGAGATACCAAGTTACTGGTGTTTCTATCATTTCTCTAAACACATAGAAGCCTTAGGCTCCTTCAGTTCTTATTATCCTCTTACAGTTTCTCTGTCATTTTTGTACACTGTTCTTTTTTTGTTTTAACCCTCCCTTTGGCTGCTGCTGCTAATTGTGTAGTCAATGCTTTTCTAGATTCAGCAACATGACGACTCACTGCTGCCATGTGCAAATGGCTCCATCTTTCTGGATTCAGTTTTCACATTACTGAGGTACATCCCTTAGGAGCTGATTTCTTTCTTCTCTCAACGAATATTGATTGTATGTCTCCTCTGTGGGAGGAGTATTCTAGGCAACAAAGATTAAGGTGGGGAGGACACAGAGAAACCTCCTGCCCTCATGTGACTGTTGTGAGAATGGTGGTAAACTCTGAGCACCTGTCTGCTATGCCTGCATTGTCTCCTCATTCTGAAATGGTAGTTGAGGATATAGCCTCTAGATTGATCACATTTTCCCTCAGCATCCTGGGGGTTACCGTGGTAGAATCAATTCCTCTCCCTTCTTCAGGGGTCTTCTGTCTCTCTTCTCCAGCTAATTTTGATTGTCTTTGTTTTGTGTTTTCTGATTTCACTACTATATATCTATGCCTAGAATTATTTTTATTTACTTTCCTCTGAACTTGAAATGTTTTTCTGGTGTAAGGATTCATGTTTTTCTCTAACTCTAGAAAACTCAAGAATTTTCTTTCCAAGGGTTGTTTCTCTCCATTCTTTCTATTCTTACCTTCTGGTGCCCCTATTAGGCACAGGCTTAACTAATTAATTAATTAATTAATTAATTTTAAGAGATGTGAGGAGGAGCTGAGGGAGAGAGAGAAAGAGAATCTTAAGCAGGCTCCATGCCCAGGTCAAATCCCAAGAAAAGACTCTTCTTTGAGTGATTAAATGACTATGTGTTTCAAGAAACAAATGAGAAATTGGTAATCAATTCAGTGCAAACTACCATGCCAAAGGCCAGACAAAGAAAGGGGTAGTGACATCAGTAATGGCAAAGGCATTTTCTTGCAGTTAATCCTCCTGGAAGATCATCAGGTTAAGACAACAAAAAGCAAAACATGCGCAGCAATGTTCCAACTCCAGTGTGCTCCTGAACCATTGGGCGCACTGTGTAAATTTATAAGAAATAGCAGCTTGGACAACCAGCTAAATACTTAAGGCATGAAACGGTCTCTTCCAGAAGGGGAGAACCCTCCATCATGAGTCGTTGGATAGATGTTTATGGCTGGGAAATACTGTAACCCTGTAATTTGGCTCCTGAAGGCCACATTCTTCTTTGGGACAGAAGCCACAGGTCAATTATTGCAGTTGGTGAGCTTTTCTTTTGGGTGTGAATCAGGACCAATTTTGCATGAGGGAAGGGTTTCCCTTCTGGCACTGGCTCACTACAATTATGGAATCCTATCATGGGATTATTGAACACAGTATTTTCCAGGGAGCTCCCAGGGGATCCTGTGAGGTTACTACTTATGGGACACTCTACCCTGGTTACCATTTCCCACAGTGGCACCCAGCTTCTAGTCTCCATGACGCTCTCTGTGAATTTCTCTTCCTTCTCCAAGATTTTGGGTTCTAGAATCACAAAACATCCCTTAAGAAACCCATAGCTGTGGTTATATATTCATCCTTGGGATTAAGGAACCCTCTGGCCTGAGTTACCTTACCTATATGTATCTCTTTCTACCTATAGGAATACATGCCCCTTCCCTCCTTCCTTCCTTTTCCTTATAATTATTGATAAACCTGTTATATGAAAGGCATTCTTCAATGTTGTGTTATACTCACATTTGGGGCAACTTTTACACTTTCTCTGATATGCTTCTCATGATAGGCCTGGGGGAAGGAGGAAGAATGATATCTCTGGAAAGTGATGCTCTTGGAGAGAATATGAAGTTGAGAGACATATGAGGATTCAAACCTTTTCCCACATGTACCACTTATACATTATAGAAAATAATTCCAGTGCTTTGAGGCTTCATGTTCACATCTGTAAATCAGCAATAATAACCTTTCCTTCATAGCATTGCTTTGAAAATTGGAGATACTTCAAAAAAATGCCTTGCACATTGCTAATACATACAATTGCTTGATGCATTCTTGTTATCATTACTCTTTTCACTATTAGTCTGAATTTGGACATACAGAAACCAAGCCTTGAGGGGGGAAGTGACTTGGCAGAGAACACAAAGGTAACAAGTGGGAGAGCCAGCATCATCTCTATGGCCTTTGGACTACCATTATCATCCATTATCCTTCCTAACATGGAATGTGCTGTGCTGCCATCTCCGCCAAGGGTAGAGGTAGGTGGAGAGAGCCAGAGTCCCCACTGTGTCCTTTGCTCAAAATGGCTTCAAGAAAAAAAGGCTCTTTCTCATGTGTTTGAGTTGAAAGGGAATTCGTTATTTGGGTTTGTGTCTCCTTTTTTGGGTTTTTGTGACTTAAGATGAGTGAAACATTTTTTTTTTTTTTAGTCTTTAGAGAAAACACAGGGAAGTATGGCAGTTTTGTGCATGACAAGAGAACCCATGGAAGGTACTGGAGAACACAGAAGACCCCTACTGCAGGATTATCATCCTCAGGGAGGTGGGCCATGGCCCAAGCTGTCTAAAGGTGGAGGTTGTGAAGGGTGCTGATTTATTTATGTTCTCTACTACATCCTCTTGTTCACTTGCTTGAGATGTATCACAGAGTTTTTCCTGAGAGTTTACTATAATACCAACAGAGTGGTATTCAAGGGAACTGACTGTATGTCTTTTCTCTCCTAGCAGAAGTCAGATAAATAACAAAGATGATTTATTGAAGGCTTTCTGCTTCAATGATACAAGACAGAAGGTAACTCCAAAGCAGAGATAGAAACTTTATGTTGTATGGTTTCTAATTGTTCCTATGAAATATTCTGTTCAGAGGGGTGGGCAGTAGTTTCCAATACTAACGACACCTACTCTGTACTAGTACCATTTCTACCTACAGTATATCTCCTTTACATATTGTTGTAGGAGGCAAATAAATGTCTTGTGTATTTGAAAATGCTAGAATTACCCACGTCAGTGCTCTGTTGTCAAAAAATCCCCTGGCATGTTATTTTAGTACCAGAAACACTGACAAACTGCTTTGAGAATTGTCTCTTTCATTCCTTTCTGTACTTTGAAAGTTCACCCAATTGCAGTTCCTGAGTTAGGTCATTAGAAGTTTTATTTTCTTCCACTTATTTCCCTTCTCACCCACCTTCCATACATCCAACACACTTTCTGGTAACTTCCTTTGACTTTAAGAGGCAACAGCCGGGAAACTTTTGTTATGTAAACAGTATTGAGAGCAGGAACTCCATGCAGTTTCAAAAGGCATTTTTTTTTCTTTTTTTTTTCAGAATGATTTAGAACTGTCTAGAAAAAAAAATGTCATGGGGGTATACTTGGGATTTTGAATGAATCACTTCTTTTGTGCTTGTACCCTGAAGAAAGACTTGGTTTAGTGAAAAAAGAACTATGGGACATGCAAGAATAATACATCCTCATAGTTATACTGTCACACTGGCTTCAGTACTAAGTTGTACAGATGGGACATTTAGAATGATATTAAAATTTATTCTGATGCCAAATGATATGAAATGGGTCTTTGAGGACTTTTTCTAGAATTCTTGGTCACTAACAAACTGCATTCATAGAAAGACATACTTACCTGTTCAATCATTCCTTACATTTCCTTGAATGACCTGAACAGTAAGGTTGATTAAATAGTCCCATAAAAATCAGTCAAGAAAACACACAAAAAATCATTTATTAGTGTGACTATTTCTTTCATCATGTGGTGAAGTCCCTCTGAGCTTCTTGGTAGCTCAATGGGATAGGCATTGTCTCCATTTTAGGGATGAAGAAAATGATTCACAGAGAATAAAGTAAAAATCCCAGGATTTATTACTTTGTAAGTGACAAGGTATTAAAGCAATCTCTATATCTTATTTTAGAGATCAAGCTTAGGACAACCACACAAGTATACCACTTCCTCAGACAAAGATTTTTTTTTCTGACAATAAATAGCAAAGTAAAATTCTCACTTGTCCTGGGTATTAAAAAAGACAAATGTCCCAGTTTAAATAGTCAGGCAGGAAGATTTCCCTCTTACTTAGCCTTTTGTTTGATTCAGGCCTTTAATTGATTGGGTGAGGCCCACCCCCATTAGGGAGGGCAATCTGCTTTACTCAGTCCACTGATCCAAATACTATTCTCATCCAGAAACACTCTCACAGCAGACACACCCAGAATAATGTTTTACAAATATCTAGGTACCTGATGACCCAGTCAAATTGACATACAAAATTAGCCATGAGAAGTGGATGTTATAGACTGAATATTTGTGTCTCCCCCAAATTCATATGTTGAAGTCCTAATCCTCAAAGTGATGGTATTGGGGATGGATGGGGTATTTGTGAAGTAATTAGGTTTAGATAAGGTCATGAGGGTAGGACTCCCATGGTGGAATTATTGCACTTATAAGAAAAGATACAAGGATTCTCTCTCTGTGTAGGATATGTAAGTACACAGTGAGAAGAGGGCCCTCACCAGAACTGCACTGAGCTGGCACTCTGATCTTGAACTTCTCGCCTCCAAAAGTGCAAGACAACAAATCTCTGTTATTTAGGCCACCTCGTTTGTGATGTTTTGCTATGGTAGCCTGAACTGATTAAGACACTATCTGTAACAATTAGGAATACACCAAGCCACAAGGTATAGAAAAATCCGGCAATGAGTCAAATTAGCAAATGGGTCGTTTCTCATATTGTAAGAAATCTAGAGTGAGGTGACAGCCTAAGGCTCAGGAATGGCACAGCCTCTCCTCTGCCAGAACTTCTTGCATTTACCTGAGGGACATGATCATCCTGACCTGCCAGGGATGCTGGGGATTTGAATATTTTGCTTTATAATTTCTAGAAAAGGAGAATTTGAATATGTCTTAAATGAGGTGACATGTAATGCCTGCCACATTGTAAATGAAAAAATTGGAACAAGAAGGTCTAAACAAAATCTAAATTATCTAGGCCAAAATAAAAAAATATTTTTATTCCCTTCCTTCTTATTCCACTTAAATAAGAGTGTCAGATCATCATGAGGTAAAAACCATTTGAAAGATAGGTCCTTTCTAGCAGATACAAAAATTAATTAATAAATATTTAATGAACACTTGGTGTCTTTCTGTACTAAATCCAATGCTTCACACGAAGCACTGAGAGCCGTTATCTATGGCCATTTGTCTTGAATGAACAAAGCTCCTTTATCCCAGCACAATATTTGTCAGAATGTAAATCATATTCAACTATATTCAAAGGGCAACTATGTCTACTCTAGACTAGACCTTAAAAAATGATTCTTTCATGCCAGAGCCTCTGGTTTACCTTCTAAATCCAGCCCTTTCCAACCCAGTTCCTCTCTCTCTCTCCCTAATTATCATCAGTGAGAGACAGTCTTAATTTGTCCTCCTCTGAGATGGGCTGACCTTTATCTCCATATCCCTATCACTTTGCCCCAGCTCTTCCTAATTCAGGTCGAAGCACACTCAGAATGGATTGCTCATCAATAGCAGGCCCCAGACTTCTGTTTCCACTTCTCCAACAGACTCATGGGGCTTCTGCTTCTCTTCCAACTGCTCACCTAGTCCATCCTCACAAGGACTCTGTCTGTCCTCTTCTACTCAGTGAATCCTGGGACTTTCCCCGATCCACTTGCACTCTAGCTCCTAGGTTCTTTCTAGTCAGCTAACTCCCTGGCTCCTTCTTTCCAAATTTGCTCCGCAGGTCTACCAATTTGGGGAAAAGTTCATGAGGTGGTGATGGTCACAAGGATGCTTTTGGAAGAAGATTGCCACGCAGTGTTTGCTTTTCAACATAATGACAAATTCTAAAGGTGAAGTACAAGGATAGACACCCCTATTTTGTGTTGGCCGGTGACTATTGATTAGAGACCAAACATTTGCCAATAAGCAATTTTGTACTCTGGCTCCTTGGAGTGTCAGACCATGATTTCAGATAGTGAAACTGTCCAATTTGTGCTAGTACCAAACAAATTTCAGATAGTGAAACTTCAAGTAGATCCACGAGGCAGAACAGAACAGAAATTCTCACGGGGAGGCAGGTGTATTAGGGTAGTTTGGGTGGTTATACATTAGCTCCAAGTCATAGCAGCAGTGCTTGAACTAACTCCTACCTTCTACCTACCACACTTGACCAGAATTTAGTTCCATCATTAGCTAATTAATTCAGAATCACTTATGTAAATAAACTGATTCCAGATGATTAGACTGTCTACCAGGAAGCCCATTTGTTAATGTATGAGGCTGTTACCTAACATCAATGCTTAGCTAATCCTCTCTTCAATCACTTTGATGAGGACAAGATACTTGCACTTTCTAGATAAAGGTTTTTAACTGGGGTTCATGAACTTTGTGGAGCTATATGCACAACTGAGATGCTGCCCAGTGTCTGCCACATTGCCAGTGTTCCCAATAGATATTTTCCAAAGAGATGAATGTGTGAATCAATGAAAGCTCATTTTGTCAGAGACAATGGGGCAGCATCACTTTAGGAAATACCTACATTCATGCCCTTTTATAGACCTATCACTTTTCTGAGATCTGAAGCCTATTCCACACACTGGTAATTGAAATCTAAGAGGTAAATCCCATTTAAACCGGCAGAGCCTGCTTTTTGTGCAGTGCCAGAAGCTGTGATATATGTGTGTGTGTGTGTGTGTGTGTGTGTGTGTGTATAAAATATACATATATAATATAGACATGTGTAAAATCTCTTAAATGAGGAGAGATGGAATTATGTCTTAGGGCATCTGCCTGTACCATTTCTTGGGCTACTATGCACTAGTTCTTTCAATGACACATTTGGTTCAGTTGACCACTCTGTCTCCCATGACTCTTTTGAAAGCAATGAATGAGGGAAAGCAGAGGAAAAATCGCACATGCAGTCTGATGACTGGGCCATGAGCCTTGACCACAACAAGTTCTGGTCATGGTTTTTAGGAGAGCACAGCCTCCAGTCCCCTCAGGCTTATTAAGGATGAATAATAGTAATAATAAGGTTAGCATGAATATGAAACCTTTTCATATCAAAGCATGTTATAAACTGCAAAATGTTACCTTGTTCTGAAGAACTAATATGATGGCTTTTATTATTAGCAGCAGAAAATTTTCCATAGACAGAAGTGAATGGCTGAGGAAGGGCTTCTGGCCAGCCACCGGAGAGAGGAAGGTGACTAGCTTGTGGCACGAGCTCCCTTGTGACCCATCGCCAGGCTGAGACTCTTCAGTGGTGGTCCTGTACCCTAGCAGCCACAGAATCAAGCCCCAGGCAGGCCCTGTGTAGTAGGACCAGCAGCAGCTCAGCAGAAGTTCATGTCCATAATTTTCCTATGATGCCCACTTCACCTTCCGTGGCTCTTTTGCTATATTTATTGCTGTTATGTTACTCTAAGGCCATTTCAGTTTAACAAACATTTACTGAGGACAGAGAGAAAGCCAGAAATATTTATGACCTAAGCACTACTGCTATGTAGCTTCTGTTCCTAGGAGGAGATCTGTCCATGTCTTCATATCTTCTAGGATAGAAAATTATCCTTTTCCAGAGGTCTGAGAGATATCATATATAATATCCTTTTATAGAAAATACAGTTTTAAATTTTGTCTGTAATTCTCACAATTAATAAATATTGAATGTCAACTGTGTGCTTGGTATAGTGCTATATTTATTTTCGTGTAAGTATGACATGAAAGTCTATTTCTCCAAATTGTTACCAGTTTGCAAACCTTTTGTTGACTAAATCTGTGTGCCTGTGTGAATTGTTAACCATTTCTCTTTGTTATAAAGTGACTCTTCTGCTCACTTTCTCCATCTGTCCAATTTGTGCCAGTATCAAACAATTTTCAGTACTATTTTTCTGTACTATGCACTGCTATCTGATAAGATTGTTTCTTCTTTGTTACACATTTTCAAAATTATATGTACTCTGTAAGTTTTTCTTCCTGGTGCCATTTAGAGCAATTTTTCAAGTAAAAAAGTGATGTTGGGATTTAGATTCAATTTACACAAAAGGTAAATGATTTGGGAAAATTGGTCCTCTTATACCATGTTGTCTCCCATCTGAGTCCAGTTGCTCTTTTTCACTGACCCAAGTCTTCATTTTTGTCTTTTATTAAAGTATTGTGGAGTTATTCATGTAGACCACACATATTTTTCAGGTGAATGAGTTTTCTTTCCCTCGTTAAAACTTCAGCTGCACAATGAGAATTGTAGTGTGCGTGCATGCCTGTGTGTGTGTTTGTGTGTTTGTGTATTTATCTTCTTCCAGGTTACCTGTAAAATTTTATTTATTAAAACAGTTTCTTAGCTTATTCTCTTTGATTATCTAACTATAAAATCATACTGCCCTGCTTGTTTTATCACTTATTTTTCAATCATCTAATTGTTCATGCTATCTCATTTTTGCTTTCAGTGAACAGAATTTTTACAATGCTAATAATAGTGGAATCAGGCAAATTTATTTTACCATGGATATAGCTTTTAGATGGAAATGGATGGCCTTTATTATGGTAAAACAGCTTTCCTCTATTCCTGTATTTTAGTATTTTATCAAAAGAATGTCATCAATTTTTAACATTTTCTCTACTTATGCTAGGAACATTAACCCACTTATGCTAGATATTATGCATATTTAGATCATATTTTTCTTCTTTAATCTACTTGCGTCAAGTGCTGTATGAATAGATTGAATAGATGTCCTTATCTATTTATAGCACTTCTCCCTGAAAAGAGTGCATCTTAGTAAAATATTTTCTCAAACCAGTTCACCCGTGAAATAAAAATGTCCCTAGTCCAGAGTATGTGTCCCTAGGCCAGCTTCTAATCTGGGCTGCCATATTGAAAGCAAATTTGTAGTTTTCAACCCTAGCCAGAGTAAGGGGCTCCTTTTGGGAAGCACGTGTGTAGACCGAAGGTCTACCTCAGTGGTCTGAGCTGTTACAGGAACAGCCCTCTATTCCCAAAACTTGCTTTTGTGATACTGGTTTTAAGTTGTTCAATTTGGGCCTCTGAGGGAGGCCATTACTGTTGTTTTTCCCTCTACTCTTGGAAAAAATTAGCCCAGAGAACAAAGAGACTGATGATTCCTCAGTTTTTCTGTAAACAGTTGCCTGAGTGATCTATCCCAAATGGCATGATTTTCCAAACTGGGCTCCATGGCATCTTGTAGAGGGGTTTGCTGCAAGTATTAACAAATAATTAAAGGGTCTGGGTATTTGTCTTCTCTCTCTTTCTCTTTCTCCACTGTCTCCAGTCCCTGGCCCTTTTGATTAATCTTCACATTCTCTTTTGTCTATTTCCTTGTTGTTGGACACTTGCCTGTCAAGATGGCAGGATTGGTGGCCACAAGACCTCATAAACTCCAAATGCTGAAAGCTACAGAATTTCACAAATTCCCGTTGGCACTCTTGAAACAGTTTTGTGGTGTGCTTTCAACCATGGCTGAATTTCAGAATCACCTGGGGATCCTCTCAAAGATGTTGATGCATGGGCCCACAATACCCTAGTTATTTTTTTTAAAGATTTTATTTATTTATTCATGAGAGAGAGAGAGAGAGAGAGAGAGATTGACAGAGACACAAGCAGAGGGAAAAGCAGCTTCCATGCAGGGAGCCTGATGTGGGACTCCATCCTGGGATTCCTCCAGGATCACGCCCTGGGCTAAAGGCAGGTGCTAAACTGCTGAGCCACCCAGGGATCCCCCACTATACCCCAGTTAAATGTGTTGTGTCTGCCACTCCCTCCAGGGCTGGTTGTATATAATGAGGTCTCACCCAAGTCCTTTGGTGCTTGCTTGGTGGCTGCATGGGAGCTGTCTTTCCAGATATAACTGCCACTTCTTGCTTCCCTTCTCAGGATAACTAACTTCTTCAGGTACTTCCTTTCAGTTTTACAAGTGTTATATTTGTTTGATTTGTTGTCTTGGGGAGCAAAGGGCTGAGTCAGCCATTCTTCTCAGCTCCTGGCACACTATTACCATGGTTAATGGTCATTCCTGCTTCCTCCTCACACTTTCCTGCTCTGTTCCTTAGTTTTCATCTAACATTCCCTTTCTGTTCCTACTTACATTTGGTTATCATGTCTCCCTAGGGTCCTCCTGGCTGTGATAATTTCTCAGATTTTCCTGTTTTTGATGACTGTGACACTGTTGAACACTACCAGTCAGGTATTTTGTAGGCTGTTCCTCAATTGGAATTCGTCTGATATTTTCCTCATGGTTAGATCCAGGTTATGGGTTTTATGGAGGGAGACCATAGAGGTAAAGTCATTTTCATCTCATGATGTAAAAGGTAAAATGTGCCATCAACATGACTCATCACTGTTGATGTTGACTTTGATGACGTGGCCTAGGACATGTTTCTCAGCTTTCTCACTGTAAAGTTATTCTTTTTCCTCCCTTTGCATGCAGTCTGCTTTGGAAGGATGTTCTGACCAGAGCCCACTGTTAGAGTGGGAGGTGTATTCTAACCCCTTGAGGTGGAGCGTTTACAGAAACTATTTGGAATTCTTTTCAGGAGAGATATCTCTTTTCACTTCTGTTTATTTACTTAATCATTTATTCATATCAGCTCATGAATATTTATTTTATACTTGGATTCTAATCCAATATGACTTTATTTTGTTGCTCAAATTAAATTGTTAAAGCTTGCCTCTGAGAATGCTTTCAGTTGGCTTTTGTGTTCTTTTTTTTTATTTTTTATTTTATTTATTTATTTATTTATTTTTATTTTTTGGCTTTTGTGTTCTTTTGACATTCAACACCTCTCTTTCTTTTTTTTTTTTAAAGATTTTATTTATTTATTCATGAAAGACAGACAGCGGCAGAGACATAGGCAGAGGGAGAAGCAGGCTCCCTGTGGGGAGCCCAATGTGGGACTCAATCCCAGGACCCTAGGATCACGACCTGAGCCAAAGGCAGGCACTCAACCACTGAGCCACTCACATGCCCCTCTTTCTCTGTCTTTTACCCTTCCTTTGCTCTCTCTCTTTTAAGTATTTCCTGCCTTTCTGGCACTACAAGATGCTCCAGATTCATCTTGAGCATTTTCTGCCTCAGTTCTAGAATCAGTATATGCTGATTAGTCAAGGCAAACAGCAAACATGGCTTCTGATTAGGTGTTAACATCACATTGGTAACTAGCTGAGGCCGAACGGAGGCTTTCCTATGTGGCTGACCCCTAGTGAAGATGTGTTCTGGTAGGGGCTCCACGTACACAGCAAACAGTAGCTGAGTCAGAGAAGCTTTGAACAATTTCCTCCAGCGATTGTGAAATTGATGAAATAGAATAATTGATGGTTGCCACTGAATAATTTACCGATCAAATCATTCAGAAAGGCACTAAGATGTGAAATGAGAAAACAAGGGAGAAATGAGTGTAGACCAGGGAAGGATCAATAAGAACCAGCAAGATTGAACACTGCCATTCAGGGCTGGGTATGTTGAAGGAAGACGAGTGTCTGCTGGCCTTGCTTCTGACTTCAGAAGGTAGAATGTGCTAGACTGCCCGGCTTGCTGCCTGCCATACAGCGCTGCTGGAGATCCTGATCCCCTTGCAGTGGACTCTGAGTTTGTCTTTTTCTCACTTGTCCGTCCTTTCTGCGGGAATGCCTAACTTACTGCCTAGAGTGTGGAGCAGCTCTTGGTATTAGGATTCTTCCATAGACCCCACAAGATTCTTGTTGCAAATTGGGGAACACTTTGCCATTCATGAAGGATTTTTCCTGTTATCTTGTTTAATCTGTACAACTGCTGTTTTTACAAAAAATATTTTATTTATTTATTTTAGAGAGAGAGAGAGCAGGAGGAGGAACAAATGGGGAGGGAGAAAATCTCCAGCAGACCCTGTGTTGAGCATAGAGCCCAATGTGGGGCTTGATCCTAGGACCCTAAGATCATGATCCTAGTGGAAACCAAGAGTCAGATGCTTAACCTACTGAGCCATCCAAGCATCCCTGTACAACTGCTTTTAAGGTCTGTATCATTATCTGTGCTTCATAGGTGAGGACCAGCGCACAAGAAGAGTAAACTGTCCTGTTCAGAGTCACAACAACAATTCAAACTTCTGACTGTGAATTACCTTCTTTCCACTCTTCTCTGGTTGCCTTTGCCTCATATGCCACAGGGAAAGAAAAATCCAATCCAAAGTCAAAGAGCTGGCTGTCTGTGATAACAACTCCATTAATTTTTGTCAATTCTGCCTTCTTTACCCCATCTATTATCTTACGTAGACATCTGTGAAATATCACTTGGGAATCACAGACATTTCCCTTGTAGTATAACTTCAAGATTAAATGGCCATTTTGAACATTCATTTTTCTAATCTTGTTTAGTGCCTGTACCATGAACACTTTTGCCTCTCTCCAGGCTTTCGTAGTAACTTATCTTAATTAACTGTGAAGAAACCAGAGTGACCAGGCGAAGAGAAATGATGTCAGCTCTAGAATCCATTCAGACATAATGAGATGGAACAGAATTTTCTGGAAAGGTCTTACAGATAGTCTCCAAGCCTTGTTTGGAGAATCTCGAGAGAATTGTACCTAGGAAATAGCCAAGCCTAGTTTTCCAATTCTCATGGTTGAGATTCCAGATGATTCTTGTACAATGACAATAATACACTAATTCTGTATATTAATGAAGAACTCACAAAGTGCTTGAGTCAGGATTTACACGTGTCCAGCTTTCTTCCAATTCTTATGGCACATGCTGAGGAATAAGACTTCTCTAGCATTCTTGTCATTTTGCCTAAATAGATGGGCCATGAGCAAGGGCATCAGATTTCTTTGCTCAGTGGTATTTACCTTCAATTGATCTTCTGTGTTGTAGCAATATTTGCACATCATCATATTCCATAAGAATTTGGAATTTGTATACTTCAATGACCATCTAGCTGGATTTTAAACAAATTGGTTTGGGACCAATAGCTTTGAGATATTAATATTGACATGCCAAAGAATAATCTAATGAGAGACAGCATAAAAAGAGATTTTGTTCTAAGTTAACTGAATGCACTATGAAAATTTTAGGCCATAATTTGTTCAGTTTCACAATATTAGCACTGAAAAGAAAAACTCTTGGTCTTTGTTATACATGTTCAGAATTCTTCTAAGCAGAGTTTCAGTGATGGTTAGAGGTCAGGTCCATCATGGGCCATTTTTTCTTTGAGGGATTCCCTGGATAATTGGCTCTTGTTATCAGCCTGATGTCTTTAGCTTTTGCTCTGAAAAATGACAGCTTAGCAAAGAAGAGGTTGCTCATAATCATTCCCATTCCTTATTTGAAACATTGTAGATGAAGCAGCAGTTCTGCAGATTATGCCTCCTGCCCCCCACTGCTGGTCAGCTGTTATTTGTCTGCTAACATCCCCCCACATTAAGAAGTTTTAGTGGAAATAGGATTATTGCTTGTTTTATTTTAGGATAAGAGATTCGATTTCTCAGATGGCTCAAAGTCTCTAAATTTCTGTAAAACACTGTTTTAGTGAAAACTACAATTGGAGAACTTCAAATCAAAAGAATGAATTATTACAATAACATGCAAATAGCCTCTCTCTAATTTTTTTGTTTTTAATTGGCTTTTAGTAACAATTTTTTTATAATTTTAGAAGGAAGTCTAAATACATTTGTCATATATCAAAATATCAAATACTGTAAGAGAATATAAAAGTGAAAAGATAATTGGAAAGACCACTTTATCAGTCTAGGCTAGCTTATGTAATAGTAATAACCCAAGTCCTAATGGCATATAAAGAAAAGATGTGTTTCTTTCTCATGTTACACATCCACCACGAGTTGGCTGTGGGCTCTGCTCCACTCTTGCTCAGGCACTGGGAGTGCAAGAGATGCAGATGACAGCGACTACATTGGAGAGGGAAAAGCAGGGTACATGAAGCCTTGGGTTTTAAAGCTTCCACCTGGAAGTTACATAGGTTGAAATGTACTTTGGACATTTCATTGTCTAAAGAAAGTCACAGGGTCATACCTAACTTCAAGGAGGATGGGACAATGCATTGAAACCTGTACAGTTTTTGTTGGATAGCACTAATGACCATTGTATTGATTTTCATATTTAAAGTTCTTTTTTTTCTCTCCATTCATAGATTTGTCTATTCTTAAACCCACCCAACACTGTTTCAATTACCAGGACTTTTTGGTATTCTCTGACACCTGATGGAGCAAGGCCCTTTTTATCATTTGAAAATGTTGGGGAGATACTTGCATATTGATAACAATTCAAATAATTTTCTCAGGTGAGTAAAAATAATTTTTGGAGAATTATGATTGAGATTGCCCTAAATCAATAATTTATAGTGAATTGATTTTTTTCTAAATTAAGTCTTCAGAAACATGAGGTTTCTGCAAGTTTCTAGTTTTCATTTAGGTA
This sequence comes from Canis lupus baileyi, assembly GCF_048164855.1. Classification (NCBI taxonomy): domain Eukaryota; kingdom Metazoa; phylum Chordata; class Mammalia; order Carnivora; family Canidae; genus Canis; species Canis lupus. Next base: position 48,136,845 of record NC_132839.1, on the reverse strand, counting down.
TGGAGGTGAATTTCTTTTTTTTTTTCTGATGATAAAACTATATATTTTTTTAACATAGGACACTTAAATAAAAAAATTAAGCCCACCAACTGCAAAATTGATGGGGAAAGCATCCTAAAAAATACCATTAAAAAATACCATAAATACTGTAGGGTGTGTACAAAAGAAGTAACTAATACCAAAACATTCCCTGTCTCTCTCTCTCTTTTAACCTTTTTTAAAAAATTATTTATTTATTTATTTATTTATTTATTTATTTATTTATTTATTTTAAATTTAAATTTAAATTCAATTTGCCAACATATGATATAACACCCAGTGCTCATACCATCAAGTGCCCTTCTTAATGCCCATCACTCAGTTACCTCATTTCTTCAGGCACCTGCCCTTCTGCAATCCTTTGTTTATTTTCCAGTTAGGAGTCTCTCATAGCTTGTCTCCTGGAGGTGAATTTCTAATATCTATAACTATAAATTTCTCTGTAATTTAGTTCTGTGGGTGTTTGTATTAACATTTTATTCTAAATATTTCTCAATTACCTTTTTTTTTTACCATGAATTATTTTGTTAATTGTGACTATATTACTAAATGTATAGGATCTTTTTAGCTTTTGGTTTGTTATTTTTATTTTTATTGAATAAAATCAGTGACATAGTATGCATAATGTCTCTTCTTTGGAATTTATTGAGACCTCCTTTTCTGACTTATTACATGTTCTATTTATGTTACTACTCTCAACAAAATGTACTTTTTGTTTCTTTGCTATTATTAATTGTATTTTTCAGCTCTTTAAAATTTCTTATTTTTCTTCCACTTGCTTTGGAAATGGATGAGTTAAAATCTTCAACTATATTTGGTAATCTAACTACGTACCCCTATATTTCTGTGAGTTATTGACTTTTGTATTTTGAGACTATTTTCTTAAGAGCATACCTGAAAAAGCAAATTTTAAAGCAAATATCATATGAAGCTTTCTTCCTATTAAATATTTCTTGATAACTTTTGTTGGTCTTAAAATTTATTTTTTTTTCAGATATTACGATTGGAATCTCAGCTTTTTCCCTTAGATTTGTACAGTGTATGTTTTGATAGTCTTTTTATTTTTGAACCTGTGTGTTTTTTGTTTATGGTGTGTCTGTGTGTGTGTCTCTCTTTTTTTTTTTACTGTGTAAAACCAGTATTTTATTTATTTTTTGTTTTGTTTTATTTTATTTTTTGTATATTTTTTATTGCAGTTCTATTTGCCAACATATACTATAACATCCAGTGCTCATCCAGTCAAGTGGTGTGTCTCTTATAGACAATATTTTGATCTTGTTTTCTTTCTTTCTTTTTTTTTTAAATATTTTATTTATTTATTTGAGAGAGAGAGAGAGAAACAGAGAGAGAGAGTGAGAAAGAGAAGCAGACTCCCACTGAGCAGGAAGCCTAATGCAGGGCTAAACCCCAGGATCCTGAGATCATGACCTGAGCCCAGGACAGGTACTTAACCAACTGAGGCACCCAGGTGCTCCATGACCTTGTTTTTGTTAGCCAACTCGGTAGTCTTCATCCTGAGTGACTTTATTTTGGTAGAAAGATGATTTTACCATCAGGTGTACTGAGGTTCTGATTCTTGTAGACCATTCACCTGGGGAAATCCAATAGGCAGAAACCAGGAATTTGAGGGCAGAATGACCCCTGATAGTAGTGTGAAAGGTCCAGGTGCCATATAAGACAGTTATTCTTTTTTCTTGAGGGGCCTTAAAATCTACTTTTGAGGTCAAGTTTCCATTTTACAGGCAGCAATAATACAGGGAATGTAATTCAGGGCTAAATTGGCACAACACACTTCATTTGTTGTAGAATTTAGGGGAAAAGTGAATTAATGACTTCTTAGGGACATTGAAAACGTGCATTGATCTTGATGGTTGGGGAAGGTTAGTTGGGTGCAAGAGCTGGGAAGGTTGACATTGACACTGTCTTGTAAAATTAGTAGGTATCTATATGACAGTCACCATGAATAGAAGTCTTGATAACTAACTACTCTGCTGAAGGGCAGGCACGGAATCCCCACAGATTTCTGGTTTTCTGTACTTTGTACCCTACTTTGGTGTTGCATGTACTGCCATCCACACTAAATCTGAAGTGGGTCTGTGTCTCAGGACTGTAGCTGGCACTGGGTAGCTAGCTTAATGACAGATACAAAATGTGGAACTGGGAGGAATTTATACCTGTAAACAAGATGGTGCTTAATCCCTTGAAAAGTAATACAATGCAAGATTTTATAGTCTTTAGGTGATTTTCTTTTCCAGGAAAGCCTAACATGAATTATGCAGTGTATACCCCCAGGACTGGCATCGGCAGACCAAAAAAAAAAAAAAAAAAAGAGTACCATTTTATCCCTTTCTCCCACCTCACAAAGAACAAACTAATCTTGCCTCAGATTTCCCACAGCATTCTCTCTCTACTTTCTAGGAAGAGGGAGTAAAACAAATGATTGACGTGTATGTGTGTGTGTGTGTGTGTGTGAGAGAGAGAGAGAGAGAGAGAGAGAGAGAGAGAGGAGGTATTTGCTAAGAGTTCTACAGTACAATATGGGGAAGTCAAATTTCTTCTGAGGTCTCACTGATTCCTGTGTGAAACATTTGGCCTAACATTCCCCAGGCCCTGCTCCCTCTGGTGATCATGTAAGGGGATATTCTGGAACCACGGACTCTGCAAATGGAGAATTGCTCCCATCTCCCCAGACTGCTCCTGCATATCTTTCATGACTCAGCTCAAGTATTGTGATTTCAAAAGAAGTACTCACCCCAACCCAGACTCTGCCCGGTATCCCTTCACTCCGTTCCTTTAGCTGCATTTAAAGCGCTGAGCTATCTGTTCATTGTTGGTTGAATTGTCTGTGTAGATTTTGAACTTCTTGTTGGGGTCTAGTTTGGTTATTTCTGGATGCTCAACTTTAAGACCTATGCTTGGCCATCACAATCTCTCCACAGAGGCTTGGGAGTGCTTGGATGAATGGATGGATGGCATTCAAACATAGCCTCTGATACATTTTGTGTCCATATTTTGTTTGTAGCCACATTCATGAACCAGACAGTTATTGTTACTCCATGTGAATGGATAAAGTAGATGTGGTATCTATATGCAATGGAATATTGCTCAGTCATAAAAAGAATGGAATCTTGCCATTTGCAACAACATGGATGGAACTAGAGGTTATAATACTAGTCAGAGAAAGACAAATACCCTATGATTTCACTCACATGTGGAATTTAAAAAACAAAACAAATGAGCAAATAAACAAAGAGCCCAACCAAAAAAGCCACTCTTAAGTATAGAGAACAAACTGCTGGTTATCAGAGGGGAGATGTGTGGGTGGATGAGTGACATAGGTGAAGGGGATTAAGGAGTGCGCCTGTCGCCTGTCGGAATGAGCACTGAGTAATGTATAGAATTGGTGAATTGCTATATTGTATACCTGAAACTAACTTTGTTACTCTGTAAAGTCTAAGTCAGTCTTTGAAATAATTCCACAAGGGAAAAATAGTATTCCAGCCTGTCAACAGGACATTATAACCAAATGATCTTGTCTTCTCAATTCAATCATAATATTCTCAGCCCCAGTCCTATGGCAAGGATGAATTCAACTTTAGTGATGCTTTGGCATCTGTGCTTGCGCTAGTCATGGCCTGAGGTCACTGCCAGAAGACCGCAGTGGCATAGTCTGCCATCTGGGTCTCTGGAAGAGCTAAGCAGCCCTCTGGCTTTCAGAAGAATTTAGGCCAGCAGCCACATGGGGTGCTGCAGATCTTTCCCTCCAGGCATGGAACCCACTCTCCCTCTTGCCTGCTAGAGATTTGGGTGGATCCAGATGCAAATTCTGAGGATATTGTCACTCCTCTTCCTCACACAGGATATTACAGAACTCACTGGGCCAGAATAGTGAGACTGAATTCTCTGAATGTGTGAGTAGCCTCTCAAACTTTTCACTTCACTGCGATCAGAGAAAATTTCACTGCCCAGATAGAGGCAGGGGTCCACCCCTCCTGGACGTTTCTTTCCTTTTCTCCCTACTTTGGAGAAAATATCAGGTGGAAACTGAAATGCCCCTGGCTTCCCTGCCCTAACTAAACTGAACACTGCCTTCAATATCAATGGTTTGGCACACTTGCAATATCTCTACCTGCAAATTACCCCTCTGCTCCTGTTGTGCCACCCTTGAGAAATTCTTCTTTTGCTTTCCTAGGAATGGATGTTTGTGAAATGGAAATATGGAGGCCTTCGAAATGCTCCTTCCCTGGGACAAAAGCTGTAACAAACTGCTCTCTGTGGGGTTCCATTCAGAAAAATGGATGCACAGCATTGTCATTGTCATTAGCAGAGTTGTAACCCATCTATTCACATACTGACAAAGGCAACACAAGTAATATTTCTTTATGTAACCATCCAGGGAAATAGAATGGATTATTTATGTTGTATTTTAGGAGGTGGTAGAAGGAGGACATAAGTTGAAGCTGAATTAAAAGAATTTTCATGTTTGGGTAGAGACAAAAAGATGTTTGAATGGATTACGGCTTTGGATAAGAAATGGAGATCATATGTTGATTTGAAGATCTCTAGGGCTCTCCAGTCTTAGAGTTTCAGTTTTTTTTTCTCAACTAAAATGGAATCATGAGCAGATCCAGCTGTATTTTATGCTACAGAATTAACCTTTCATAAAGGATAATGTGTCACTAGCTGACTTATGTAGCTGTGCAAGGGGATGATGATGATGCATTGTAATTCCCGAGTGCCTCGCCACACATGGGGATGATGGTGATGACGATGGTGATCCTGATGAAGAAGATGATTTATCAGCCGGAATTCAGGCTCAGCGGTATTCACCCCAAATCAGTCCAGTGGGGAAATAAAGGTTCTGTTGTCACATAAATCACAGCAAAGCAGTCGTCTGAGTCTCAGCAAGGGAGACATGGGTGTGGAATTCCAAGTGTGGTTTGGATCCAGAAACAGCTTCAAAGGACCGAATTCTGAAAGCATGCAGGGACATCTTTGGCACAGGACACTCTAAGTGTTGCACAAGGACCCAGGGGCAAGGAAGCTGAGGAAAAGCGAGGCTTGGCTGGCTTTTCGTACAATCCCATACCTCACTTTAATCACATAGATGCACCATCCTGCTCTAATACACCATACCCACACAGTCCCTATGCACACCCTTTCCCGTTTCACATGTACCCAGATACATACACATAGCTCCGTGCCCACACTTCCCTCCTATGTCCACACACCTACACTTGCCACCCCACCAAGCACAATGCCCTTTATAATTTACACATATCACCTACATACTCCCATATATATCTTCTCTAATCCGTCCAAGTTCACAGCACAGCTTCACAGCCCTCATTCACATACCCTCCACATCCTCACCCATATCCACTCCCTCTTATGTGCCCTCTGCATATATCTTATGCTCATAGTCATTCTCCCTCCCCCCACATACATGAATGTACACACAGACATACAGATACACCCAGACACACCCACATTCATAGTCATCCACACATACCAATGGTTGTACAATAAAGAGAGGGACAGAGTTAGGGGAACAAGTTAATCTGTGTGTAGTATTACACCTAATCTATCTTTCTCTTCCCCTGTTTTTGCCTCTTTCTCCTTCTTCCCTCCTACCCAGACTATTCTTTGTAGAGGAATTATTTTTATTTTTTTCAAGTACGTCATTTGCTTTGCCTAACAGGGAGTATATTGCTCAAATTACCATTTACCTACTTTTTGATTAACTCAGATGAAGAAATCTCTTCTTAAGAAAAATTGATTTGGGGGATAATTTTGTACTTATCCAGCTTTTTTTCACTACCAGGCCACCCAACCATGTTAGAATCTTGAAATCCATTAAGATGAGATTAATTTTGGATGTTCAGGTGGAGGATGGAATGACTATAGTAAGTAGTATCCTGTAGCCTGCCCAGTGCTTTTTCCTTGGTGCCGATCTCTTGTAGATAGAAAGGCAAAGCCAGCCCTGAACATGCTGGAACTAATGATCCATGTGCCAGAAGAAGCCCACAGGTGCACCCAGAGCCAAGCTATTGGCTTCTCATTTTCTCTTAGTTGAAAAACTATTGGTTCAAAGACACTGATTCTATCTCCTTGTGAGGCATAAGGCACATACATTTTGCAACTTCTCTTTAGCAGCTCAGCCAAATGAGATGACATTTAAAAACCCTGTGGCATCTCTTCTGTCATATACAAAAGGTCTTTGATTTTTGCACAGCCATAAAATGTTTAGTTGCTTGTCTTCTTATGCCATCCAGATCTGAAGCTCTCTGGGAACAGAAGGGACTCCTGCTTCTTGCAGATTTTACAACAGGGGCTGATTGTAGTGCAAGCCCATGGAACTGTAGTGGATTTCACACCCCGAATGGAACTTATACTTCTAGAAGACAGAAAAGGCTTGGAAATAAAGCCATTCACTGAAAAAATAAATGTCCGATTTATTTCCAGAGGGTATTTCCAAAGAGGAGTGTTTTCACTGAATCATGGCCTCACTACTTCACATTGGGAACAGAAATAACTGGCCCAGCATGGCTAGACACACAGGCCAACAGAGATGGAAGGAGGAGAGGATAAGCAGGCTACATGTAGCTTTGGGAAAGGCAAATAGACAAAGTTCAAGTGTACAGACTTAATTCTTGTGGTTTCTTTCCTTTTAATTTTGTGCCATCATCCCAGTTTTTTGATGAAGCTGGAGAGGCTAATGGATATAATTTAAGAGTGGGTATATCTGGCATAAGATGCCACGTCACTTGTAGTGTAGTGAAACTGTATGCGAGGGCCTGGGTTTGAGCCTCCCTAACAATACTTCTGATACCACTAGAGTTGTGGTAAGAATTGAATAAGATTAGGTAGGTAGAATCAACTAAGATTAAGTAAGATTAAAAGGGCTATAAAATAAAATTGTGAGGAGTCGCTAATTATATTTAATTTATTAATAACTGTCCTTGGAATATAGAATTCTTTTTCCAGAAATTTTATAAAGTGGGAATTAGTTTATGGACACAATGAAACTCAGTCTTCTTCAAGATGGGGAGAAGTAAATTTGCCTTTAAAACTTCTCCAGGAGGAGATCCACATCCCAGTAGGTGACTGGAAAATCATAAATTAATTGGTTTCCAAGCAACCAGGGACTCTGTGTTAGAGTTATAAACAGGGGTCTTCTTGAGTGCAGGTCCAGCCTCATGGATATCTCTGTTCCCCCAGGGATTTATGGGAGTAGAGAAGCCCTCAGAGTGAGTAAAATGAGAGGCGAGAGAAATAAAAAGAGAAAATGAGAGTGGCCTGAAAAAGGTCAAGGCCAGGAGTCAGATGCTTCATGAGCTTTAACTCACTAATTCTCCCCGCCACCTTATGAGAAGTGTCCACCATGTTCTCAAGCCCTTCTCCCTCGCCATCCAGAAGCTGGGGGCATGCCTGGTCTCTCAGGCAGTTGAAAACCCCACTGAGTATCTCCATAGATTTTGTTTGAGTGGTGGTGATGGTTTCTCCCAACTCAGTCACTTCCAGCTCTGTTATTGTCATGTACTTTTTTTCTCTCCAGCTCTTTATCTCTCCCTATCCTTTTTTTTTTTTTGTACTTGGATTATAATCCTTACTCCTCATTTCTCATGCTAACATGAGGTCTCCTGGGAGTGGCAAACGCTTACTAGAAGTTTGAGGACTATGCAGCTGGAGGTTTGTATGAAGAGGTGGCACAGGGCAAATGAAACATCTTCAAATTTGGCCTTTGATTTGATCAGGAATCGTCACTGGGGCTGTCTCTTTGCAGACCCGTGCTCAGGGCTCTGGCGACCTTACCTGGCTTTGCCTGAAGGAGGAGGTAGCCCTTCATCCAGGGCATATGATTTGGATTGACTTGAACAGAATTCCAGGTCAATTGAGTCACCTCCCCATTGCTGGCCATTTTGTGCAGGACCTATGTGCTTATGCTTCCCTAGTGGGCCTGCCACTGCCTCTCACACAACTTTCGGATACCTCTCACTGACCCTCCCTCCCTCTTTTCTCTCCTTTATTGAAACTCCTCTCCCTAATCTAGGGTTAATGGGGAATGCTAGCATTCCTCACACATTGTTGGGCATAGAAACCTGGGTCTTCCCAAATCTACTCAGGCATCCTCTTTATCAACTCCAAATGATTGATCATCATCAGACTGAGCATTTTTCTAAATACTCCAGAGGGTTATTCTACCAGCCACACAAAGTAGAAATGACTACACTTCAGGTATTTGTTAAAATTTATTTTAATTAATTTATTTACTTATTTATTTTTTAAAAGACTTTATTTATTTGAGAGAGAGAAAGGGATAGAGAGAGAGAGAGCACAAGATGATGGGGGGTTGGGGGTGGGGAGCAGGAGAGGGAGAAGCAGGCTCCCTGATGAGTGGGGAGCCAGATGCGGGGCTCCACCCCAGGACCCTGGGGTCATGACTTGAGCCAAAGGCAGACACTTAACTCACTGAGCCACCAGGGGGTCTCCTTAAATCTATCTATCTATTTATTTATTTATTTATTTATTTATTTATTTATTTATTTATTTATAAACAACATCCTTTTTTGGGTTAGTTTTTTATACAGTTATATATGAGTAGCCTATTTTAGAAAACAAACAAAAAACCCCCAGAGACTCAATGAACCTAAACAACCTTCCCAGCCAATTATAATACTCATTACTACTAAAGATAGAACTGGAACTGAAAGTCAAGGCTATGGGCGCCAAGTCCCATTATTTTCCCATTTGCTGCGTGGTCTGTTGAAAGACATCAACTTTGGGCCAGCTGATGTTCACGGATAGTGCTCATTAGGCTCCATGGAGCAAACAGTGCTGCTGATAGAACCCTGCCTTTGGCAGATGGACACTTGGGGATGTTAGAATGGGCTTTAGGGGCTTCCTGGTTTCTCTAAGAGATTTAATGAGAACAAGCCTTCAGTGTGTGAAAAATATCAGTCACCTTGCACGTGGCTGGTCCCCTGCCTCCCTCTCCTTGAGTCTGAAGCATGTAAGTTAAGGCAGTGATGCTCAGGGGGACAGCACTATGCGTTATATCCTAATGGCCTACTGCATTCATTGCTAAACTTTGTCACAAGGAAACACTCACTGCAAAGAAATATATCTAAGGAATGTTGAGCCCAAAACCCATTTGCAAAAGGAACCTGAGAAAGGAACAAAATGAAAAGCAAACAATCTTTCCAGTATTTTCAAGACTCTGATATTTGGCGTGCGTGGTAAAAGAAAAAAAAATTAGATTGAAGTACTTGGGACACTTAACGAGAGCACGTGAGCCAGGATGAAATTCCAGCTGTTTTTATTAAAAGATTTTGTAGAAATCCACAGGGACATTATTGAGACCATTTTAATTTTAGTTCTCCTCAAATGGCCTCTCCTCTCACCATTCACCGATTAGTACATTTTGTGAGTTGTGGCAATGATTTCCCCTCATTGACCCAGTACATAAGGGGATGCCACCCACAAGGGACAGGACAAGGGATGTATTGTTCCTCTAGTGAGTGACACAGTAGAGCATCTGAGAACTCACCCTTACTAAATACTCTTTGATGAAGACGACCAGTCATATTGAGACATATGTTTTTAAGACCCTAACATAATGAGAATGTTATTTTCTGTTTTGTGTATTTACACATACAATTTTACCTGATTTTTCTCCTCCTTCTAAAACTTAAATTCTCTTACATATTCTGTGATATTTAAACATTTTTATTAATGCAGGGTTTTTCCTTTGGGTGACCTGTGAAAATTGGAGTTATCCATAATGGAAAAGGAAGAGGTTGTGTTGTGGAATCAGATAGGCATAGGCATAGGCTATCCTGCAATTGCTCTGTTTAGTCACTTCACCAGCTTGAACCTTTGTTTTCTCAATTTTGAGATGAGGATACTAGTATCTATCTAATAGGATTGTTCTGAGGATTAAAATACAGGGCTTATGTAAAGGGCCTGGGATCCTGCCTGGTATATAATAGGTGAAGAAATGATTCTTCTTCTTCCTTCGTTGCTACGTAGAAGCACTCATAATAACTATTTTTGTTGCTTGATTCTGCAACATGATGTGTTAAGAACATCAGAACAATCAGACGAGCCTTTGATGAAATTAATGTATCACCTCATTTATTTGTTCAATAAATGTTCATTAACTCCAGATACAGTAAATGGAGTGAGCCAAAGTAAAATATAATGGACTTGCCATAGTAGTTTCTTTAGTCCTGGGATTTAAGTGCCCTTGATTTTAAGTAAATAAACTCTAGTGTTTTCTGAATATCCAGGACTATCTTAGAGAATCAACAGATTCAAACATAGAGGAAGAACAAGTTAACATAAAATTTGGTTGTCAACTGATAGATTTAACTTCTACCTTTGGTGAACATGTATCTATGTATAATGCAAAGTGCCATCTTAGTAGGGAAGATTTGCTGGCTTACCTTTGAAATTACATTGATAAGAGTAAGAGTGATGTCTGTTCTGGTTTTTCCCATGTACGGGTGATTTATATCTATTGACTTGATGTAATTTTTAATAAAACCTTTCTCTACTTTCATAAGTATTCCAGGAGATGATAGATTACATGGTCTTCTCTCAGAAACAGTGGTTTTGTGGCTCCTTTGGAAGAGTTCTGGGAAGCAGTTTCCTTGACCATTTCCTCTTCTTCAGGGTCTGGGATTCCATCGTAAAAAGCTCTGGAAGAGCAGAATCAGGCTATCCAAGAGGTCGCTATGATGGATGGGAACCTACAAGGCACCTGGGGCCACAAGGGTCAGAAAACAAATGCCCAGTTTTGTAGGATGCACCAATGTTAACGGTTCCACTGCTAACTAGTTAAAGATCAGCCTTGTGAAAAATGACTTACTATTTCCAAGCTATAATGAGGACACAAGTCTGAAAAGACAGATGAGACCATGCACTGAGTAATCCTTGATAAACCTGGTTTGAGAAATACAACCATTTGTCTCTCCTTCATCTGGCTCTTGTTATATAAAATAGCTGTGTAATTATCTTAAGCCAGAATGGACTGAAGGGGCCAAGGGACAGAAACCTCTGAGTCTTATGTTTCTGTCATCCACAGCTGCTCATCAATAAGACAGGAGCAAATGTTCCAATGAGCACTTTCTCATGACAATACTGAACATTCAAGCATATTTTGAAAAACAACCTCCAAACCTGCCATTTGTGAGCACTTGTGCACTGAGTTTGGCTCACTGGTTTTAACCCTGATCATAAAAATCAAGAAGCAAGTCCTTGCTAGGAGCCTGTTGTTACCCTGAATGAGTTAACCCTGGAGCCCAGCTCATTTCCAACCATTTGATTATTTACCATTCAAATCTTCAGTGGTGGCAACACCTGACATCTATCCTGTCTTCTGCTGAATTTGCCATGTTGCTAATCCAATCAGTTATTAACAGTCTAAACTGTAGAAGACTTTTGGGGGAGAAAGTGTGGTCTGTTGGAGAAAACTCTGGAAAAGGAATCTGGTGATATAATTTTCTAGTTCTCTGTATAACCTTGAGAGGTCACTTTGCTTCCTTTTTTTTTTTTTTTTTTTTTACCTTGCTTCCATATGACTTCCTTTTATTTATCACCTATAAATAGGACTTACCTGGCTCACAGAAGTGCTGTGATCCAAACATTAGTGGTTCCTTGTACGTACCCAGTTCCTTCCCACACACTTGGCTGGACTCCTGGACTCTCCTCTCCATCTGTATATATATATATATATATATATATATATATATATATATATATATAAAACATCTGTTATATATATATATAATTTAAATGTATTTATTTTACAGAGTAGGGGATGGTGGAGATGTTGAGGAAGAAT